>NC_066622.1:123968396-124304309 GCF_025201925.1 Gopherus flavomarginatus | reverse complement strand
CACTTTCAGATTTTTGGATAGAAGATGCTACAGAAGTGTATACTATATATAGGCAAATATGGCCAAATAATCTTGCCTAGCCATGAAGGCGGCCACAGAATCTTAACTGATAGTAGCTTAGGGTCAAAGTCATGAAGAAGGCCATTGAATTCAGTAAGGGCATAAGGTCAGAGAGGAACTTCTCGTGTGCTGAACCAGTCACCAATATCACTCCCTCCCTGACTCTAATCCTCTCTGAGATTCTGTGTGTCTCAGCCATTATCGGATCAGAAACTGTGTCTTTTTCCATGCCTGGGGAAAGGAGCGTATTGGCTAGAATCAATGAGGCAGGCAAACATGTCAAAGCTTCAGTGTCTTCACAAGCAATAGCTGCTGGAAGTTCTTCGGTTGTTCTCCGCAAAACCCCTCCTAGACCCATTAGCAGTTCAATCAATGGGGGCAAGGAGGCAACAAATGAGACCAGATCCCTGGTATTGTTCACTCATACTCTATAACTTTTATTGTGATTGACAGTATATGCTGTGTTCCCGCAGCTCAGATTGTAGATGTGCAACCAAATTACCAATATGGTTTCTAGGCTGCATTTTGAAGCTGAGACCACAGGTAGTGTTCTTTTGACTCCCTCAGGCCTGACTTGAGGCATAGCTGCTGATCCTTTCTGCCCTCTATGTTTGGATCATGTGTCAATTGAAAAGAAGGCATCACTGCTATGGATGAAGGAATGCTACATTGTGGCATGGCATAATTATTGGGACAAGAAAGGAAAATACCCTACCAACAGGAAGGTGTTAACACAGGAATTTTCAGCACAGGGAAATCTAGGACTGACAAGCATCCTCAGACCTTAAGAACTATCCATATCTGTCTTCATTCCTGTTGCCAGGCGTGGCAACAGATATGGAAACCTATTAGTGGCAACCCTGTATGGATCTAGTTCAGATTTGATTGGTAGGACAAATGATTGTAGCACAGGGTTCATGACAACGGAACCAACAGCGCAGTCCAGCAAGCCATAATCTTTCTGTATTGTATTTTCTACTGTCACTGGAACTAAACTTTCCTGAAACACTAAATTAGTTAGTTTATGGCTGTGGACTGGAAAGCTGAGACCTCATTATTTCAGTGTATAGAACAAAAGAAATGGACACAAAGTTTAAAATAAAAATGTAGTGTTAGAAGCTTAGGATGTAGCAAAATTAAATGTGGTCATGCAGAAGTGAGTATGGGCCTGACTTCCCTATATGGCCTTATTACATCAAGCCTCATTCTAGCCCTAGTTTTGCCATTGATGTTATTAAGAGCTGGCTACAATATGCTGATTGCCAAGCTAAATTTGAGGTATGCATTAGATTGTTAGCATTATTTTAAAAGATGATGCTGTCTCTTTTCTAAGGCTCTCAGAATATGGTGTTGCATCAGGCTACCAAAAGATTCATCAAGCACATTTCCAGCTATTTGGTGTTAGCTTCCAACTCTGCTTTCCAACTAGTAGCATGACTCCAGTTCTAACATTAGGAGTTTTCAAAATGGATCCATCATATCTATGTATTAGCTCTATATATTTCATGAGTATCCATCAAATGTCTTGGTTCTGCAGAAGTTGCTAACAGAACCATGACCTGACTGGATATTTTGTGCTAAGGACAGAACATTGTAACTTACGTAAATTACAATACATCCTCTTGGCATACAGCATAGGCAGGAGCAGAGTCAATTAATCTAAGGATTCAGTTGAGCCAGATCAAGCACAATGTAGAACAGTTCCAGATTCAGCCATTTACATCCCCCTTTGTTAAACTGAGCATATAATTTACTGATTTAAGTGTTCAGGGTGATATTAAATAATATAGTTCCAGATTTGGTAATTTAAATCCTCCCCTCTTAAATTGAACCTGATTTGAATTTTTCATGTGATATTAAATAAATTCTTATTTCTCCTTCTATCTTTTAGAATGTTTTGTAGGAATTATCAATGCTGGCATAGAAAATGCACAGATGAATATTGACAGTAGTAACTATATCTACCCTACTCCAATTGGACACTTGTAAATTCCCCCAGGTGGAGGATTATTTCAAAATTGACCTACAAGGGAAGATACGTTATCTCTGTCTTGGTGATTCCTTTTTACTTAGGTACTGTTAGGAGGCATTAATCGATAGGGTACCTTCCTCATGCCTCATCTGGAAAAGCCATCACAAGCATATCAGTATATTTATAGGGTTGCTTGTGAGAGCTGCGTTGTACATAATGCTTTATTATCATAGGGCTGTTAATGAGTAATGGCACTGGGTTTTGTTGTTTTAAAGAAAACAAGGTAGATGATGCACTTATTTTGAAAAAAAAAATTCAGATCCAATCACATTCACTTTGCAAACAATAACCAAAAAGGTGGGTTGAATTCTGAGCAACCAACCTTGACCATGTCTCTAATCTTCCTTCAGATTAACAACAAAACTCAAATTAAGGTCCTGATTCTGCCCTAAGATGGTGTTTGCGCATCACTGCTTATCATGTAACATCAGCTACTGCTTTCACATGCTGCATAGAAGATTTTACAAAGTACATAGTTGATGGGCAGAATCAGCCCTTTGGTGTTTAGCTGTTCCAAGTCACTACGGAGAGTTTTCTTTCTTCTTTTACTGAACAGAGATAAATCCTAAACACAGGTGGGGTTATTTTAGAGCTTATGGTGAATGAATCAAATAAGTAAATTAAATAAACCCGGTTAGAAAACTATAACCTACATAAAGTCAGGAAGACATACAATAAATTGTCTCATGAAAAGATACCAAATTAATATCTAGTAGAAGGAAGTCACCTATACGAAGAATAATGAATATACACTCTCCAGTGAATGTACTATTTGAGTTTTTAAAATTCTTTTCCCAAGCTAAGCTTTTTCTTTTAGTCAGAGTATAGCTATAAGTCAATTATGTAGCAGCACAAAGAGAAGTCTGCAGTATTTTGCTGTCATTGTTGGTAATTTGTCCCTTAGGGTGTTAATATTCATACATAATTGCACATTGTCTCTCTCTCTAACATTTTCTACTTTCTTTCTCTGTTAGAACAACATAAGAATGATTGCATCCATGGGTTTTAGCAAATTATCCAGCTAACTTGATTTACATTCTGTTCACAAACAGAATTAGAGGGGGAAATACATTGCTTTGTCTTAGCTATCTTTTGGCCCTGATGACTGCAGGGGTTTGTTTGTTTGGGGTTTTTTAAATATCAACTGAGAATAAAGAAATAATGATTGCCCAAAATAACACTTTAATAACTACAAGTAACTATAGTTCATAAAAAAAAAACATTGGGAGTAGAAAACTATGTTACAATGCGTATAAGAAACATTTGGCAGTTTCAACTCATGAACACTTGGTACAGAAGTAGGGACCTTATCCAGCAGTCTTTGGAGGGAAAGGTGCCCATTGAAGCTGGCTGGAATTTGTCCTGCAAGCAATGAAGTTCTGGAACAAAATATTTAAGCATCAGAAGCTCTCTAATGATCTTATACATGGTACCATTGTGGCAAAACTAAAACTCTGCCTTTAAATATGGCTACTACAGTGATTATGGTTCCAGACACGTGGCCAGATTTTTGGTCTGGCCAAGCTTTTCTCAGCACAGGAGTGGTGGAAAAAGTGTCTTTATATCTCTTTTGTAATTACCCCACACTGAGGCTGGCCAGAGACCAGTTTAGCTCCATGCATACTTAGAGCAGCCTGGAGTTGCCTATGACCCAAATAGCCATTCAGGCAGTTAAGATTATCAGAGAGTAATCTTTTTTCTTCTAGACATGCTCTATATATCACAGGGGGATTCCCTCTACAGAGAAAGACTCCTTGGGAGACTGATTAAGCCAGCTTTTGGCCTACTTTCAATCTCCAGAGAGATACAAAAGGTCCGGAGTAGCCCTTAGAATCTGTCCCATCAGTTATATTTATGATAAACTACTGAAAGTTTAGCTAACTTTTCCTGTGGAGCAGAATGGGAGAACTGGCTCTCTGTGATCACATCCTAAGGAGTGAAGCTTAAACAACAACAACTTGGCAATGGCACTCACAATTTACATGAAATGATTGCTAGTTAATTTAGAACGAGAACAAACCTTTAAAATGTGACTATGGTAAGAAAAATGTGAACGCAGCAAGTTGTTATCCATTAAATCTCTGGCAGTATTTGGTTAGGGCTGCTTATGTTAGGAGCTACTTTTTATTCATCTTAGCAGAGCAGAGTCAGCACAGCTACAGGGAATGAGCTGGAGTCCATCTGGCTCAAGCATCATGTTACAGAGAGCAGCTTAGATAATATTTCAGAACTGAAAAAAACCTATTTGACCATTTTTCTCTGGGCAGCAAGAAGGGAGTGGAAAACCTGCAGGTTGTGGACTATAGAGATTACTGTGACTTCTATCTGGTGTGTAGAGGCATTTGCCCTGCAGCTCCAAAGGAAGCCATAGATTCTTCTCCATGAATCTCCAATGGAGGAAGGATTCTTCAAATGAAATAGGTTTCCACATGCAGATTTCTTGCCTCCTCACTGCCTGGCCCAATAATACCCACGAGTCCCTAAACTACATGCCTCCTGCAGGCACCATCTTGCTAGCAGTTTCTTCAGCCATGGCTTCCCCTGAAACAAAACCCCAATCTGGTGGTACCTTTGATCCAGAGGGATAGGTACTGCAGTAAAGGAGGAGAGCTGAAGAGGAGGTTTCTGTATGGAGTATTCAAAAATAATAGAAATGGCCCCTGATTTCTCTGTGCATCCTGGGGCTTTATGCAGCAGGGGGAAATGTTCCTAGACTCTTCCATGAGGCCAATAAATCTCTCCTCTCCTCCTCTCCAATGGGAGAATATCTCCAGATATTTTCATCTTCAAAGCCACATATATTTTCAGCTAGCTAGTGTTTCAGTTAGTTGGTTTTCCACTAACTGAATATGATTTCATACAGTTTTGTTCTCTTTATTGCTAAAGATCTGCCCAGATTCTGATCTGAATTCAATGGAGTAAATATGAATTGCACCAGCTGAGGATTCTAGTTTTATGTTTGATTATCCTTTGAATATTATCATATCCATGCCCAAATGACTTTTTGTAGATAGCACAAGCTGGATGATTAGATAGTGTGGCAGAGCTCTGACCTTGCTCCCGTGGGTCCTGCACTTCTAGGAGGTTTATGCTAGCCTCAGTGGCTCACTTGATCCTCCACATAGCCCTTCTCTCTCTAGGGCCAGGGTCACAGTCTACTGACCCCTTTTCATCATAGGCCTGCAAGGAGGTTGGTGAGAGAATTCCCACAGTCTCTGTTGACCCTGGGAGTTTATTTCAGAACAGCTTAGCCTCCTGTCCTGACAGGGACCTGACTTCCCCTCCCAGGGGATGTACTTGTAGTGGTGGGTTGGGGGGAACCCGGGCCTGCCCTCTACTCCGGGTTCCAGCCCAGGGACCCTAATGGTAGCAGCTGTTGGCAGCCAATCTTTCACTGCCAGAGTTGCTACATTTCCCTGGGCCACTTCCCCACAGCTCTCCTGCTTCTCCCTTCTTCACGCTTATCTTAGGGCTCCCTTAACAATGATTTGGGGGTATCTTCATTAACCAGCCCGTCAGCCGCACTTCCTCTCCTCTGGCTCCCTGGCTGTCTCCTGCCTGACTGGAGTGAGCCCTTTTTATAGTATCAGCAGGGCCTTAATTAGAGTCAGGTGGTCACACTGAGTTAATGGCCTCCCCTAACTCTTTGCAGGTTAATTAGAGTCAGGTGTTCTCATTAGCCTGGAGCAGCCCCTGCTCTGATCAGTCAGAGAATTGAAAACTGTTAATCCAGTGGCCAGTATATCTGCCTTCTGCTATTTTGCTGTACCCAACTGGCCTGGGTCTATCACAATAGATTAGATAGATAGATAGATACAAACAAGTAGGGAAATCTTGTGATGACTGTAAGATATGGAAGCAATGAATCCTCGCCCACTAGATGCTTGAACTTACCTAACTAGACCATATAATGATTAATGAAACAGTATTTATCTTTGATGGTAAAGTAGCAGCTCTGAAGCAGACAGCTAACGCCTAGTTTGGTGTGTGTGTGTGTATATATAATATTCTCTAGAGCATAATTTGTTTTTTTCTATTTAAATGCCTAACATTTTTTCACCTCTTCATTTTTCTCCCGTAGACCTTTATTTTTATGGTTTGGTTTCTTTTTTGTATTCATTGTCCATACAGCAAGAGCTATGTTTGCTTTGCTCTCCTCTCACCTTCTCCTCCTTCTTTGTCTCTCACGAATAACAAAATCATAGAAATAAACTGAACATATTTGAAATCATTCAGATAGGAATGAAGCTTGGGTGCTGATCTCCCCTCCCAGGCAATGTCCACTTCCCTTCTTCTTTCATCCCTGTTCTAATTTGCACAATGCTACTTGTGATTAGCTGGCACCTACAGATGTGCATTGGTTTTATTATTGTTATAAAAAGTTAAAATGAGAGACCAGTAGAGATACAGGCAAGTCTACACAATATAATTGACAATACACGGCACATTCATACGGGGGTAAGACCTTGGATGTCGCTCTATGCTTTCACAACATCTTATGTATGTATTGAAACTAGTAAATATAAATGCTGACAGAATACATTTAAGTAAAGATACTAATTAATACACCTCAAAGGCCTAATGTATCTTTGTCCATGTCTTTGCTTTGTTATTTCTATGCTGTGAGATATCAAAGGCCAGCTTTGTATTGTAGTATCCCTACCTTCCGAGAGAATGTTGTCTGTCTGAACAATACTGTATTTAAATACCCAAGGACATAGGCAGAAAATTTAATCCTTGTTTTTTATTGTTCACATTAAGTCCCCTACCTCCCATTTACATCAGTTCAAATTAAAAGGAGGTTTTCATTTCTTAGTGTTGAGGAATGTCCCCCTTGCTGTGTAAGCAACTAACCTGGAACCCCATTAACTTAACCATGGCTTTGCAGGAACTCCAGCGGATGCCCATTGCCAGATTGTGAGCAAAGAGGCAAGGCTAAGTTATTTTTATTAGTGAGGAGCACAGCTGGCTGCCCTCGAAGGGGAAGCACATGAGGAAGACCTCTACGGACAAGTAATCAAGGCAGTGCATGTGGGTGTTTCTGTTAAGAACTTTGTTGATAGTGTCACTGTTGGTCACAGAGCAAGTTTTTCCAATTGTTCATTTATTTTTTCCATGCTGTTCTTTGTACAGGAATAAAAGGTAATTAGAGTTGATAGCTACTAATTGGGAGTGGTTAAAACTTTCTGTTGAAACTTCTTTCCTGACTAAAATTGGGATTTTAATTAAATGAAAATTTGAAGAAAATGTCCACTGTCCTAGAATTACTTTTATATTTTGGTCAGAAAATCAACTCACCCCAACCCCCCACAACTCAATTTTTTGTTTTTTGAATAAAAGTCAATATTTTCCACAGAATGTGCCCATTTTCCAACTAGCTCTACTAGTAATATTAACTTATTTTGTTAAAGTGAATACCTATCAACAGATTATAGTTAAGTTCTGCCTTGCAGAACTTTTCATATTTATGTGAGGGGATATGTCTGAAGGAACATGCAGTCTAAGATGACATGTAATGTGATTATATGGACTCAAAGCTAATAATTAGGGGGACCACACTCCATTATTTGCATAATTTATGAAGCACACCAATCAAATCGCTTGATAAGCTAAATGTTTTGATAACTTTCTAAAAAACAAAACAAAACACCAAGTGTTTCTGATCCAGCAAAATGTCCAGTAAAAATGGACCTTGACACTGGAAGGAGCAGCAGTCAGGGGCCCCAGGGACAGTGCCAAGTCTTCCAGCAGATTCATCTGGGTTAATCCATCCCCAGACAGAATAAATTCCTGGGAATTGTTCAGAGTTCACATTCTCCTTTAGAGGTTTATACATCTTCCTAGATGTATCTTGGTGGATTTGGCCCTTCATTTCTTAATAAAGCACAGAAATTCAAACTGCCTTTTCTTTCTAGGGTGCATGAAGATGAATGCATGAATCACCTAAATAAAACCACCATTAGATGGTCTTAGTCTTAGATATTGCATTATAGAATGTTGTTAGTTGTACAATCCTTTAGTATATAGAGCCCTTTGGCATTTTAGTGACTTTTTACCAGGCATATTGCATTGAACTACGAATTTATTTCATGATCATTCTATTGTAGATAAGAAATTATGTTAGACAAAAAACAGTCGGAGTCACATATTGCATTTCAAAACGCATTGAGTAGATGCTAATTTCAACAATTTGCATGAGAGACTTTTGCTATCACTTCTATCGTAGTATCCATGTCAGCTCAATTTTCAGAGCAGCTGTAGCTCAAACATTGACCTGCTGCCTATTACAGTAGTGTAATGAAGTGCAATGAACTTGTAATTGTTCTACATTACCCTAGATCAGGTAACATGCAGCCCTCAGTTATCACAATGGAATCCCAGTTCTTGTTCAAAATGAGAAAACTGACCATGAAGTTGATTTGAGGGTGTCATCAAAAATTACTTTCTGAGCCTAAAAATGTTCTACTTATTCTCAAGATTGTATTTCACATTGCCAGGTAAAGATTGCACAGCCATTGCATACTCAGATAAACTAGTTTCAAATAACTAAATGAAGAGTTGTATCTAAGAGCCAGCTGTAACTGAGATGGGATATTTAAAAAAGATCTAGTAAAGAAATTACATTAGGCAGATGATTTAAATGTCTCTTTCTTAACACCATCCATCCAACACCCTATCAACTTCTTCAGGAAATAGTGCAGTTTCTTCTGTTACTATGCATGAAATATGGAGCCTTATGAAATTGACTTGAAAACAAAGCCTGCCTCACTATGGATGACTGTACAAATGATCAGCCCAGTCTGCACAGCTCAAACAATAAGCCAAGCGTTTCATTGACTGTATTTCAAGATTTGCTGCCTCACTGCCCTCGCCCCTTTGGATACAACTAAATCCAATCCCTCAGGCATTTAACCCAGTAACCTTTCATCAGAACATTTTCTTTACAAGGGCCAAATCTACCCAGACACTGCACAGTTCGATTACCAGGGAAGCATGTGGGGGAGAAATCCTGCCACCTACAAATACGATGTAATCAACTGTTGTTGATGCAGCCCTGAAAATGGAAAAAAGTCCACGGTGCTCCTCATTTGCAGGATCAGGGCCCAGGTATGTTTTTTTATTTTCCCCACTATGTTTTAGTCATCGTTAGGCATTTAGCAACTTGTTGCACTGTTGCTGGAGGTCACTGTTACTGTTTCTTTAAGCAAACTATTAGGAAATGTAACCCTGCTGTCACCTTCAGTATCTGGTGCAAAACTTTAGCTCTCCCAAAGCACAGGTAACAGGATATTAAAATATATGGAACAAGCACACTGGAAAGTTTAACTGTCTAAACCAGTAACTTTGTGTCAGGTTTAAAATCAAATTAAGTTTTAAAAAGGTAAAACAATCCCTGCAGAGCAATTTGAAAGGGTCTGTTTTTTGTAGTCTGAGAGGGAAAGAGAATATGGCTTGGATTTTCACATTTAACCTACATGGAATTCACACATAGTAACTCACCACAGGTAACGTGCAAGGGGATGCACAGATGCCTAAAAAGCAGCTTGAATTTATCATCTTTGTTGACTATTCAAGATGCTAATTTTCTTTGGCACAGAGGGAGGAAACACTGGAGAGGAAGGGAAAACAGGGACAATGAAAAAGACCACCAGATCCTCTAGTCTGACCTTCTGTATATCACAGGCCACCAACACCACCCAGCTAGAAACCTGCACACTAAGCCCACCAACTAAAAGGGAGAGGAAGGATAAGTTAAGACAATGATGCAGGGGCGAGTATAGGTTTTACTGTAATGGAGTGTACGCAACCTCTTGTCCAGAACAAATGGACAGAGCTTGAGCTTCAAGAAATGCCAGATTTATATCATGTGCTGTGATGTCACAATGCAATCATGGAACGATTGTGACTCCATGACAAAAAAATAATGTCACGGACAACACTTACAGAGGAAATATGGAAGGGGAAAAGTTGAGGAAGAAGAGAGAAAGTAGCAAGAGTACCAGGAGTGAGTGGATAGAAGGGAGAAAAAGAGAAGGGGGAGAAACAAAGTTACTGGAGTTCTTGATCATCAAGATAATGTGAACCAACTTGAGAGAAACAAGTGCCATCCCATCTCTGAGTGCTATGCTAGAGGTACAGGCTACTTTGCTGGTAAGGGTCCTGGCCCAGCACTTGAGGCGCCTTGGTTTAACTCCCTGCTCTGTTATGAACTTTGTGTGACCTTGGGCAAGTCACTCAGTT
The DNA here is from genome assembly GCF_025201925.1 of Gopherus flavomarginatus. Taxonomy (NCBI): domain Eukaryota; kingdom Metazoa; phylum Chordata; order Testudines; family Testudinidae; genus Gopherus; species Gopherus flavomarginatus. The sequence goes on along the minus strand of NC_066622.1, from coordinate 124,293,976 downwards.
CCCAGGTGATGGTAGTACTTCCCTGCCTTATAGAGATGCAGGAAGGATAAATACATCAAAGATCATGACGTGTTCAGATGGTACAGTCAGGGGGACAACATGAGGACTTAAGATAGATAACACATTAACCCGGTGCTATTGAACCCTCCCAGAAACCCTGGCCCTGGCCCTGCTTCTTCCCAATTCCCCCTTGCTGTCTTTGGAACCTGGGCTGTTTGTTCCTAGGTACATACTATCCTCTTGTTTCACAGGCCTCTAATCAAGGAATAAAACAAAGTCTTAACTGGTCTTTGGATGAATACCAAGGTGGCAAATATCTCCCAGAACCAAGTTGTAAAGGGTCTTAGCGCATCTGCCTATCCACAGTGCAGATAACTGGACTAACTCCCTCGTTAATATCCAGTCCTGAGGACATCACAGGGGTGGTAGTTTAGGACCAAAAGGTTCCCTATAATAATTATCTCCTTTACTTGCATACAAAAATGTTAACAAACTACATTAGAGCTGGGCAAATACAGCAAAAAAAATGTGAGGGTGAGTTTGAATTTTTAAATGAATTCATCTCAGCCACTGTTTTTGCCCCTTGTCTGTGCACTTTCCACAAATATTCTAGCAAATAAATTTTCTAGCAGGAATGTTTTCCAAAACAGTGGATTTTAAGTAAATATTTCAGTGTATTGTTGGGATGGATATTTTGAATTCATAATAGAAAGCATTATCACCTGGAACCTGATTCTAAATGCATCCAACCAGGGAACAGAAGTATATCATGTGATCTATGTCTCCAAACAAAATGGCTGACATTTTGAATCCTGAATATTTACAATGAACAATTCACTATTAGGCTACAGAGACTTGCTCATAGCAGATATTTTGCAAATAATCATGAATGATAAACTTGAGAAAAGCATGACCTGTTTGTGGGCAGTTTATGAAAAGAAGAGGCAAAATTCACCACACACAATTTGTTACAAATCTATGTTGTTTACTGGCACTAAATTGTGATTCTAAACCATGAGAGTAACAAGGTGTTTTCCTGTATTAGATTTAGCTAAACCTCTGGAGTTCTTAATCTGTTTTCCTAACAAAGTTTACTCAGAAACATTGGCTCTGTGCTGACTGTCAAGAGACCTCAAGACTCTTCGTGTAAATTGAAAAAGGCTCCCTTGATTGCTCATGCTTTTATTATAGGAATCACACTAAATGTGATAATTTTTGTGAGGTGTATTTGCTGTCGAGCCGACTTCTAATTGTGCTGCTTCATCATCAGAATGTGAATGAACAGTGTCAGTCTATCTTTGACTGTAGTCACTGTCCCATCGGACCTTAGAGGGTACATCTTTCTAGTAACGTAGCATTTTGCAACTGTAATTTTGAATAGCTCTTAGGAAAAGAAACATCTGGAAGGGTCTGCTCCTGCTCCTGTTCTAGTTTTAAATAATATAACAATGTGTGCTCATTCATCACAGATTTGGGATGCCTGCATATTTTCCTGGGAAAAGGTACTATCTTTGTAGGGTATGTGCAACATGCCTCACATGGCACATGACCAAGATTCATCACCAAATTTGGTCCACTGTTTGGATCATTAGCTTCTCTGGCCTGGGCTGGGTACTGACGGGGAGTGTAACATGAACACTGATCCACGCCCCCCTAAAGGTACTATGATATGTAGATTCTAAATTCAGCTACTGCTTTCAGTTGCATGTGCACAAGTCCTATTGGGCCTAAGTCAGAACTGAAGTGGATGCAACTCTATTACGTGTTACCCCTGCAGTGAACTTGGCTCATTGGCTTCAATGGAAGTGGCAACCGGGACAAGCACTGCAGGAAGTTCGGCTAACCCAATGAGACTCTGCCCCATGTCCTGTGTGGTTGCCAGCACCACACCAGAGCCTGGTGGCACCACCACAATGCCATCCAGAATCGGCTGGTGAAAGCCCTCCTGCTGTCCCTGGGGAAGATCAGCATCGACTCCGCCATCCCTGGAAGGGACAGCTGACTGCGACCTGATGTGGAAAAGAAGGTCCTCATGGTGGATGTCATGGTGCCATTCAAAAACAGGTCCCCAGCCTTCCATGAGGCCTTTCAAGCTCTGAAGGTGTTGAAATACACCCTGTTGGCCAACCCCCTGAGAGCCCAAGGCTATGAGGTCCAGATCCACGCCCTGATTGTGGGGTCTCTGGGCACATGGGACCCCCACAACGGGCCAGTGCTATGAGCCTGCAGAATCGGTCGATGCTACACCCAGCTCATGAGACAGCTCATAGTATCCGACATTATCAGATAGTCCAGAGACATCTACATGGAGCACACCATGGGACACCATCAATACTAGGACGAGTAAACGAGAATGCCGGTCAGGGAAATAACCCACTTCCTTCCCTGACGAACCAAGAGATGCACCCCACCCATATACCTATTCGCTACACCAATACTGAGTTGGACTCAAAATACATTCTATGGGTGGCATACCTGAGATCATTTATTCACTGACACTTTAAAAACTCCCGCACCCCAATCTGGGTCTCTGCTGGTTATGTACTATGTATGCATCTTGTGAACCTTGGAACCGATACTTGTAATCTCTCATAACTCAAGCCTGACCTCAGATGTACAGTACCTTCCATCTTAAACTTGTGTAAACTTGATTTTAAACATTAACTTCAATACAAAAAAATTATGTCTGCCCAGTTAAGTGGGACCTAACTGGCACATTGGTCTTATACTGCCTCTCTGTATGTGAGTGAATTTCAGCCTCATGAATACAGTCTTTGAGACTTGTAGAAGAAATGGCAGGGGAATTTTTCAGTACCAGAGGAGTTGCGTTGCCCGCTGCCATTTTGATGGAGCCCCCTGGTGTGGGTAGCTTATTTCAACACTCCTCCATCTCTATTATTAGGAGAGAGAAGCTGTGTACGGACACCCGGATCTTCAGTTGGTGTAAATCAGCATTGCTTCATTGCCTTGAATCTGACCATTTATATCAGCTGAGGATCTGACCAATAAACCAGAGATTTACCAAACATAAATCTGAGATGGAACAAGCTAGAGCTGATGGGGAATTTTCGCAATGGGAAAAACAGTTTCTGCAAAACTGAAATTTTCTGTGGGAATATTAACAACGTTGCTGATTTTTTTTTCTGTCAGGAAAATCAAAATGAAATATTTCATTTAAAGTCAGTTTGACCCAAATTGGAAAAAAAAACCTGACCTGAAAATTTCATTTTGAATCAGTTAAAAAAAACACAACATTAAACTGCTTTTCTCTATGACGCATTTCTTCATGGAAGTTGTAATTTGGTCCCCTTTCTCTCCTACGGACTAGGCCAGTGTTTCCCAAACTTGGGACGCTGCTTGTTTAGGGAAAGCCCCTGGCGGGCCGGGACTGTTCGTTTACCTGCCGCATCTGTAGGTTTGGCGATTGCGGCTCCCACTGGACGTGGTTCAATGCTCCAGGCTAATGGGAGCTGCTGGAAGCGGCAGCCAGTACATCCCTCGGCCCCCGCCACTTCCAGCAGCTTCCATTGGCCTGGAGCAGTGAACCGCGGCCAGTGGGAGCTGCGATCAGCTGAACCTGTGGATGCAACAGGTAAACAAACCATCCCAGCCCACCAGGGGCGTTTCCTGAACAAGCGGTGACCCCAGTTTGGGAACCACTGGGCTAGGCTTTCTGGAGGACTACAACTAGAACAAGGCAATGGGCTGATTTTTCCCTGACTGAGCTGTTTGGTGCATAATAGTAGTCACATGACTCTGGCTGAATTATGGAAATGTAGTTCAGTCAGATACCCTACCGCTAGGAGAGAATGGGGGCTAGAATTACAACTCCCATGAGGCAATCCGCTATAGAGAAATGCAGTTCAATGCACAAAGGACTCAAAATTAAGTGTTTTGGGTCATTTCAACAAACTGAAATGAATCATTTTTGGAATCTTCTTTCACATAAAGTTTCTGAATATCAACTTTTCATCCTATTTTGGGATGAAAACAAATGTCAAAATGTCAGTTTCCTGTGGGATAGAAATTCTGAATGTAGCTGATCTCTACAAACATCCCTGAGTATGGGGAATGCTTCGATGCTGATCAGGTTCTAAATTTTGTGGTCTATGTCCGCCTCTAGTATTGAAGGTCAGAGTAGATGATGATAATTGTCCATTTGGGCCTTGAAATCAATGAATCCAACATAAACAACCTGAATTAACTGAAAGTGAATGATGTGGGCAGGATTGAAAAATAAATCAACTAACTGAACACAGTATAAACTATATAAAAAAAACCTGTAACAATATTACATGGCACTTTCCAATTACATCACTTGATCTGAGTGAGATAATTGGACTTATCTCTTCTTTAAGGTAGTGTCATCCACTCCCTGTTTGTTGTGTGTTACGCATTACTCTCTAGTGGCTAATAAACAGAGCTGTGTGATGCTCCTACTTCCTGCTAAGGGAGGTAGGCCCAGAGCCTCCAAGGTATCTAGATGCCTTTCTGCCTCTTTAGCCACCTACAGCTACCACTGACCTTTTCAAACCTGCCGCTCAGCTCGTGACTAACTCTATAGGTGCCTAAGTCCCCTAGCTGTCTGAATTTCTACCAGCCAGCATCTGCAAAGTTGCCAAAGCCCTGCTGCCTCCCCATAACTAATGAGCAACTTAAAGGCCCAGATCAAGCCAAAGCCCCTGAAGTGGGATACTCAGAGTAGGCAGGGAATGCCCATCTTGCCAGTGGGGCCCAGTTCTGGAGGTGTGCACTGAGCATGCTTAACACTTGATACCTGTTACACCCTGCAGCAGGAGGGATGATAGGTGGGCGTAGCAGGCCACCCGCACAGAAGACAGCCGTAGGCACAGAGAAACGTAGTGCAAGCATCAGAGCAGGACACAGAGAGAGAGAGAGAGAGAGAGAGAGAGAGAGGTTGCGGCTGCTAGGGCATGGGCCACCTAAGCATTTGACCTTGCTAAGGTGCCTAATTCCAGGAGAGTGGTTGCAGCTGAGCATCCTGATCACAAGAAGGCATCTATTGCTAGGTTGTAAGCTACATCAGTTCAGCTTCACAGGTGCCTAAGCCTCCCATCTCAACAGTTCACCTCCAGCTAGCTTAGGAGGCCTAGTGGTTAGAACAGCAGGCAGCCAGGCCTAGTGGCGAGATCTGGAGTCAGAGACCAGCAACAGCATCAAAGGTCAGAGCCAAGGATCAGGAACCAAGCAGGACTGCAGCAGTCGCAGTTGTAGGCTAAGCATTGAGCAACCACTAGCCTGATGCTGCTACGGGGTTTAAGAACAGGCCTGGTGATGCCTCTCAGTCAATCAGTGAGTCTGGTCAACCACGGGGGTGTTCAGCTTTAGATCAGCTAGCTGGTCCCACACTCAGCTGCAGGCTCTGATTCCTGACACTGAGGATCCATTTCTTAGGTGCCTAAATCTCACCATGTGAGAAGCTCAGGACTGAGGATGCCACCTGTGGGCCAGGTATAGCTGATGCTTCACATGGCCTTGCAAAGTATCTGTAAGAATTTGGGCCTAGCCTTGACTCTCAATGGCTCTCCATGCGTCTCTGGACCCTCTCAGTTCCGGAGCTCAACGGTTACATTGCCTGAGGGTAGTGAGAGGATGGGTTATCGGTGAGGAGGAGATGGGCGCGAGCCTAGCCAATAGGGGCAATCTCCACCAAGAGCTGAGCCTTTTCTCCATGCCTGTTAGAGCTCGGGGTTATGCTGTTTGGGACCTCTCATTTGAGGAAAGCCTCTGGATTGCAAGTCCAACCGCCACCTCCTCGTGGTGAGAGTCGGTAACTGGCTTGGATAGCCAGGTGGAATGCGGAGGATGGACCCACATCCCTTTCGGGGTGTGGGTGGGGCTGGGCAACCCCTTATATTATGCCCCCCTGGTAAGGGCAGCCTCCCCCAGGTATAGGTTAGTCTCCCCCTGGTAAGGGTAGCCTCCCCCAGGTACGGGTAAGAATCCCCCTGGTAAGGGTTAGTTTCCCCCTGGTAAGGGTATATCTATTAGCCATGGAAAAAAGGAATTTTAATTCATATACCGGAGTGGCGCTGGACCGGGTTAAAAACGCCCCCGCTGCCGACTTTGATGCCCCAGTCGGCAGTGTTAAATATATTAGGGGAATAATAAGAGTCGCTGGACCTATGGATAAAACCGGAGGGACGAAAATGATGTCTCAAATGTATGAGACTGAGAGCCTGGTCCCTCCAGTTGTTCCAAGAGTGATGGAGGAGGTAGAGGATTGCAGTGGTAAAGACCAAGGTGAGGAGATTTTATCGATTTTACCAATGGTTTTTACTGGAAGTGCTTTTAATAATTTTTTTTATGGACGAGGATGAGCCAAAGTTTAAGTATTTGAATGAATTTGAGGACCCATATATTAGAGATTCGGCCTTTTAAAATTGCGAGTTAAAATCATTTTGTAATTATGTTAGGTTGAGCAGGGATGAAATTGCAAATGGTAAGGATAGTGTGGATATTAGTAAAAGAAATGGCGGGGTGTTTTATTTGGAATACCCCGTGGATAAATTTAATTGTCCCATTTGTCCTCAAATTTTGGCATCTTTTGGAAAATGGGCCAAACATATTAATGTGGCTCACCAAAGTAAGGCCATTAGGGTAATATGCAGTAAATGTGGAAAATCTTCTCAGTTCCACAACATAGCTTGCCACTACCCCAAGTGCGTGCCCAGGGAGGTAGATACCCCGAGAAAAAAACCATGCCTGTTCCATATGTGGGCTTGCTTTCCATACTCAATCAGGCCTTAGCCAGCACTGTAGACATCGACACCCTAATGAGAGGAATGAACAAAGAAAAGAGAGGTTAGGTGTTAAAAGGAAGGTAAAAAAGGGAGTATCTCATATAAAGGTGTGGACAGAAGTGGAGATTAAACAACTTGTAGAATTGGAAAGGAAATATGAAGGGAAAAGGAATATTAATAAATGCATAGAGCTTGAATTAAAAACTAAAACTAATAAACAAATTTCAGATAAACAGAGGGAATTGGCCAAGAAACGGTTAGTTGTGGATAGGGAGTTGAGTGGGGATTCAGAGGTAGGAGGTTTGTTGGAGGGTATTTTAGAAGTTCCTCCACCAAGGGAAAGAATTTTACCTTTGAAAGAGCATCCAGAGTTGGATCAGATAGGTTGGATTTGTAGACAAAGAAAGCAAAATAGAGAGGGGAAGGAGATAAGAAGTAGTTTGGATGAGATTGAAGGTTTACTTAAGGAGAATTCGACCAAAGGTCTTGGTTGGGCTAAATTAGAGAAAGTTTGTTTTGCTTTGGTAGAGAGAGAAGGTAAGAGTGAGGAAGGACAGGTTAAGTTGAGAAGTAAAGTGGGAGGAAAGGTAGAAAAGGGGAGGAAGAAACAATCGAATGCTCTTAGGAGATATGCTACTAAGAAGGCAAGGTATAAATTTTATCAATTGTTGTTTGAGAAAGATAGGAGACGATTGGCTAGAATTATATTAGGGGAGCCAGATAAGGTTACTTGTGGAATTTCTATGGAGGATATTGAAAGGTATTATAGAGATATGTTGAGTGAGGTGGGGCACGGGAGCATGGTAGGATGGCCTTCATCTGCGGAGATTGCGGATAATGATTTATTATTGAGTCCGATCTCCGTAGATGAAGTTAGGAGTGTGTTAAGGGAATTTAAAAAGGATAGTGCTCCCAGCCCAGATAAGGTTAGGATTAGTGATCTCTGGGATATTTTTAATTTAGACTCTCTTATACTCACAAAAATTTTTAATATGTGGTTGGTAGAGGGACAGATCCTTAGTGTTTTTAAGGAGAATAGAACTATATTAATTCCAAAAACAAAATATGAGGAAGAATTAAAGAAGATAACCTCATGGAGACCTTTGACTATTGGTTCTGTGTGGGTGAGAACTTACACGAAAATTTTAGTGAAACGATTATCGAGAGTAGTGAAAATATGTCCTAGCCAGAAAGGGTTTGTGGCTGCCTCTGGGTTTGAGGAAAATATTTCGATTCTTAGTAATTTAATAAAAGGAGCGAAACGAAATGGGGATGAGATGGCGATCATTTTCGTAGATTTGGCTAAGGCTTTCGATTCGGTAGGGCATGGCCATATAGTGGCTGGATTGAAAAGGTTTGGAATTCATCAGCAGTTTATTGAAATCATTAGGGATCTCTATGAGGATTGTTTTACACGGGTGTGGGTGGGTGATAATTGTACAGAGTCTATTTTAATTAAAAGGGGGGTTAAACAAGGTGATCCTCTGTCCCCCATTTTATTTAATATATCCTTGGATCCGCTTTTAACAAAATTAGAGAGGGAAGGAAGTGGATTTTATGTCCAAGGTAATATGGTCACGTCATTGGCTTTCGCGGATGACGTGGCTATTTTAAGTAGTTCGTATGTCAGGATGCAGAGGAATTTGGGGATTTTAGAGAAATTTTGTGATAGTACCAACCTTTGGATTAATGTGAATAAGACTAAAGGCTTCCACATTTTAACTAAATATAAAATGTATGTAGTTAATCCTAAGGAGAATTGGATGTTAGGGCAGGAGAAGATAGAGTATGTCCAACCAGGGAAATTCGAAAAATATTTAGGTGCTAGGATTGATCCATGGATTGGAGTAGGAGGATCAGGGTTGAAAGAGAAGTTGGTAGAGTGGAGTGACAGATTGATGGAGGCCCCATTGAAACCAGGTCAGAAGTTAATGATTTTACAAATATATGTTTTACCAAAATTATTTTATAACTTGCTTTTAGTGGAGCCTTCTTTTAATCTATTAGAAGATTTAGATCTTTTAGTTAGGAAGAAAGTTAAGGAGATTCTACATTTGCCGCAGTGTACAACAGATGGTTTGTTTTATTCTAGAAGTAGAGATGGGGGATTAGCTTTGACTAGGTTTAGCATACAGGTTCCTAATATGTTGCTCCGTAAATGGAGGGGGCATGTTGTTTCAAAGGATAGTTGGGTTGATTTATCATATTTGTATGCAGGGGAAAATTTGATTGATAAGATAATGGAACTTGGTGCTGTTACCTCTCATCCTAGGAAATGGAGAGAGGAAGAGTTTCTACGGTGGTCTAGGATGAGATGTCAGGGGATAGGAATTAAGTATTTTAAGGATGATAGGATTAGTAATTCAATTTTTAGAAAGTCGGATAAGATCAAGCCTGCAGTATACATTGTGGCTTTGCAGCTTCGGGCCAATGTTTATCCAATAAGAGAAACCTTGTCAAGAGGTAGAATTGGGTTTAATGCATTATGTAGGTGGTGTGGAAAGGTTAAGGAAACTGTTCCACACACTAGTGGTCAATGTTATAAAACTAAGGAGATGAGGATTAAAAGGCATAATAGGGTAGTTTCAGCTTTAGTGGATAAGGTTAGTAAGTTAGGTTGGAAGGTGATGGTTGAACCCCACCTGAGGAATAATAAGGGAGAACAGCGAAAGCCGGATATTGTTTTTGTTAAAGGAAATATTTCTTTGGTGGTCGATGTTACAGTGAGATGGGAGGATAACATAGGGAGTCTGGAGCAGGCCCACGAGGAAAAGGTGACTTATTACCTCAAATTGGAGGATAAGATTAAGAACTTACCCGGGAGGTAAAAATGTCTACTTTTTTGGGTTCGTGATTGGGGCACGTGGCAAGTGGAGCAAGAGAAATGATGATTTATTGAACATTTTAGGTGTGGACAGAGGGAAAAATTTTAAAGAAAATTTGTAGATTGGTCTTATATTCTACTGTAGATATGATGGCTTTATTCAGTGACCGGTAAAGATCCCAGAGTACCCATTCTGTGTATCTTGCCTAAGCTTAATTTTAGCTAGATTTGTTTCCATGGTTTTAGTGCTATTTGTGCTATTACTATCTGTCCTAATTTTACATTTAGGACAGATAGTAATAAGCAATTAAATAAATGCTTATTTTATGGTTGATTTTAGGTCTATTTTTAAATTATTAATTGATATGGAATTAGTTTTTAATTTTTTTCTGACTGGATATGACTGTGGACTGGCCGCAAAAAGCAACCAGGAAAGGGCAGGTAGTCACGCCTTAGCATTATAAGTCTCAGGTTCGAACCCCTCTGTTGGAATAACTTAAAATCAGCTATATATAAAAACCAAAAGAGCAAGTGGTACATGTACCACAGTTGGGGACTGAAGAGTTAAAAAAAGAACTCAGAGGGGTGGAAAGTGGGCCATGCTGTAGTTTGGAAAGTGCATATGAATATTTTGTCCTTATTTATCTTGAATTTATTTTTAACAAGGGATGAGTGGTGGGGTTTGTTATTGTTGTGGGGTTTTTTTCTGCTTACTTAGAGACTGAGTTGAAACTCAAAGCACCTGTCTCCTGGATTTGGGGATTGGGCTCTGAAATGTGTTTGTTTTGATTTTGAGTAAAATTACAGTGTGTTTGCTCGAGGATACTTTGTTCTTTTGTTGATTGTTACGGTGCGGCTGCCCGTACCTGAGAAAGGAACAAATAGTTGCATAAACTGTATGTTATTGCTCTCTGTCATAAACAGATGGTTAAGGGTTAATGTCTCTTTTACCTCTAAAGGGTTAACTAGCAGTAAACCTGGAACATCTGACCAGAGGGCCAATCAGGAGACAAGATACTTTCAAATCTCGGTGGAGAGAAGCCTTTGTTTGTGCTTCTTGGGTTTTTTTCTTCTCTGTGTGTTGTCTCTGGGTTCTGAGAGGGGTCAGACATTAAGCAGATTCCTCCAATCTTTCTGAAAATATCTCTTCTGTTCAAATTAGTAAGTGCCAGTTAGAAAGGCGGTTTAGTCTTTTTTTGTTTATTTTCTTTATTTGCAAACGTGTATTTTGCTGGAAGGATTGTATTTGTGCTGGGGGGAGGACTCTCCCTAGTGTCTATAAGCTGAAAGACCCTGTAACATTTTCCAACTTGATTTTACAGAGACAATTTTTACTTTTTCTTTCTTTTATTAAAAGCTCTTTTTTTTTTAAAAGACCTGATTGATTTTTTCCCCTTGTTAAGGCTCAAGGGAATTGAGTCTAAACTCACCAGGGAGTGGTGGGGGGAAAGGAGGAGGGGGAAGGCGAATTTCCCTTTGTTTTAGATTCACGGAGCTTGAATCTGTCTATCTCTCCAGGATAGCCCAGGGAGGGAAAGCCTGGGAGAGGACACAGTGGGGGAAGGGTTTATTTTCCCTTGTGTTAAGATTCAAGGAATTTGGATCTTGTTTCATCAGTGAGTTGGTGAAGCCTCTCCAGACGACCCAGGGAGGGAAAGTCTAAGAGGGGGAAAGGGGGGGGATAGTCAGTTCCTCCTTGTTTTAAGATCCAGGGGGTCTGGGTCTTGGGGTCCCCCTGGGGAGGTTTTAGGGGGACCAGAGTGTACCAGGCACCGCAAGTCCTGGTTGATGGCAGCCCTATCAGATCTAAGCTGGTAATTAAGCTTAAAGGAATTCATGCTGGTACCCCATCTTTTGGACGCTAAGGTTCAGAGTGGGGGTTCATACCATGACACTCTGTTTGCTGAAGGGTGGAGCAGTGTGTTAATAAGGCTTCATTGGGATTTAAAATGAATTTTTGATCTTTACAAGATCTCTTTCAAAAGGATGCTGTCAAGTAGTTTAAACCTAAATTTGGATTGATACTGAAATTTGCTTAAACAATGAGCTAGATTCTAGAAGTGGAGAACATTAAGGAACCAACCCCAGACCCAGCACAAATTTAAAATTGCTAAATTATGGATCCTAATTTAGGGCAGTGTTGCTGCAGCAGAGCAAAGCTTCCCTATTCCCCCTCTTGACTTGCCCTCTATGTCGTGAGGGTGAGATCATGGATACTGCTCAGCTGTACCAGCACGGCAGTCTCTTCCAACAGGAGAATTCTCTGCTGGGCATCCACTGCTGAGTTATGACCTATTTGTGCCACTTGAATAGAGCAAAGTGGACTGTAATGCTGTTTGTGAATCTGGCCCAATGGTCCTCAAGTTATTAGTATCTGTTTTAGAAAATTACCCCTTGTTACTGAGAAATTATAAATAAATCAATAGCAACAGTTTATATAGGACCTGCAATGTTTTGTGTTTTGCTGTAGCAGAAATAAAATAACCAGTGGCAGGAGCATATGTTAACTAACAAACTGTGTTCACATAACTCCCATTAAAGTATAGGAGTTATCCAGGCTCATCGGCAGGAGAATAAGTCCTTGCCACCTATTTGATTGTGTTTTCAAACAACATTTGGGGAGGAAACATGTTGATAGATGACATTGGTACCATCTGCTCATCATGAATATAAATGAAGTGATAATGAAGAAAGTGTTCCAAGGCACTATCAGGATGATTACACTCTAATGACATAATTTGGATCCTCAGCAATGTACAAGTAAAACTCTTCAAACTCTAAATGGACGGAGTCCTATTGGAACTACATGGAGCAGCTTTATGAAAGCTAATTGTACAAGGGGTATAAAACTGCCCGTGTAATGTGTCAAAATGCCTGATCCATCTGCTTACTGAGTTGAAATTTTCTCATTGTGAAGAGTTTTCACATTACTTTGTAGTCAGATTCAGACTGAGTTATCCACACTGTAGAAACAGAAGAGTGTCATGGAACAAACACTGTGTCTTCTCTCTTTGCATTTATAGGACTTTATCATATAGGACTTGCTAAAGCGAATATAGCTAAACTTCATGCCCATATTTACCAGGAAAATTCATAGCACACTATGAACCTGACTCACAAAACAGTTATTCCTCACATTGTTCTGGAAATACCTTTGCTATATGATAAAAGCTAAGGGATGTGCTTGACTTTAAGAAGCAAAAGACCAGTGTATAACGGACTCATAATACGTGGCTGAATATAGCAGCGTTGAAGCTGAGCCATCCTTGCATCTCTAGGACACTGGGGCTTCTGGGAGCAGATTCATTCCCTGGTACAAGCAAGAGCACCCCAGAGCTCTAACATAACCCCTGAAGGCAGTGTGCCCCAGTGGCTAACCCAGTAGACCAGAATAGCCTGAGTGCTGCATGCTGCTGACATACTCTTTCTCCAGATAAACCCTCCACCAGGGACTATAAGGGATGATGGTGCCAGCCCTGTGTTGTTCAGGGAAAACCTCCGCACTAGGGAAATTCCCCAATGGGAAAATCTAGCTGCTTTCTGTCCCCTTTATGCCACCAGAGCAATGCAAAGGGTCCAGAATGCGGCTCACAACCAAGGCCACCATTTCATTCATAGCAAATCCTGACGTCTTAGCGTGTGGGGTGCTAGAGTAAAGACACAAACCAACTTTCTCTGAAAACATCTGCTCAATGGGCAATCAAAAAAGCGAACAGAATGTTAGGAACCATTAGGAAAGGGATAGATAAGAAGTCAGAAAATATCATAATGCTACACAATAAATCCATGGCACACCCACATGTAGAGCACTGCAAGTGGTTCTGGGCACCTCATCTCAAAAAGGAGATATTAGACTTGGCAAAAATACAGGAAAGGGCACAGAAATGATTAGGGGTATGGAACAGCTTCTAAGTGTGGCAAGATTAAGAAGACTTAGAAAAGAGACAACTAAGGGAGGGGAGATAGGATAGAGGTCTATAAAAAGCATGAATGGTGTGGAGAAAGTAAGTGTTATTTACCCAGGGGTGAAAGTGGACCGGTACGGCGTACCAGTAAGAAGCCGGTACCGGCCCATATGCAGACGATGTTAAAGCAAGGCTGCGGCAAACGGCCCTCCTTAAAGCGCTGCTGAGGCAGCACTTTAATGTCACTGCTCCTTCCTCTCTCCTCCCCCACACTCGTTGGTCACTGACGGGGGAGGTAGAAGGGGCAGCTGCCCCAGGGCCGGTGATTTAAAAGGGCCTGGGGCTCATGGTTGCTGCCAGTACCGAGTGGTATGGGCCAGGCAGCGCAGATGGGCTGGCTGGGGGAGGCTGACCCCCCTAGCCCTGCCCTTTCCACCTGATGTCCCACCCCTTCCTGGGACCTGGAGCTGGGGCCCGTACCAGTAAGAATTTAATATTACTTTCACCCCTATATTTACCCCTTCACATAACACAAGAGCCCGGGGTCACTGAATGAAATGGATAGGCAGCAGGCTTAAAACAAATATAAAAAAAGTACTTCTTCACACAAGACACAGTCAATCTGTGGAATTCATTGCCAGGAGATGTCGTAAAGGCCAAAAGAATAACTGAGTTCAAATGAGTTAACTTCCTGGTGGATAGCCACTGACGAACCTATTAGCCAAGATGGTCAGGGATGCAGCCCCATGCTCTGACTGCCAGAAGCTGGGACTGGATAACAGGAACGGATCATTTGATAATTGCCCTATTCTGTTCGTTCCCTCTGAGGCACCTGGTACTGACCACTGTCAGAAGACAGGATACTGGCTAGATGGACAATTGGTGTGACCCAGTGCGGCCATTCTTACGTTCCTAAGAAAAGCAATCAGATGAATATAAATTTGCAGACATTCCTCAGTTATTTAAGAGATAGTGAAGTAAATTGGTATTTACAAGCTAGAATGACTCTTTTAAGAATAACTGTTGGCTTTGTACAAATCTCTCCCCCTTTTTTTAATTGTGAAAAGAGAAAAAGGATAAATTGGGAACAGCCTCCTCTTAGTGTTTAGTTATTCTCAGGTACCTGATTCCCAGCTGCATCTAACTCATTATCACTCTTGTTAGGATAACACTTCTTTACAAATGTTCAAAACACTTAGATCTTGAAGGGGGTGTTTCACTGTGAGTGGAGTGTGATAAGTGTAGTTAAAATAAGCCACTTAGAATAATGTATTTACATTAGATAATAAGATGAGGAGAGTGATTCTCCAGCACATTTCTGGGCAGAAGGCTTCTGTGGAAAGGAAATTACCAAGAGGTTCCTTTTGTGGAGACGTCCTCTGATTATTCCAAAGCAAGGCGAGAGGGTTGCATCCTTCACACTCACAATAGGCAACATGTATGGACTCCAAGCCCAGCAGATCTCTGAGGAGCCTCTGAAGGCAAGACATCATTAATAGATCCTGAATCCATGACCCCCTGCTGCTCTTTTGTGCTCTGATTCAGCATGGTACTTACATGTACCCAATTGTAAGCATGTGAGTAAGCCCACTGGCTTCAGTGAGATTGCTCACGTGCTCAAAGTTAGGCAATTTACTGAATCGGAGCCTTCTCTATTAGCACAGCTCCTTCAAAGGGGAACCCACAGAGGAGATGGGGGCAAAGCTAATACAGCCCCAGGCTTTATTAACTTCTGACATGTTTCCCTACGGGTCTGGTGGGGGGACAAAAGGTGTCCATCCATCCATCTCCTACAACCCTCACATGCCCCTCCTGGGACTCTGTGGAGGGCTCTTGGTAGGTATCTGGGAAGGAGAGAGTGGTGATACGAACATGGCTGACTCTTCCTTCCTGAAGAGATCCATGTGCCAGGAGGTCCATGAGGTGCTCTCCCTCCCCGTCTTTAAACTCTGCTCCCACATCATCTATGGCCTTCTCAACGCCTGTGATTAGACCCCATTCCACCATGGGAGGCTGTCACATTCTCCTCAACTATGCTTGGGATTTGTACTGGTGTGGCTATAACAGCTGCCACACACCAATGCATGGATCCCAAGTCTATACAGGTCAACAGTTTCAGTGGGGTAAAGGTTGAAGATGCCATAGGGCTAGGACTGTACTGTAGTAACATGGCTCCCAGAGTACTATGTACTCTAGCTAAAAGTTCATTGGCGGGAAAATAGCCAGTTTCGCCAAACCTCCTATTGTAATTATTATTATTATTTGCCTCATGAATAAATGCAGAAGGGGAAACATCAAAACTCACCAGGTAGCCTGCACTGATCACAAACACTGAAGGTTTCTTTTTAATATACAATCAAAAAGTTGGATTAAGATTTACTTTTTTGATATGCAGCTGATTACACTGCTCTACAGCTAAAATGCTTCTGAAATAAATGTAGTCCAACTTTACTAATTCTGGGTCACTGAGAACGAAAATGATGCTTAAAATTGTTGATTGGCTCTAGTTTTCAAGATATGCTATTGGGTCAGTATATATGACCCTTGACTTGGGAACGGCGGAGGATAAGTGAGTTATAAAGGGAAGGGATCTCAATTTAAACCAGAAATGACTAAAATACATCTTTGACTGGATCTATGAATAAATCTATGACTGGGTTTGGACAGTACTTGCTTTTTAGGCAAAACAATGAATGATGCAATCTGAAGCTGGTATTGCGTCATACATGATATGAATTGCATCATGTTATTCCTAGAAGTCATGGATGATGCAATCATAATGAAGCTTACATCACTCTGCTGAACAAATTGCTCTATATCAGCTCTAGAAATCATACAGTGTCGTGCTCTCTTATTTGTCAGTGTTTGATTTTACAAAGGGACACATTTCTGTTTAGCCAAAGTGAACAGAGATGCCTCGTACTTGTGTGAACAGTGCAGATGACTTCTGCTATGTTTGTGGTGAAGTGACTTTTGCATCACAAAAGTGCAGTATAACCACTATGGTTAAGAAAGCCTATCACCTTTATTTTGGCTGCAAAATTGGAGATCAGGACAAGAGGTGGGCCCCACACATACGCTGCAAGACTTGTGCAACAAATCTTCGCCAGTGGTTGAACAGGAAAAGGAAATCTATGCCTTTGGCAGTGCCAATGATTTGGAGAGAGCCAACAGATCATACCAGCAATTGTTATTTCTGCATGGTGCCTCCAGTTGGGAAAGGTGTGTCAAAGAAGAGAAAGTGGACTATGCATTATCCAAACATTCCATCAGCTATATGCCAAGTACCCCACGGAGGAGGACTGCTGGTTCCTGATGCACCAGAATCATTCTCACTTAAGTCAAAAGAGGAAGAGGATGAAACTTCTGGTCCTGAACCATCAGTGTCACAGGACCCACATTTTCTCCTATCCTCCTGCTCTGAACCACACCTCATAACACAAGGTGAACTGAATGACCTTGTCAGGGATTTGGAACTACCCAAGAGTAAGGCAGAGCTGTTGGGCTCCAGACTACAGCAGTGGAATCTCCTGGCAGGCTATCAGGGCAAATGGAGCCCATCAATGCTTGCAGACTATTGCTGGACAGTGACAAGAGATGCTCCATTTAATGAACACAAGAGACAAGCCAAGAAACGCCGAGTAGACACTGAATAGGACTAAACTATGTACATAATAGTTTTTTGCCTTTTGTTTCACAATAAATGTTATTTATAACCCTTTTGCTGATTTTTAAAGTGTTACATAAACAGGACAGGTGAAATATCATGTAAAGCAACCATAAACACATGAAAAGACCTAGGTTTACAATTTATGATTAAAACTCTACTATCTACACAATATACATAGACATAAAATGTAAAAACTTAGAAACAGTAGCCAGTTGTTTTAATTGTCATTTGAATTCAGCACATCAAAATACATAATAAATATCACATTTTATCTCTGAAGCAGACAACTTCTCAAAAATTGTAGACCAGTGTTATTTTTATTTTAAAAAAAAGAGTGAGAGAGAAGAGAAATTCCTGTTTCCTGCAATTAACTACATTTTTTTTGAAGAGCAACAGGCATAGAGAAATCATATATCTATGGCGACTCCTTTCAAAGAAAACAATTAGCATCCATATCAAAAAGCTAATTCAGAGAAATTAAAGAACACATACTTCAGTAAAATATAATATTTCCTCTTTAGCACATCTCATTGTGTACAGTGTGTCACTGTAAAATTGTTGGACTTGGAGATAATAAAGAGTGACAGTTGAAGGGTTCAGGGCTTCATATAAGACTTTGGGGTATGTAAAGATTTTAATTGCACATAATTATGAATGTGGAAGTGGAACGATTTAATTTTTTAGCTTTCATGCTATTAGAAGGCTAATAGAACCAATATCAAAATGAGTTAGTTACAGCAGAATTACTAGAAGAAACTATTTTTTCATTCAGCCATTCAAATTGAATCAAAACAAAAAAATTAAAATAGCTCATGTTTATCTCTCATTTTATATTTATAAGTGGGAACAAGATAACTAGTGTATGCTATTAACAAAGATGATACAAATAGTTCTAATAAGATTAAAATATCCTGGAATAAAGTGAGAGGATAATAGGGAATAGGTAGGGGAAAGGATGTAAATAGCATAGTCAGAACAATGTACTATTCTATTACATACTAGAAATACTTTTATCTAAAGAAAATCCTAACCCTCCCAATGCCAACAGACATGCTCTCCCCCCAGTGGAGACACATCCATTGCAGATTGGCACAGTAAGAGGAGAAATGAGTACACTTTTAGTGAATCTTGCCTAATGTTTAACCGTAGGGGTAGGTGGAGTCTCCCAAGATCACTAATCTGCTGGGGGGTGCCGGCTCTTTCTAATCTGCCGGCTCTGCCCAGGCCCTGCCCCCACTCCACCCCTTCCCCCAAGGCCCCACCCTGCCCTGCTTCTTCCCACCCCTGCTCTGCCACACCCCTTCTCGTCCTCACCCCGCCTTTTCCCAACCCAGTTCAGCACCCTCCCCAGAGCACCGCCTGATGCCACAAAACATCTGATCCGTGGAAAGCGGGAGGTGCTGAGAGGGAGGGGGAAGAGCTGATTGGCGGGGCCTGCCAGCGGGCAGGAGCCACTGGGGGGAGAGGGAGGTTCTGGGAAGGGGGTCTCCTCCTTGCCCTTCCCATCTGCCTGCTGCTCACCTCTTCACCTCACTCACCTGCCTGCCTCCCGCCTCACCTCCCCGCCCACCTCCCTCATGATTTTATCAACATGTGGAGCCCCCCAAAGCATGGGGCAAAGGGCCTGGGGTGATCACCACAATTTGCCATACCCAAGGGACAGTTCTGGTCCAGTGTTCCTAAAGACGCTTGCATCATGATCTTTCCCTGGCCAACCCGCAATGATGTCAGTGAAAAGGTCCCTTTACACCAGCGCCTGCAAGACCATGGAGAAGTAGCTCTTTCAGTTGATGTACTCTGTTGCAAGATGGTCTGGGGCCAAAACTGGGATATGCATACTGTCTATTACCCTGCCACAGTTAGGGAATCCCATTGCCACAAAACCATCAATTATTTCCTGCACATTGCCCAGAGTCACAGTCCTTCATAGAAGGTGATTAACGGTCCTGCACACTTGCATCACCGCTACTCCCACAGTGGACTTTCCAACTCCAAACTGATTCACGACTGACTGATAGCAGTCTGGATTTGTCAGCTTGCACACAGATTGCCACTTGCTTTTCCATTGATAGCTCTAATTCTGGTGTCCGTGCGCTGCAGGACAGGGGCAAGCTCCACACAGTGCCAGGAAGGTAGTTTGCACAACTGAAAGTTCTGACGGCATTGCTCATCATCCCATACATGCATCACGATATCATCCCACCACTCACTGCTTGTTTCTCAAGCCCAGTACCAATAGTCCACTGTGTGCAGCTGCTCTGTGAATGCCAGCAGCAATCTTGAATTGTTTCTTTCCATTGCATGCAGCAGGGCAGGCACCACAGATTCACTTTCTGTTTCCCAGATCATGAAATACTGCAGGACCAGACACATTGTGTTCATAATGCTCATCACCAGACTGATCTGCAGTTCAGGATCCATGCTTTCAGGCAGAGATGACGGGCACAGAGTTTACAGGGGCTGTTAAACTGCATGAAACAAAGTCTGAAATCCATGGAATGATGGGCCAGAAAGAACTGTGTTATGGGATGGTGAGCATGATGCAGTGCAGATTTCCCAGCAGCTAAGGGTGGCGAGTTGCACAGTGGGATAGCTACCCACAATGCAAAACTCTGTCAATGCAAGAGCACAGATTGTGGACGCGCCATATCAACACAAGGAGCATTGTGTGGATGTGCACAACCGATGTAATTAAAGCAGCATATAGTTATCGACGTAACTTAAGTCGACCTAAGTCTGTAGTGTAGACAAGGCCTTAGTTGTATCATGGAAATAGAACTTGAATTCCCCTTCATCCAAATACCCTGTTTCTCGCTCTCTCTCATCTTCAATTAGATGTTTGCTGATGTTAAGATCTCTTCACAGATCCTGGACCTTTTCAATTAATTTTAATCAGGCTAGTTAACACTTCTTTAATGTGTAAGAAATGGGCAAATATGTAACCGAAGAGTCATTTACCTTTTAATGAAGGTAACAAATATGCAATTAAAAAGGCCTCATCTTTCAGCGACTTTGCAGTAAATTAACTTGTTTTGCCATTATTGTGCCTGTAGAATGTCACTTCCTCTGGAGTTTTGACAGTAAAATTCTTTATCCTTGGCAGAATTAGCAACTAACATTAAGATCTAGGAAATGACAATTAGTTTGTGAATTAGGTGGGATATACAGTGTGTTAATTATTGAGGGACCAAACTTCATGCAATTTAAATTTAGCATCAAGATAAGGATAATGTATTAGGCTTCTGTGTATTTAATGAAGTTAAAAATGATTACCAAATCATAGAGATTGATTAGGAGTTTTCTTAACTATTCGCAACAATTTCTGTGCAGTGGGACTTAGCATAATAGACTATTATTCTTTGCAAATAGAATAATAATATAAATTGATGAAATAGTATTGTAAGTGTTGAGCTATTTTAATTAGATACACACTTAATCAAATATTTACTAAATAACTCGGGAGCTAGAATACAGTTACGCTGTTCCCTTTTTATAAGGCTCTTCATGTTAAGGCTGCAGTCGGTGTCAGGCAATTGCATCCAATTATTTATTGATCTCACGTCAGTAAACTAGTAGGAGTCCACTGTTCATATTAGGGCCCAATCTAATTCCCATGAAAGCCAATGGACATGCTCTCAAGTAGGCCATATTCTGGTCTCAGTTATGGTGCAGTAAATCCAAGATAAATGAAAACATAATTTGGCCCATTGACTTTAAAGGATATTAGATCAAGCCAAGAATGTGCATCTGAAGTTTCCATCTTTCACCATGCACCCCTGGCTAGAAATGGAATGAGTAGCTGTCATGGAGGTAAACTAACATTTCATCATCAAGAACAGCCACCTGTGTGTTGCCCCAATAGCCAGGAGAGGTCACAGCCATTAACCGTAGGTCTGGAAATTATTTTGAAGCAGGAGTCAGATCCATGTACTCTTATTTTAAGAATTAGTCCTACAGCTGACGATGCAAAGAGGCCAAAAATATGCCTTGAAAACAGCTGAGGATTCCCATGGAAGGGCCGCCTGTCCTCACAAACCCCATCATAGGGTGTGTATTGGGACATGGCCAAGGGGAAAGGGTGTGCGCCAGAACACCACTGAGTTTCAGATAATCCCAGGCTGATGTAAACGCCCTTTGGTGCTGCTACCAGTCAGCCTAACATAAAGCATCTCAAAGGCTGTTCTAACTTGCTTTGGGATCTGAGTCAACTCCCAGGAACCACTGGGATCAGGATAATGCAGCAATGTCACAAACAGACCTTTGGCCCCATCTCAGCTAATGTGCGAAATGTAGCTCAGCCAGACCCAGGGATGGAGGCCTTTGCCAATTCAATCCCTGGCTTCTCTGCTGAGACTCCTCAATGCCAATTAATGACAACTGTGTAGTGTTATTTATGATTCAGACGGCCGTCCATTAGCATAGACTGAGATCATTGATCTATTTCCGTTAGGGTTGTCAGATGATAATACTGTTCAGCAATTACCAAGCTCGGCTGGAGATGAACCAGCAACCAAGACGAGACAGTCTCTCTCTTCTAATTCTCGAAGCCATTGGCTGAGAAGTTGTTTTATTTAAAAAAAACACTTCAGCCAACAGAAATCAGGAACTCTGTGTATGGATTGATTGGATCAAATAGCTACATATACTGCAAATTGTTTGGGGCAGGGAGCATCTTTTTCATGTGTGTACGACACTTAGCACCGTGAAGGCCTGATGCCCAATTGGAAGACTTATAGGTACAACCACAATACAAATAATAAATGTGGTGATGTGCTGGGACACAAAAAAGCAGAATCTAGTTTTTCAATTAAAATGTAGTGACTGTAGGTTTTTCTTATGAGCCGCTCACATTTTAATTTATTTTTTCATATGTCATTTGACACAACTAATCCCTCAAGTTCACTGTTACTGGAAAAAACAGTCACACTGAAAATAAATGGCTCCTCTTCACCTCAGTATGTATTGTCTATAGCTGCTGAGGCTTTTCTTTGGCACTTAACTAGCAGCAGGAAACCTCAATCAGACCATCCATGAGCACTGAAAACTGGGGAGAGAGAACAACTCATATCTGTCGTCTAAAATGCAGGTTGTGAAAAATTATCTGGATCTTACTAGTATGTATTCTCCCTCATCTCAGCTTTGAAGAACAACGAAGAGAGAAGTGAATGAGTATCAGTGTGCACTTTGTGCATTGGGGAGAAAAGGAAACTGTTAACCTTTGATAAATTCCAGGTTGGGGCAGACCAACATAATGTTAGATCATGCTTTACCCACTTGCTAGTTATAAACAAATATTGGACTTAGCCCGTGTCTTAGCAGAGAGAGTTGGACACAGGAGATCAAAACGTGAGAACAGATACTTGAGTCTGAAAAAACTTTGTGACCTAACTGCCATTGTAGGCACCTAATCTGGACACACTTGGATTCACAAAGCCCCTGCTCAGCTGCCCCTGAACTCCTTGTAGGTGTCTACATTTTTGCAGTAAGTGTTCCCTGAGCATCTATGTTTCTGCTTCTGAAGCTGCAAAATGCAGCCCCATGCCAGATGTCCAGTTGCCTCAGCTCCAGAGCAATGCATGAAATGGGGATCATAGGTGTTCTTCTGCCTAAACTCACCTGCAGAGTCCAATCTGGTAAGTGTGCTCAGATCAGAGACCCCTCGGGAAATTTACAGAAAACTGCTGGGGGGGGATGGAGAGGGAGAAGAGGGCAAGTTAGAGTAGTTAGGAGACCACTGGTTCAAGTCCCCACTCGACCTGCAGCGTAGAAGGGTTTTGATCTGGGATCTGCCCCCTCTCAAACGAGTACCCTAGCCAATGGGCTATGGGATATGCCAATGTGGGACTCCCTCAGTCTCTCCTGTTGAAGCTGTTCCACTGTGGATTAAAATAAATGAAAATTCATTGGGCCAGAGAGAGCAAGTTCAAGAATGACTCTGTAGCCTGGCGGTTAGAGCATGCACCTCAGAGATGGGAGACTCAGGATCTAATCAGAATGCTCCTGCCCCTCTGCTCATGGTCTTGCAAAAACAGCTTATGCGCCTAACACCAAAGGAGGTTTTGCAGCTGAGAATCCAATCAGAGAGAGGGGCTCATTCGGAGACGCCTCTTCCCTCTCCTCTTCATTGCCTATGGAGCCAAAGTGCTGAACTCAGGCTTTGTGAATGCCAATGATTTTCTAGGCACTCAAGATTAATTTGTGGTAACTGAGTGTCACAACGCTTCAGTGTCTATGTGAATCTAGCCCTTATTGCCTGGTCAAATGAATACAGAAAGAAAACAATGTATTCATTTCAACATGCAGGGTCATAGGACAGGCTTGAACCCCAGGCTGGAGGAATTTTTTCTTACTCCTTTTTAGCTCATTTTGACATCTGCTTATGAACATTCTCCTTTGAAGAAAGGAAAATGCTTACTGACCGCGTCATGGGTTCGTTACCTTGAGCCAGGCCACCATTAACATCAACAGAAGATCAGATCTGGCCCAAGTGCTGTGTCCTCCTGTAAGCTACACTGCACCTTTCTATTCTATCCTACTCAAGTTCTCATACCAGGTTCATCAGGATAGTATCTGAATGCCTTTTGCATGGGGCATCACTGCCTTTTTTCCCCTCCTTGCCCTACTCCACCTCGTCAACACCTCTTCTCATAGCAGAGCTGCTGTAGCTTCCTCAGACTGCTACTGCTGCCCAATCTGTCTCCACCCTAGCAATGATGTAGAATTCTCCCTTGGCAGGACTTTTAGCTGAAACTGGAAGGGAAAGAGAGAGGGCCAATGGGGACCCCTAATTATCAAAAACCTCACAGTCAAATATATATTTGAAAAAAGGGCCAAAACTGGCCATTTTGGTCATCCTGACCTTGGTGTCAGTGATAAGAATCACGCCATAAGTCATTGCTGCAATGGCTGAGTGCCCCACTAATATGCATTAATGAAGCTGCACTCATCCTGGAAAATAGGTATTTCACCAGTAAACAACATAAGCAAAGAATAAGTATCAGTTTGGGCACAGCTTCAAACAGCAGCACTGCAGACCAATATGATCTATAAAACACCTTCCCATCCCAGCTCTACAAGACCCTTTGTCCAGGGATCAGCTATACTGCAATGCTTAGGCAAAACATTTCTGACTGAAGGCACTCTGGCAGCTTTAATGCAGAGTTTGATTTAGTTTACCTTGTGTTTCTCTGTGTTCAGCATATAGAGAGTGGATTTGAGACTTCGTAGTTATACAGTTTGAGGGGGTTCAGTAATTGAGTGAAGACTGCAAATAAGGATTTCAAATGAAAGACCAAATTTTGCCCTTTAACTTTGGTATGGTTACACAGCGTGTAACTAATCAAGGGCAGAATTTGGTCTGGTTAGGGTGAAACTCTACTGAGTCCCTACTACCTCCCTGAATTAACTACTTACTGACTAGATGCCTGGTGGCAACCTTCTAGCACCCTCTAGTGATAGTTTCTTACTCTTGGTATAGAAAATTTAACATTTTACTCACTCGTTGCTTTACGAGGTCCATTCTTGGGGTGACTGCAGAATAAAAGAGCATACTTACCTGCAACTGTTGCATTAATCAAGTTTACAGCAACAAAAAAAACAAGCATACATCTGGGTATCCCCCAGAGCACAGACAACGCAGAAGAGACGATGCACTAAGCCCTTTGGCCATAGGGTGGCAGTGCTCGCTTGGTTTTTCTTCTAAGGCAGGCAGAGCTGCTGCGGTTTGCTGACTCAAAGCCAAAAAACAACAGTATGAGAACCGCACATTCTACAAACTCTTAGTTGTAGTACTGGATCTCCAAAGAGCATCTGCCACGTTCCAATGAGCAAAGATCCTGCCCTGCTCTGGCTCTATTAGTCCATGCAAGGGCTATTTATCTGATGGCTGATACTGTCAACCTTTTAATAAACAACCTCTACAAAAAAATTACTAAAAAGACATATTTAAGTACATCTTTTATAGACACAGTATGGCCTTAATCTCTCTTTTGATTTCAATAGCCTCCTATAAATTCATTTTTAAATTCTCAGGGATGTGACCCACAGCCCTCTTCACAGGTTTGCCATGGAACTGAAATAAATATGCCATGACCGTGCACCAGCATGAACAGAGATTACATATATTAGTACTGTCACCGCAATTCTGCATCTCTTTTTAATAAGTGCTTGCTCAGCTGTTTGGGTGATCCAACAGCAACAAAGCACAAAAAGTTAAGAAAACTGTAGGTTCTCCATAAACAAAAGTTGTTTCTGATTTTGGATATTACTTCTTTCTTCATGACAGCGGGAAGAATTAAAAACATGTTTAAAATACAGAAGACCCTCCTATTCGATTATAACAAATTTAAAAGGAGGCCAAATTTGAGACAAACTCAAAGGTGCAATCAACAGCGAGGTTTCAATGCTTTCTTTAGCAGCCCTGAGTTTCCTGTGGCTTGAATGGAGCATCCAATCTACCATTGGAGTAGGAAGGGGTTCTTGCAGACTGTAAACCAAGGAGCTTCCATCTCTTAGCTAATTTAATTTAGAAGAGAAGGGGAGCACTAGTGAATCCAACAGGGGCTTCTGAACACTCTACAGTCTTGATTCTGACCTCATTCCTTATTATTGGTGTGAACTAGGAATAACCCCATTGAAACAAATGGAGTTAACACAATGCATGTGAGATCAAAATAAAGCCTTAAGCCTATTGAAGGGGTGGCCAAACTTACTGACCCGCCAAGCCACATATGACTATCTTCAGAAGTTCAAGAGCCAGGATGTGCCTGCTGGGACTCATGGTTTCAGCCCTGCCCCTGCTGAAGCCCCAAGACTCCCTTCCCTGCGGGGCAGAAGCCTCTTCCCCCACTGCAAGGCAGAAGTCCCAATCTCTCTCCCGTACCAGTCTGGTAGGTAGAGAATGGGAGGGGGGAGGCGAGGAGGGTTCTGTGAGTCGCACGTTGACTGTGAAAATGTGGCTCACAAGCAACAGTTTGGCCACCCCTGTCTATTGAGTCCATTGAGGGGGGAGGGTTGGTCATTGCTTCTCCTTCCTATGGATATGAGAAGCATATACAAAAACAGGCCTAGGAGATTAATTTGATTTGTAAATGTCCTCAATTTTTGATTATTTATGAGTGGGAACTGGTTCCATCTACTTTCTGTGTGTGGTTAGTTATAAGCAGAGATGGCCCAAGCCACCATGTTTGAATGTTCATTGAAAAGAGTCTGTTGTTGCAACGACTATGAGAGTGCATTCTCTATTGGAGCTACAGGACGTACACAAAATACTGTGGTGCCTGGTTCTCTCACTCCAATCTTAACTAAACACTGCCTGTGCTGCCTAACGTCATCACATAAGGCTCCTCTCAGCCTGTCCATGACTGAAACACTCCTGGCAAGTGATTGCCGGCTGGACTGCGGAGCTCAGCTTGGGATCTGAACACACAAAGCTCAAGGGAGTACTGATCTAATGTTCCAGTCAGGCCCATTGCTGAACGTGAGCTGGAAACTCAAACCTCTTAAATACAAAGTGGAATGCAGGATTTTGTTTGATGTTTTTATTCATAATACATAAGTGTCACTCCTCAGAAGTTAAATATCCGGTAGCTTTCATTATGTTTCTCTTGTAGCTTATGGAAAATCGAAGCATTCAGCAGTGAAACTATTGCCCACAATGCCAAGCTGTTCTGAAAATGCTGTTGCCCTCTGGAAGTCTGCTTATTATTGCACTCCTAATACTTGAGCAGTTGAAGTTTTCTGAATCTCTATTTCTGAGAGGATTTTTCATTAAAATTAAGTGGAAAGAGAGATGATTTTTTTGTGAAATTGTGAAAACTGCATCTTGTTTCTCAAGCAGTGGTAATGCCTGCCAAAACATTTTAATGTTCAAAACTTCTACCAAACAAAATAAAATTGGACAAACTTTTCATGAAAATTTTCACAAGATTTTCCCCACTTTTTGATCATCAGTTTAGAATTTTCCTTCACATGACACCTACATGTTCCTTATACCCTCCACACAAGGCCTGGCCACATTTGCAATCCTTATGCTCTTCTGAGAGCAAGGACTGGTCTCTATCTACTACCATTACTGTTGTTTACTCTGGTAGTGCCTAAGTGTCAACAAGGAATGTGGAACCATTGTGCTAGGAACTGTACAACACAGAGTAGTAGAGTTACAAGCTAAATATACCAGAGAGACACAAGAAGAATACTAAAGCTGATATCATTGATATACCAGAAACATGGTTAATAAGAAAACTAGATTTCCTAATCTTAGGATATAGCATCTATAGGCAAGACAAAAAAGTAGGAAGAGGAGGGGGAATTTGTTCATTCATTAAGGAAAATAAATTATCTTGAAATTGAGGCAAAGAAGCTTAATATAGCGTATAGCATTATCAATATTCCAATGCAGAATATATATTCTCAAAGATACAAATTTAATGTTTACAACGACTGTGGAAAACCAGAGATTAAGGATCTCACAGATAGTTGAAGATGTAACAGGCCCATATATTATACATGGAGATGGCTATAACCCACAAAGGAAGCAATATGAGGGCAGCAAAGATCGTATTAGTTCCCCTGAACTAATTTTATTTACTGACTAGATGCGTGGTGGCAACCTTTCAGCACCGCCTAGTGGTAGTTCTACTCCTCCTACTCCCTGTTGTCATAGCTCTGGCAGCAGCTGCTAGAGTTCTTCCTCTCCTTGGGCTCAAGGTCCACTTCTGGGAGGGAGGTAAGCCAGAGCGTGAGCCCCGAGAAGAGAGGAGGCTAATGGACTAATGTCGAGATAGGCATATTTGAATAGCAGGCAAAACTGTTTGCTTGTATATTTGGTTTTAGAGGTATCTTCACTGTCTTTCCTTGTGGAGCCAATATACAGTGCTGAGTAAGCGCTGTAACATCTCCAATAGAGTTGTCCTCATTTTGATCTCTTTATTTTGATGCTTTAGTGAAGAAGGGCTTTGGTTCAATGCAGTGACTCCAAATCATGAAAAATATGTAGATGAGCAAACAAGTGCAATGGATGCACTGATTATTACAATGAATAAGGAACTCTGTGGGTTCTACTTGCAAGGAAACATCAACATATACAGTCAGCTACAGGAGAGGTTGTCTAGGACAGTAACATTTGTTGCCTCACTCATGTCTTTTAATCAAGACAGAACAAGATGCAGATTCTTGTTAAAGGTATGCGAGATGGCGGGACCATTCCGCAGGAAGTCCTGTATGCCAGAGCTCCTTTATTTGCATGTGTACATATTATTACAAGCTTGTGCACCTGAGTATGGAAATAACTAATGAAAGAATGAAGCCTGCCCTGTACCCAAGGGAAATTTGGAGGGAACTGGAGATACATTCCGAAGCTTCTCATACTGAGAAAAGAAATATCTTGGAAACCTGATATAAAGATCTTGTCATTTGTAGAACAACTTTCCTATAAGTAAAGGTTCATATAACCAGAATATATGTATTTTATTATATGCATATTATACACACACACAAGCAATTCATGATTTTCATTCTACTTTCCTCCAAGTGTAGTATCATGCTCCCCATAAATGATGCTCACTCTACCTATAATTCATGTAGATCTGTATGTTTGCAGTGATTCTACATGTAATACTTTTTCAAAAGGGTAAATCCACAAACAAGGCTCTGTGTAAACTGTCTTATTTATTTCACCATCCAACACCCCACTTGCCAGAAGAATTATCACTTGTGTATTCAGTTTCAATAAGATAAAATTTGCCTAATAAAATATTTACTCAGCCTTTGTCCCTGCAAGTGTAAACTCGTGTAATTACAGAGTACTCCAGACCTGTGATTATAAATCTGTAGAAATAAAATCCACAACACATTAAGAACACAGAGCAGAATATGACACTCATTTACATTGAAGATAGTTAGTATATGGCAAGCTGCTAGGTAACTTGCATGCATACACTCTACCTTGGGTTCATTTTTAACAGTGCCCTTCATTTCAATTTTTAGTTGGATGCATGTTTGGTTATTTTTTCTATTACACAGTGAGGATTATATGGTAATTATCTTTAAATCAGAGTCCAGAAATGTGATGATTCCACTTTTTGTTGTTGTTGCTGCAATCATCTGATACCAAGTAGTGGCTATTGGTAGCCAGTAGATATTATATTCCGAGAGCCATTATAGCAGGAGGCCCCCAGAAGTGGGAACAGGCTGAAGAGAAGGGACGTTGGAAGAGACTCAGGATCCATGGACAGGAGCAAACTGGACCACTCACATGGGGAAGGGGTTCAGAATACAGTTAGGATGGGAGGGAAGAAACTGGCTCATGCTTTAAATGGGTATAATCACTCAGCAGCAGCCATTTTAAATATTCAGTGTTCACACAGCCATTGCCTGAGGGGTGCTGAGCAATGTCAACTCCCGGTGAATTTAAAGGGATTTGCAGGAGTCCAACATCTCTCAGCATTTGGTCCAAGCTTTTTTTTTTTAAATATCAGATTTCTGTACATTTGAATCCAGTAAAATCAAAGAATCCCCACAACAAAGAGCTTCTGCTTATTTCACAGTGACCAAGCATTTTTTCATAACAAAGTGCTGTTGTCAGATCTGTTCTGGAACAGCTTTCAGTGGGGGAGTGGTACTGCCAGAGATGGGATATTGCCATTAAAACTTTCCTGGACTCTGGGGCCAGGTCTTGATATGGAGTTGGAATCTGAAGCGAGGAGGCAGCCTTGAAAAGATAAACAGGTAGTGATAACCTGTTCATTAGATGGACAAGGGCAAAGCAAGACTATTGTGTTGATTTTAAACAATGTTTACATAAGAGCTTTCCAGCACAGCAATCAGTAGAGATGGGAGAGTAAAAAAGAACAATATCTTCTGTACCTGTCACTTTAATATATGCCTGCTCCCCTTTTGGCATGGCACCAGAGTTTTTGAAACTCAGTAGCTCGAAGCCGTAGGGAGGATATTTTGAAGGAATTTATAATTAAGCCTGTCCTTAGGCTTGTGAGGTGAGGATTTCTAGTGGTTTTGTTTAAAGGGATTTCCTACCCAGGCAGTTTTTCCCATGCTATTACAGGTCTAGAATTGAAAAGCCAGGTTCCTGCAGGTAACCTGTCTAACTCATCAGGTAACCTAACTTGCCTGAGCGTGAAGAAGTTCAGGTTCATAGGGTTTTTAAGTCCCAAACTAATTACCTGAAAAAATGACTGTTTGGACTTGGACCAAATACCAGCATTGCCATTCAACACTGCCACTGCTGCTGCCTGTATGCCCCAGAAATAGGAATAGGTGAGCAGACAAAAGAGGAGGGCAGGGAGAAGAAGAAAAAGTGTCCCTTGATGGAGCTGTGAAGATCGAGAATGACTGTGGTCTCTGCATGGCTTTAGGGGTGAGAAAATCCATGACTTATGTCTCCCAGTATTCTGATCATTTGAAGTCACTGACCAGCAGTTTTAATTAATGTATGAAGGCCTGAAAAATAGCCTGAGCCTAACCACTTTCCATCTTCTTCTGCATAGGCTGCAATATATTGACAGTATCGTATTTTAAAAGGCCAGCTCCTCAGCTGGAGTAGCTCTGCTTAAGTCGATGGCACAGTGCAGATTTATACCAGCTGAGGATTTGGCCATGAAAGACCAAGTCCAGGAGTGTAAGAATACACTACAATCTAGCATGATGCTGTAAATGCTGAAGTAAAATGTTTGTGGTATGGGCTTGATTTTTTTTCTTTTTTTTTTTTAATGTGGACAGTGCTTCTTATTTCCTGGTGATCCTTGCTTGAGTTCCAGGCAGATGTTGCAGTCTAGTCCACGGTCCAAATGCAAGTTGGTAGATTCTGTGTGAGTTGCTTTCATGTGTAGGAAGTGCCCCTAGCTGGCAAAAGTGGGCAGTGTGGTAATCCTAGACAGTTAGCCAGAAAGGACCAGGGGAGAGAACTCAAAGGGGTTCCATTGAACTAGTTGCTAATATCCTGGAGGACTAGCATAGGGTTATGACAGACAGCAAGTCAAAAGCGGAGTGAGCATCATCAGTGGAAGGGTGGGAGTGGTAAATGAGATCATATAATGTCACTATGGGAGTGATTGTGCTAATAGCTGTTTTAGGCCTTGGAGCTTGTCCAAGGTAAGCCTAAGCAGACTCAGAGACCTTCTCTACACTAGCCACTTCCAGTGCCATAATTCACCACCCATGCAGCAACAGGAGAAGTAACAGCATAGACACAAGATTTAGTGGTAAAAGTGACCTCAATACAGCTTCTACCATGGCCAGCACTGGGGGACACGTGCTGACAGTGAATTACGACTGCAACACTTGCCTGAGATGCAGCCGGCAGGGCCGGCTCCAGGCACCAGCAAGGAAGCAGGTGCTTGGGGCGGCCAATAGAAAGGGGTGGCACATCCGGGTCTTCGGTGGCAATTCGGCTGCAGGTCCCTCGGTTGCTCTCCTCCTCTTTGAGCTGCCGCCGAAGTGCTGCTGAAGAGGAAGAGAGGGAGTGAAGGACTTACTGCCAAAGAATGAAGCAGTTCAATTGAGCTGCCGCCGAAATGCCACCGATCGGCTTTATTTTTATTAATTTTTTTCCACCACTTGGAGCAGCAAAAAAGCTGGAGCCAGCCCTGGCAGCCGGAATGCCCATGTGGCTAATCAAGTGCTGTGCCTGAATTTAGCCCATAAGCCTGCTTCCCGCGTGCTTAGTAAATGCCCCAGTAAAGTGATCAAGGAGAGACAGGGGAAGGGGGTCGAGAGCAACAGGATCAGGCACAGGCTGAGCAGGCTATTAGTCCTTAAACTTATTGTAGGGAGCATTATTCTAGGGTGTAACTGCTCTGTACAGATAACCTGTCTGAGTGATTTCAGCCAAAAGAAGCTTTGCCTTTGAGTCTGAGGCTGCTGACCTGGTAGGCATTAGCCCAGAGCACCTCAGGGAGCTGAGCAGGGTGGTTTTTAAGAGAGATGAGAAAACAGCTCAGCTGATTGATCCATGGGGCAGGGAGAGGGTGAGCTGAAGCACTGCAAACACTGTGTCCTGTGCTGGGGTGCAGGCCCCCTGCTGATTGCACACATCTGTGGGCCAAAACCCAGCTGCAGCCATGAAGGAGAAAATGAAAACTGACACTTCCCACATCCCAGCCTTAGTGTAACCTTAATTACAGCCTCCAGGGGCACTTTTCTCTCTCCTCATTATTCTCATGGACTTTTAGGCAATTAAAAAAAAATCTCACTGCTTCTGATTGCGAATCTGAATAACAAAGATGAACAAATCCGAAGACCAGACCCCTCCCCCCTGAACGTGAATGTCAGGACATATGTGCATTACTGGTAACTGGATCCTTGGAGGCTGGGCCTGGATTGCAAAGGAACGTTATGTGCACACATCTCCGGGCATACACAAGCCGCTGCCAAAACCTGGAGAAAAACTGCAAACAAAATTGAAAACTTTAATAACTAGAATTTTTTTAGGTATCTGAATGGAGCTTGCTGGAGTTTCTCCTCACCTATCCTCACAGAGGTAATGTCTGCTGGCCTGGTAACTGGGGACAAGTTTAAGTTACAGAGTGTTTTCTCCATGTTGTACTCCAATCCTTTTACAGACAGACTAGATTTTCCATTTATTATTGGTGACGTTCCATTATTCCATTCTACTGGAGAAGTCTCCTGCATCTGATGAAGTGGGGTTTAGCCCATGAAAGCTTGTGCTCAAATAAATTTGTTAGTCTCTAAGGTGCCACAAGTACTCCTGTTCTTTTTGCTTAAGACTGTCCCCATTGTGCGTGCTGTAAAAACCCACACAAAGGCAAGATGCCTGCTCCAAGGAGCTTGCAATCTAAGAAGGCAAGATATATGTAAGGTGGGAGGAGTGAGAGGGATCACATAGATAAGTTTCACTTGCAGTGACTTCTTCAAAAATCATCATCACAGAGAGTCAGTGATGAAGGGTCAGTTCAGGCTGCCAGATACAAAATCAGCTCCAGTTGCGATAGCACAAAGGAAGATGGTATTGCTCCAAGGTAAAACTCTATATTCAGAAGCCGTGGTTGTGG
The DNA here is from genome assembly GCF_025201925.1 of Gopherus flavomarginatus. Taxonomy (NCBI): domain Eukaryota; kingdom Metazoa; phylum Chordata; order Testudines; family Testudinidae; genus Gopherus; species Gopherus flavomarginatus. The sequence goes on along the minus strand of NC_066622.1, from coordinate 124,260,788 downwards.
AAAATGAGGTTTTTTGCATCTTCCTCTGAAACATCTGGTACTGCCCTCTCTCTGGAATAGGATGCTGGGCTAGATGGATCCCTGATCTGATCCAGTTTTGCAATTCCTATCTTTGGGAATCATTCCCTAAGCAAGGTTTTCTAACTGCTTTAATTCCCTCTGGTGAGTTTCGGAGAAACGTGGCATGGACATTCAGAGTTTATGGCCTAGTGGTTATTAGATAAGACACTGGGAGTGAGAAAACGTTGTCAATGATTGTCACAGGGTGGTCAGTCTCTGTCATTAGACTGAACCCAGCATCCCTAGACTGGAGCAGGTGAGCCCAATCCAGCTAATTAAAGAGGGCTGGGCTACAGCTGAGCCAATAAAGGGCTGCTAGTGGGCAGCTAGAGAGGAGGAAGGATGAAGACAGGCTGAGCCCTGGGGCAGGAAAGCCATGCTGGAGTGGAGAGCTAGCCCCTGTTGTGGGTCCCTGGAGCCACGAGCTTGGGGAAGCAACCCGGGGGGGGAGCTGAGCTGACTGAGGCTGGGAGGCTCCCAGGAGCTGGAGCACGAGAGATCCCTGGGAGGGGAGTCTCTGAAGCCTGAGGCCAAGGACTTAGTTACAACTGCTTTTTGTTTGTTTGATAACCTCTGTTTAAAGAAATAATCCTCCTTTAAAAGCCTGGGCGTGGCAGCGCCTGCCTTGGAGCTGGGGACAAGTGACAACCCTGCTGACAGTGACTGTCTGCATAATCTTGAGAAAATCCCTGAGTCTGACTGCCTCAGTTTACCCCTCTGTGCCGTGCATCTTTTACACGTGATGCTTAATTAATAAAAGATTGTAAAGCTCTGAAATCTTAGATGAAAACATACTTTTGTAGCCATTTATACATCTATAATAAAGCTACCTCGGCATTTGTAGCCTGGTTCTGCAACAGGATCACCCTGGCAGAGGCTATCCTTGAGTCGTATCCCGAAAAGGGCTGCAGTTTTGGTATTAGTTTTGACCAGTACAACATCTCGATTGGGATCACATTTCCCAGCTCAGGCTAATATTGAAGAAGCTGACTTTGAATTCACTGAATCAGCATTAACTTGACACCCAGTGGCTGAGAATACATCTTGCAGCTGCTCTTCCCTAGAAATGTTTTCATAACTATATTATAATGATATTTAATAGGTTTTGCTTGTTCCCAAAGAAATCCTTGTTCTTTGCTCCCAACTTTGTTAGGGGAATGGACAAACCAGACAAAAGTGGGGCGGGGAACAGAGGCGAAGTAAGTTGCCCAAGGTCACAGCACAGGGCCACGGCAGAGCTAGGAATAAAATTCAGGTTTCCTGCATCCAAAATCATTGCCCTATTCACTGGATCACAGTATGGATCACACACTGCCTCCCATTGTAATGTTTGATTATAACATGTATACATTCAAAGTATGTAAGGTCACTCAATTGCCCTCCGTGTATATTTCCGACCTGATATATATGCAATTCTACTGACTTTGGTTCATATACTGTGTCTGTGTGTACATATGCCCACATATGTATGTATATAACATTTTATAGAATATAATATGTTCTATATGCATTGTATAATATATACTCCGACACCTATGGCCATTTTTCCATATGGGAGCAACAACCACCCTTTAATCTCCTTCATCCTCTGCCACTCGGACCAAATGACCTCGTTTTACAGAACGGCACTGGGGGAAGCATGCCGCTTTTGCCCTTTCATTTGAGTGAAGGCCAGAGGCATGTCTGCATTTTCTCATTATGTGAGTGTGTTTAGAGGAGATTTTTTTCTGCACAGCTGGACGAGTGGGGGAGTTTAGCTGGTGTCATGGAGAGCAGTGCACGGAGGCCTTTGTTAACAAGCCAGAAAGGTGCTCTGGAAAGTTTTGTTGAAGTCAGAAGCTCACCTCCCTATTGAAAGAGGATAATTCTTCTCTTCACCTCTCCCACATGAAGTGGAGTGGAAGGAGTGACCCTTTAAACCAACAGTTAAATACAAAGCCTTTGTTCAAAAACTCTGTGGAACAGGGACTATTATAGTGTATTTAGCATCGCAGTGATTAGAAATGGGAAAAACCTGTTCATATCTTGGTCCTTTCTCAGTAAAGCCAGGATATAGTGACCTGATATCATATACTGAACAGCTGCAGTGCTTGATCTCAATTGTATAACAAATAAACTAAAGGACCCAATCCTGCAAACACTACGAGGCATAGTGCTTATTGGGGTCAAAGATATTATTCACAATACGCTATACTTGGTAGTAAGTACTTGTAGATTTAGGGCCTGAAGTTAACAATCCATATTTTTTTTGGTTGCCATAATTCACAGACTGATGGTGAAAGTGACTCACAGATTCAATTATTTATGAGCAGAGACTGATTGTTAAAGGGCAAATTAAAGGATAGAGTAAAATTAAGTTCTGCAGGAGATTAACTTTTCTCTTGCTTGTATTCAGCGCATGAGATTTTGCAATAAAAATACTTTCCACTCACATAGAGTATAGTGTATTAAGAATATCAACGTATTTTACATTGTTCAGTGGACAGAGCATGTTGATTGGGGCCACTAGACACTAATATAATTCCAATCACAATTTGACAAAAATAATTAAGCCTCTTGGATAGTGGCTTTAATCTAAATTCACAGTCCATGTGCTTCCCCCCCCCCCCACACACACTTTATTAATCAACCAATCTGCTCTTGAGTCCAAGTCAAGCTGCTGGCCCTCTCTAAACTTGGCCTGACCCCACCCAAGCCAGGCCTCTTGGCAGCTATACAGGACATCTGCAAAGATCAAAAAGCATTTTTGAGTTTTTATGTTGTGTCATTTTAAACTGATATACAGACACACCAAAATACTACTGACATTAAAAGAAGTTGGCACTACTAGAAAACAAACTGCACAGTTGTGAAGAGGAAACTGGAACAGGACTGGTATTGGTGCAGACCAGCATCTGCTGCAATCATTGCCGTGGCATTCATGTGGTATCCCATGCTCCTCCTTTGAAGGGAAGCCTATTGTCCAGAGTGAGAATTTATCTGATTTTTAAAATAGGACAACAGGATCCAATGTGGGCTCATCTCTACTGGGAGCCAATTCAGATGTGCTTTGCAATGTATCAAAATGAGACCAGTTTCTTTACAGGGGAGGAAAGGGGAAAATACCTTCACCCACCTTGCACGTCAGGCCAGGAAACAGCTACAATGTACTTAGGGAAAACAGGCCCTGCTTTCAGTGGCATGGAGATTGGCAGGGTGAAGGCAAGGTCATAGATCTCCATGGTCTACATGGGCCAGCAGCTCTTCCCTCTATGTCCTTAGACGGAGTCCCGGCTGATTTTGTTCCTCCTTGGGAATTTCTGGGCCAGATATTCAGCTGGTGCAAATCAACCTAGCTCTGGCTCTGTGGCAGCAGATCAGCTCTTCGGCAACCTCTGACTATCACACATTAGCATCACATTGTATAAATTTTGGTCACTCTGCATTGACTTGCGCTGCAATGTGCGAATGATTCCCCACACTCTCCCCCCACAAATCCCACCTTTGCAATTGCTCAGACATTAAGCAAGTCACTTACTTCTCTGGCTCAGTTTCCCAGTCTGTCAAATGGTGATAATACTTACTGTCCTGCCTCACAGGGGCTTTGGAAAGTGCTACCTAGTACAAATAGTGTGGTTTTTAATCTTTTCCCCAGTAGGTGAGATGTCATTAGTTGGAGGGGACTTTTCTTATACTTAGAGGCCTGATTGTAAACACTTACTGGCATTAAGGTGAAATTTATTCTGAGCAGAAGTTCGGCACAAAGCTTATGCAAATATAAGACCCATTCTGAGGACTTAAGTAGTGCATAAATCTCATGCTGGTTCTTTTTAGAAGGGTGAACTTCACTTGTTAGTGAGCACTTTCCCAGGTAGTCCCATTAAAATCGCTGGGACTTCTTGCCTGAGAAACTGCTCTCCAGCATGAGCGGAGGTTGCAAAACTGGGCCCATTATGGTGAATACCATTAGAACCAATCCTATTTTATCTATTTGTAAAATGGCAAGAAAATATTTTAACTACACCCAAGTGTTAATGTACCCCATGTACATGTCTTATTGTCAATAAATCTGCTACCCACAGCAGATACTTATGAAATATTTTCCATTGCTCCCATATGTACTTCACTGAATTCTAACTCATTTTTCTTTCCTTTTTAGTTTTTTCAGACTATTCACACCACAAAACTGGCCAAAAAGCACAGCTGGAAAACACACTGCCACATGAAAAAATGCTTTTCCTTTGAAGAACTGTAATGGGGCCGTTTTGTTTTTTTAAAAAAAACAACTCATCTGGGATATGAGCTCCTTTAGGATGTAATGTTAGTCTGACTTATTGAAAAAGGAAGGTGTTAGCATCTTTATAAAAACAATGTGTTTACTTTCAAATGGAACACATGCTGTACCCTTTAATTTCTTGATTAGTGTCATTCCATCAAAGAGAAAAAAGCCACTCACTCGATCCAGTAGCACTAAACTAATACAAATCAAACACATGATTTCTGGAATTATTCACACAATGTTTTCAAAAACTGACAGTTCAATAGCTGAGCAATACATTTTCTTGCTAATGAGATACTAAAATGTTTTTGATGTTATGCCCAGGGAAACCTAGTTATTGCAGAATTACAGACAATCTGTGCAACTACTGTCCTTTACTTGCAATTAGTTTCTCATTTTGATTTGATGATATCCAGCTGCATATATTTGACTGTTCTATTATATAATCACTATGATGTTACATGTATTCAGTACTTTCTTCTCCATAAACAACTGGACTGTCACACATGGATTATAACAACATCAGATAGACTGCTGGTTCAAATATCTATGGTGTATACACACACACACACACACTAGGAGTGCAGAGTGTAAAAAGTGTATGTGTCCTGACATCACATTGCTCTCAAGCAGATGGCGAAAAGATAAATTTAACTGAAAAAACAGTTTTAGTTCTTCCTGTGCTTACTTCATTATCAGGAGCTTCTAAATTAGAGCTGGCCAAAGTGCCAAATGAAGCCCATAGATTTCTGCAATGTAGCCTAAAGGTGGCCCTCAAATTTAGCAAACCACAGCCCACAGGGACTGCATGACATGTTTTATCTTATTCTGAGCACTTCAAGTAGCATCAGGATGGAGCATAGCATGGTAGAGCTCTAGTCTCCATTGGTCACACCTCCATACCAATGCTGAGAGCAGCTGCAATCTGCTCTAATAGATGGAAATGAGGAGTGGCCCTGAGTCTCCCCAAATTGCCAGTTCGTTCCCAGTAGGCAAAGTTTGAGGTTCCTCATTCTAACATTCATCCTTGCAGGCTTTGGCTCTCTTGTATTTGTTGTTTCCCATGAAGAATTCCTTGATGTGATTGTGATACACATTTTCTCTTCTCAGCAGAGATGAAGTAGCATGCTACCTTGCACTACATGCCTCACCAACCCAGTGTAATAAAAAGAAGCCACTGGTGACCAAATGTGACAGCTTGTCTCTGTTATTATCTGAGGATGCTGCCAGAGATAACACACAGCTTCTCTGGGCACATTTTTAATTGGAAACAAACTCAATGGTGCCAGTATTGATACTCAGGGCTGCCTGCGGGGGGGAGGGGGGGGAGGGGCAAGTGGAGCAATTTGTCACAGGTCCTGGGACCCACAGGGGGCCTCACAAGAATATAGCATTCTATAGTATTGCAACTTTTTTTTATGGAAGGGGCCCCCAACATTGCTTTGCTCCAGGACTCCTGAATTCTCTGGGTGGCCCTGTTGATACTCTTGGCAGGCACCTTTAAATAGGAGATGAGGCTGTGTGGTGCCTCTCAGTTGCTAATAACAAAGGTCCATGCCTACATACTAAAGTGATGCTGCGTTAGAAAGGCTGAAGATTAGTGGGTCATTTGGTTGTTCCTCCCAAAAAGTCTCACAAATGAATATTTATCTAGACTCATAAATGGACCAGTTTTTTTAAGTCAGAAATTTCCAAGCACATAATCATTCTCCTCAACTATTGATTTTTTACTTTAATATATGTGAAAACCCTAATTTATCTTAGCGACTGAGAATTGTATGTCCTACCTACCACCTAACTGGAGTCAACATTTTCCGCAACACATGATTGCTTTAATATATTGGTATAGTAATATCTCCCTCTCCCTATTCCCCACAAACATCTCAACAGAGAATAACTAATTCATACCATCCTTCTGAAGTACATTGAGTGAAAATCCACTTCAGCTCACTGATCTGATTTAAATAATCTCTCTCTCCAACAGCTCTTTTATCATTTCTAGTGAAAGCTTCATGGCACTTGTTCCTCTTTCTTTGAGGTGCCTCAGCACCATTTCCTTGGCTTTATTCTATTGTCCTCCTGACCTACAAAATCCTCTATGGAGTTGCCTCACCCTAACTCTTTGGATTTAATTCATTGCTACTGCATCCAGAACCCATACTGTAGACCCTCAGTGGTAGAATGTTACCTAGAAGTCTCCAGCACGTCATTGGTATGAATTTGGTCAGCTCAACTGCAAAAGTGGATAGGCTAAACTCTATAGGTGCCGTGCCATGGACAGACATAAGAACAGAGAAATGGCCATACTGGGTCAGACCAGTGGTCCATCTAGCTCTGTACCTGCCTTCTTACAGTGGCCAGTGCCAGATGCTTCAGAGTGAATGAACAGAGGGATTATCGAGTGATCCATCCCTGCTATCGAGTCTCAGCTTCTGGCAGTCAGAGGTTTAGAGACACCCAGAGCAGGGTGATCATCTTGGGTAATAGCCAGTGATAAACCTGTCCTCCATGAACTTATCTAATTCTTTTTTGAACCTAGTTATAGTGTTGGCCTTCACAACATCCCAGGGCAATGAGTTCCACATGTTGATGATGTGTTGCGTGAAGAAGCACTTCCTTTGATTTGTTTTAAACCTGCTGTCTATTAATTTCATTGAGTGATCCCTGGTTCTAGAGTTATGTGAAGGGGTAAATAACACTTCCCTATTCATTTTCTCCACACCATTCATGATTTTTGTAGACCTCTATCATATCTCCCCTTAGTCATCTCTTTTCTAAGATGAACTGTCCTGGTCTTTTTAATCTCTCCTCATGTGGAAACTGTTCCATATCACTCATTTTTGTTTCCCCTCTTTGTACCTTTTCCAGTGACTAGAACTGCATGTAGTATTTAAGGGGGTCGTCATACCATGGACTTATGTTTTTAGAGAACTATCCATGATACCACTCCACAAAGATTTTAGAGTCAACAGCTAATTTAGACTGTTATTTTGTATGTATAGTTGGGATTATGTTTTCCAATGTGCATTATTTTGCATTTATCAATACTGTATTTCATCTGCCATTTTGTTGCTGAGTCACACACATTTTTTAGATCCCTTGTAACTCTTTGGACTTTGGATATAGTCAGCTTTGGACTTAACTATCTTGATTCATTTTGTATCATTAGCAAATTTTGCCACTTCATTGTTCACCCTTTTTTCCAGAACATTCACGAATATGTTGAACGGTATTAGTCCCAGTGCAGATCCCTGTGGGATGCCACTAATTATCTGTCTCCATTGTGAAAACTGATAATTTATTCCTACTCTTTGTTTCCGGTCTTTTAACCAGTTTCTGATCCATGAGAGGAACTTCCATCTTATCCCAAGACTCCTGCTTTGCTTAAGAGACTTTGGTGAGGTTTTCTGATAGTCAAAGTACACTATATCCACTGGATCACCCTTGTCCACTTGTGTGTTGATCCTCTCAAAGAATTCTAATAGATTGGTGAGGCATGATTTCCCTTTTCAAAAGTCATGCTGACTCTTCTCCAACATATCATGTTCATCTATGTTTCTGATAATACTGTTCTTTACTATAATTTCAACCAGTTTTCCTGGTACTGAAGTTATGCCTACTGGCCTGTAATTGCCAGGCTCCCCCCTGGAGCCTTTTTTAAAAATCAGCATTACATTAGCTATTTTACAGTCATCTGATATAGAGCCTATTTTAAGCGATAGGTTACATTCCACAGTTAATAATTCTGCAATTTCATATTTGAGTTCCTTCAGAACTTTTGGGTGAATACTACCTGGTCCTAGTGACTTATTACTGTTCAATTTATCATTTTGTTCCAAAACCCTGCTCCCGACACTCAAAATGGAAGAGTTCCTTCTGATTTGTCACCTAAAGCTAATGGCTCAGGTATAGAAATCTCCCTCACATCCTCTGCAGTGAAGACCAAAGCAAATAATTAATTTAGCTTCTCTTCAATGGCCTTGTCTTCCTTGAGTGCTCCTTTAGCACCTCTACATTCAGTGGCCCTGCTGATTGTTTGGCAGGCTTCCTGCTTCTGATGTAATTTTAAAAAAATTCTGTTTTTTGGTGTGGCTTTTGCAAGTTGCTCTTCAAATTCTTTTTTGGCCTGCCTAATTATGTTTTTACACTTGGCTTGCTGGAGTTTATGTTCCTTTCTATTTTCCTTAGTAGAATTTGACTTCCAATTTTTAAAGGATGCCTTTTTGCCTCTAATTGCCTGTAGCACAGCTGACTCACCCCTGCAGCACCTCCTGCTGGTAACTCCTGGGAATTAGTTCATTCCAGCTCTGGAGTGCCCTCTGGCCCCATGTCCCTCCCAGGACCCCAGTGCCTCTTTAACTGGGGTGCTTCCCCCTGGCAGTACCCCACCAATCTGGGTCTCCCCTCCCTGGGGAACCCCTACCCACTATCCCCACTTTGCCTCAGTTTTGGCTACTGCCCGGTCTCCATCTAGCCCCCCATTCACTGGGACAGACTGCAGTATCAGTCACTCATCATAGGCAAAGGGATTTGAACCTGCTGCCTTTGCCTACCCCTTGGGCTGCCCGCTGCAACCCCCAGTACCTCTTGGCCTTATGCTAGGCTATAGCCTGGGGCTTTCCAGGCAGGAGCTCCCCAGCTCCTCTGCCTTTCCCCAGCCCTGCTTCACTCAGGTACCCTGTGTCTAGCTCCCTGCAGCCAGGCCCTTCTCCCTCTACAGGCAGAGGGAAACTGCTTGGGCCTCTGGCTCACAGCCTTTTATAGGGGCCAGCTGGGCCTGACTGGGGCATGGCCACAGCTGAGTCTGCTTTCCCCAATCAGCCCAGGCTTATTGCCCCAGCCACAGCCCTCTCCTGGGCTGGTTTCAAGCCCTGCAGGGCAGGAGCAGGTAATCACTCCACTACACTGCCCCTTTTACTCTGGTTTCAGGGTAGCAGCCGTGTTAGTCTGTATCTTCAAAAAGAACAGGAGTACTTGTGGCACCTTAGAGACTAACATTTATTTCAGCATAAGCTTTCATGGGCTACAGCTTGGTTAACCAGGGTGGCATTTTTTTGTGTTTTTTACCAAACCTTTTTAGAACATGACTGAGCAGTTTAGTACTAGCTGTCCTCAGACTGACAATACAATGACAGTGTGTTAAACTGAATTATTCTAAATAATCTCAGCAGACCTCTTTTTAAAATCAGTAATTGCAATTACAAAAAGTTAAATTAGCAGATACTGTAACCTGTATTTAATTAGCCAAATAGTTAACCCACCCAGTTATTCTTCTGTATTGTATAGTAGTGCTCACTCCTGACTTCATATTACAAACTCTCTGGGGCTCTCTTAACTGGGCAAATTCAACCTCCATTACAATATCGTCCACATTTATAGCCTGAAATAAAAAGCTATGGAATATGGCAATATTTAAGAATGGGAGAGACATGCTACTGCAGTGAAACAGAGCTGGGGTTCAGTGAAGTGAACTAGAATATGCATCTTAATTCTTATTCTGAATTTCTGACCATCAGATCATTTTTACATGAGTTATGGTTCTTTTTTCTTCTTATCCCACTTTTCTATTCCTTTTTCTTGTTATATGCACCTTGGTCTCATTTGTATCTCCTCGTGTACCGAACATGGGCCAAACTCTCTGCTGATGGCAATGACTTTGGTGGCATTGCACACATTTGCATGAGCAGAAGATTTGACCTGATGTCTCTCTTGTATTCTAAAAGAGAAAAAAGTGTCAAAATTAAATTTGAACAGTCAGAATGTTGCCAAAAATAGTTCTCTGCTCTCACTGTGTGTCTATGACGATGAATCTCAAGGCCAAGCAGAGAAATTGCCTTCCATATGAACATTTACTGTCACTCTTAATATCAGACCAATAGATTAGTTGAAATAATGGTGTTTATTGGCATGTAGTGTGTCACTGGCATGCCTAAGCCAGAGTATGTCTTGTGAAGTGAGCTCACGTAGCTTCAGTAGTGCGGCCAATGTCTAACTTACACAAAATAAGTCAAACAGGTCACGGAGGTTAGTCAGCAATAGGCCCTGAACTGATCTGGTTTCTTGGTTTATGGGAAAAGAAAAATAAATCAATCACTACTTTCTTGGCTTTACCTAGGAACTGCCACTTGATAGATCTAGACAGCACTTTATTAGGCCTGCTGGGCCCTGATTGACAGCTGCCTGCTTCCAGCCCTTCTAGTCACTGATCTTGATGGTTCCATCAGCTGCTGACCCTAGGAGGCATCTCTAGGCAACCCTGGATGTCCAAAACGTCCTACTCTTCTCTTCTTAAAGGCTACTTTATGGGGCAGGGTACATCAAGGCAGTGAGGTCTCTGGTAGGGGGCAGAAAACACCTGGTACACCGTGCCACATGTCTCTCACTACAGAATGGCCCCAGAGGTCCAATTTTCTTCGATTCTAACTCTTGCCTGGGAAAATAAATCTGCATTCCCACACTGGGTCCCAGGCCAGTGTTGTACTTGGAAAGTGTAGGGGTGCAGCCAGGGCCAGCTCCAGACACCAGCAAAGGAAGCAGGTGCTTGGGGTGGCCAATGGAAAGGGGAGGCACGTTTGGGTCTTTAGCAGCAATTTGGCAGCGGGTCCCTCAGTCTCTTCCTCTTTGAGCTTCCCCCGAAGTGCCGCCAAAGAGGAAGAGAGGGAGCAAAGGACCCACAGCCGAATTGCCGCCAAGGAATGAAGCGGCACAATTGAGCTGCCGCCAAAGTACCACTGATCGGCTTTATTTTATTTTTTTCCCTGCTTCGCTGCTTGGGGTGGCAAAAAAGCTGGAGCTGGCCCTGGCTGTAGCGCTAACGTTGTGAGCAGGGATTGGTGTCTTTCATCGCCTGCATCCTTTTTAAGGGAACATAGTCTGTTATTAGGTAGAATGAGACTCCTAGGAGATAGTATCATAGTGCCACCACAACCCACCTTATAGCTAGGCAGTCTCTCTCTCTATGGTGGAGATCTTGGTCTCCCACTGTTGGTGTTTTCTGTTCAAATAAAGAATTGGGTTCTCTACTCCTTGGAATTTGTGATAACACAGCTCCTAGGCCCACTTCAGATGCATTGGTTTGTAGAATAAATGGTAATCAAATGTTTGGGCACTGGAGCATAGGTTGCCAACACAAAGTGTCCTTATCTTTTCAGACCCTTCCCCACACTCTGTCATCCACGGTACCTCCTTTGTTACTGACCTATTCATGAAGTCCATCAATAGGGCTAACAGAGGAGTTGCAAAGTGGGGTTTAGAAGCCTATAAAGCTTGTATTTAAAGAGTGATTTGAAACAGTTTTCACTGGATCAAGATAAACCACTTGACTAGTACTGTAGTGATCAGCGGTATACATGAGAATATTGTTTACAAGCTTCTGTTGGATATGGAGATTTTTATCCTGAACATGACGAAACATTCTTATTGACCCCTATAAGTTATTAGTTTATGGCCTAAAGCCCTAGATTTGCATAGTTTACATCACTATTTGCACTAGCGCTAATGGTCATAAAGTTATCTAAATCCAGCCACATTATTTGACTCTTCTAAACTACTGTCACACAAAATTCTACAGATTTACAATGTGTCATGTGAAGGAACATATCCTCATTTAATAGCCAGCCATCAACTTCATCATCCATTTGTTCTTATGTTATGGGACAGAATAAAAAGAAGAGGAACTGATCAACTTACAGCAAAGCTGGCTAGAACACAGTATTTTCTATGAAAAGTTGATTTTGGGGGTGAGGAGAGAATTGATGGAAATTTTCCACTTTTCGATGAAAACACAATTTTTTTCTGATTTTTTGAAATAGTTCCCCTGTCCCCTCCCCCCACCATGTGGTTGCTTTTGGTTTTTGGAAACTGATGCAAAAATGTTTATTTTTTGTTGAAAATAAAACCAGAAATTGTTGATGAAAATATTAATTTCCAATAAAAGGCTTTTTGAAAAATTCCAATTTACACTATTTCCTTCATAATTGTAAACAGCTCAGTGAAATATCCTTCAACTCTTCTCTTTCCAAGTTGAATAGTCCTAGGTTTTTTTGCAATCTCTCAATGCATGTTGTACCATATTTCCAATCACTGTGTTGCTGTCTCTGTACTTTCAAACAAATTGGATACACTATTCCTGAAGACTATTTATTGTTGCCCACCATTATCACCCATTAAAGCTATATGGATACAGATTTTACAGCTTCCTATACCATCCAAGTGAATAATGTATAGTAGAACCAGACTGTCCTCTAGCATGCAGCACTTCCTGTGGGTAAGATAATAGGACATGCTGTATAGACTGTGGGTCAAAACCTAGCCCCACTGAAGTAAATGGCAAAAGTCCAATTAACTTCAGTGGGATGAAGATTTTACCCCATGAATTTGCTAATGCAGTAGTTTCAAATAAATGTAAGTGGAGCTGCATGCTCATACATGTCATTAGATATTCAACTTTGTATGACCAAAAAATTAATTACCATGATTAAAAACATTTGGCCTAACTTTAGCATTTATTTGTTTCATCTAGTTTCAGTAAATCGAATATTAAGAACCCTTACCATGGAGGCTAGACATCCTTGGCAAATAATTTAAATATCATCCTTCAAAGACAGAAACAGCAGCAGTGAACCAAAATCTTTTACTTGTGTTTAAAAAAATAAAAATAGCCCCTCCCCAACAACTGAAAGAAGTCATCCCACTATGTTGGCTCCCAAGTTAAAATCTACTTTCTGGGTGAAATCCTGGCCCCATCGAAGTCAATTGCACAACTCCATGTGGCTTCAATGGAGGTCATGATTCCAGCCCGTATGTGCAGTTACACAGCACTTATTTTTAGAGCTGATCAAATTCTGATTGTTGGCCTTGAGATGAGGGTGGCTAGATGATCTGATGGTCTCTTCTGGCCTTAAACTTTAGCATTCTGTAAAGTGAATGTAATTTTTGCAACAATTTGCAGGAAATTTCCATTTTTTTTAAATTTTTTTTCAATCTGTCCTGTAGAGGGTGGAAAAAATACAATCACATTTTTATGAAAAATTTCATCCAAAATGTGGAACCTTTTCAACCAGCTCTATTTATTTTATATATGTCAACTAATTCCCAAATACATCAGCACCCCTAGTGCATCAGTGATACATCACATTTTGTAAAACTTCTGGGGGAGAAAAATATCCAAACTTTGTGACTATTGGTGCAAAGGTGGAAACTTATGGTAGTTAAGTAAGGCCCAGCTCTTGCTCCCATTGAGGTCAATTGCAAAGCTCCCATGGACTTTGGTGCAGGCTCTGGTGCTCAATGAGTGTTAAAAAAAAGCTTGGTAGTAGCAGATTTTAAAAGCCTAGTGCCTTCAAGTTCTTTAAGATGCTCTCAAGCAACTTCATAGTGAAATAACAGGGGCACAGGAAATAGAAGTCACGTTTGTAAGATTTGGTGAACAGTTTTGGGGAGTTTTTTTCAGGAGGAAAAGAAATACTCTTCATTAACTGCATTAACTGAGCTTAGTTGAGTCAGCTCAGACTCTTGGAAACATTCATTCTAAATAATATATTACTGACCAGATAGTGAGTCCTAACTAAAGTTGTGTGAATAACTGATTTTTCAGTTTGTTGGCCATATGGATCCACCCCAAAATTAAATTCACTGCAGGTCAACTATTTTTGAAATCCAAAAAGTTGGAAAACGTTATTTTGGGTTGCATGAAACACTTTGTTTCAATATGATGTGGTGTGTTTAAAATGGTATTTTAAAATAAAATGGAAGGAAATTTCAAAACAAGAAGTTGTTGCGAATTAAAAGAAATTGTTTCAAAAACATTGAGATGAAATGTTTTCATTTTTTTTGGACATTTTTTTCCAATTAAAACAATTTGATCAATTCAACACAAATGCGCAAAATGTTTGGGCTCAGCCAAATCTGCATATTTTGGTTAAAAAAAGTGGCTATAATTTTTGTCCAGCTCTAGTCCTAATTCAGTTTTAATGTGGTGCTTAGTCAGTCTTTACTCAGAAGCTGCTTAAGGACTAAAACTGACTATAAAATCTGGGTAGGGACCTCAGTATTGAGCACTGATTATCAGCATTAACTATGTCATCCATGTGTTTCCTGTGATAAAATAGTCTTCTAATACTAATATTATCTATTACTAATATTACTATTATGCACTATTATAATAGTGCTGGTAGTGTTATATGTTTATTCATGCATCACTTTGCTGAGCTGTGATAATGAGTAAAAATATGTATTCTACATCTGGTGGTAGCCACTGGAGGTGCCCGTGAAGTCAGCTGCTGCTTCCCATTAAACTGTGTGCAAAGATATTGTCACTGATGCTACAGGAATATGAAGAAGCTCTTTCTGGAATTTCTACCTTATTTTGTCATTACAGTAATTATGTTTCAGAATCTTATCTACGTCGGTCTTCTGCTGTCAAATATAACATCACTTCTCTTAAGTAGCTTCAAAACTCATGGCAGTTTATAATGGCTTCTAACACACCAGTAATGAAATACTGTTTTACTACCACGGACAGTAAAATGCTAGCAGTAATACTGCCACTCTGAAGGGCTTATAAATCAATAAACAGAGAGGCAGTGAATGAACAAAATGCTGACTGAGGTCACAAAACACTTCAAGTATCTGCAGATAATCAGAGTCATATGTTGAAGAAAAACAGAACTGCCAAAGATGCTAATGTTTATATTTCCTTTCTATATTCCATTGTTATGACAGGAATTGGGGTTCATTTACATAATCAAGACAGCCAAAAGTGAACTTAAGTATTAGATAATTACTAGAATTTTCTGACATGACTTTTCTAGTCCAATAGATATCAGTCTCGTGATAAAATGACCACATTAAACCAATATATCTATTATTTATATTTGCCTTTTTCGTCCTCTTCTCCGATACAACTTGATTATTCAGCACCAATGGTCAGAGTATATCCTGTTAGCAGAATAGTGCAATACACAGAATAGGCACATGCCCACTCTTAGGATCTGTAGCATCTCTTCCAAAGCACGGTGCCCACTACCACCATGTTGGGCATTGGTTGAGTTCTGGCTCATGCCATCTACTGACTCACCAAAACCATGACTGTCACCACTAGATGACAAAGGGAAAACAACATTGCTGCAGGATTGTGAAGCTCAGCAGTTCTGTGCAGTTGGGTGCAGCAGTTAATTTTATCACGGTTAAAGGATTACATTTTATATGACCGATCAAGAAGTGAGATATATTTCCCATCCTGTGAAAGCTCAGACTGGTTTGTCGGTGCAGCATTGTAAAAAGCAGGATGGCAGGGCCACCAGTGAGGCATACTGTGTAACTGCTACCCCTGCAGCAATGTTATGGTACACACCAGCTCGTCTTGAACAATCCCTGGTAGCATGCCAACCGGTATAGTGCAGCTGGGGCATGGACTCAAGGCAATTCAGCTGTTAGGCTCTATAGACCCTAACACCTTAGGGGTCCCAGCATGCACTCAATCTGCAATGTCATGCTCCTCCCAGGGCCCAGACACTCTACTTGCATGACACACTGCTCCCCGTGCCACAGAATCATCCCCAGCCACTGACCTATCAGCCTCCTGAGGAACAAAGCGAGTTTATCACAGTGCCCTCTGCTGACCCATCACTGCTGAGCCAATTCGCCACAACTAGTCACTGATATTCCCTCATCCCCATAGTCTGGCATGTAACTGATATCTTTATCACCACAATATAGACCCAGGGCCAGCCTCTCCTTCCAGACCCCAGCCACTGCAGGGAGCAACTCCAAAGCAGTAAAGTCCCCAGCACACCCCGTTAGGAAGCACATGGGTTCAGCAACCCCACCACCCAGCTCCTGAGGTCAGCCCATGAGAGGGTCTAGTCCCCTGCTAGGAGATATTTTGACAGGAAGGTCAGACACCTTTGAAAGGTTGAACAAACATGTGGAAGTCATATTCATTTAAAAGCAATGGCTGAGGGTTGGGCAAATAGGATTAGTTATAAACATAGGAAAACGATGAGCGAGATACTCAGGTGCTATACATTGATTTCACTGATGCCACCCCAATGAAATACACCAATTTATACTAGCTGAGGATGTGGCCCAATGTGAGTAAGTGTGGGAGAATCTGACTCTTACTGTTTAAAAAAAAATGCCATGTAATCTTTTGGCTATTGTTTAATTCTCTTTAAATAATTTCCTTAAACATCCCCCCATCCTCTGACGAAGTGGGTATTCACCCATGAAAGCTCATGCTCCAAAACGTCTGTTAGTCTATAAGGTGCCACAGGATTCTTTGCTGCTTCCCCATCCTCTATCAGTTAAAGATGAAGCCCTAAATCTCATGGCCTCTACGTTTGCAAAAGAACTTAGGAATCATAAATAACCTGTCACCCTGAACTGTGACATCACAATATTATGAATTAATACAATAGAACTGAAGGAAGGTACTGGAAAATCTTAAATGTATGGCACCACAGTGGAGCTGTTAATTACAAACCTAAGAATCAGTGAAGATGAGATTTTCTTGCGTGCAAATTGAAAATTCAGATAACGATAGCAAGATGAAATCATCTTTCTGCAATACATAGTGTTAATAAGAAACTGATTTAATGTAATAGCCCAACAATCTTTAAAGACTTTAGTGTCATTGTTCAATAATGGGCCCATCTTTAAATAAGTTTGCCTTTCTGAATATGCAAATGGATCAATTGTTAAAGGATCACGAAAAGCTTTGCAAATGTATTTGGATGAGCTTGTTAATAAAACATCACGTGGAATGGTGGGGTCTACTCTTGTTAATATCTAACAAAAAGAGAGAACTGTTCTCTTTTGAAACACCATTAAGTGAGACTTCCTGAACTCTGAATAGTGTGTGGGGATAGGAACTTTTTTTAGAAGAAACTTCCAATAGATACAGTAATAACACATTAAGCTCCAGATTTTGCCACTCTTAGTCACATTGTTATTTGGATAGTCTCATAGAATGTTAGTAACTGTAGGGTAAGGGACTACTGAACATAACAGGGGATGGAATCTGACCTTATGTTCTTTTGAGGGACCCCTCGCCTGCCTTACTCACCTTCTCCCATGAATGGTCCCATGACTTGCAGTAGATTTATCTTGAAGTTAATGGGATTGCTCATGGAGCACATTTAATCTTCAGCACAAGTGAGGGTATTAGAATCTGGCTCTGGTGTGTACTTTGGAAAGTTCTCAGCATGAAAAATGACAAAAGTCTAAAACAAATTCTAAAGCCATTTTTAAAAGAGAATTTTCTAATGATTTTATATTTCCCCCTCTATGAAAGGTTTAGCCTATCAAAGATTTAGCCTATTAAAATGAACACCACCAACTTATGATGGACTGGCAGAGACCAAAACTTTAGAAGCCTGTTAGAAGGACTGAGCATCCGCAACTCCCATCAAAGTTAATGGGAGCTATCCAACAGCTTTGATCATCAGGTCCTATGGGCTAGATTTTAAAAACAGCTCTGTTGCGTGCTCAGCACTTGGGAAAATCTGACCCTTACCTAGGTGTCTAAATGGGAACTAAACTCTTTGGAAATTCTTCCTCCAGTTGTGGGAGCTAAGCACTTGAAAATCTAGCCTTACGTTGTGTGGACTTTGTTATAAGCCTATCAATTCAGTGCCCACCCTCATTTCTAGCTTGATTGTCAGCCAAAAATATTTTTTGGTTTTGCCTATGATTGTATATAGCTACTTTTGTCACTGAAAAGGGTGGCTTGTGGCAGTCAGAAAACCATGTTCAATAATGTAAGGAAAAAATGTTCTCTCTTTCTGCATTTATCAAGTCAGTCAAGAGGGCTGAAATCCAGTGCAGGTGAGTCTCATCTTACGCAGGGGGTTCCGTTCCGTGGTTAGCGTGTAAAGAGAAAACTGTGTATAGTCAAAATTACATTGAGTTGAATAGTGGGCAGAATCGCCCGCACTACAGGTACCATATTAAAATCGTTATTTTTCCTCTTTTTTTCCTGAAATCGCGCATGCTAAATATGCGTAAGATGCGACAGATCTGTAAGGACCTGTCAGAAGAGTTCAGAGTCATGCCTACCAAACCCTACCATCCAGCTTAACCATCATCTGGATTCAAACATTGTTGCCCCAGCCCATATCTGCATCTTTCTTTGACACATACTGACTAGATGGAATTTGTGCTTGGAGAAAAGTGATACTATTCATTGCAGAGACATATTTTAAGAAAGAATTACCAAAATGGACAAAACCAGCCCTTCTGGGAAGTTTCATGGTTTCAGAAGTATGCAAAGTTTCCAAGCCTAGTAGTGTAAGCACTAAAAAATAACTACGCTGTAATAGTGGAAATGACTAGGACCCCCATATTCCCCTCCTGCATGGACACTCACAGATTGCAAAACTCACTTGACAAACTCAACATTGGTCTTCTCCAGATTGGTGTCATTCTTTCACAGACAATGGTGGTAACAGAGCAGCAGAGACCATGGTACAGAATCCAAATGTTGATCTGAGATCCACTGGAAGAGACCGTGGCAATCTTTGTTGATCTTAGACCAGATATGCAGGCTACTCTCCCATTCTCTCTCCCAGCCACCTCTCCAAACCTGGCAGCATAACTAGTTTGGTGAGCATGCTTTTGTTAGTTCCTCCACAGGGACTCTGCTCTAATGAGAGTCAAAGAGTACAGAAGAAAAATATGGATGTTCCCTGACTCCTACCCACCTCTACTCAGTCACATCTGACTCCCCTTTTAAACACAGAGTACCATTAATGTTATTGTATGAAGGGGATGGTGGTAGCTATGAGGCAGAAAGGACACATACCCAGGGGCAGCTCCAGGCCCCAGCATGCCAAGCGTGTGCTTGGGGCGGCAAGCCGCAGGGGGCGCTCTGCTGGAGCTGCAAGGGCGGCAGACAGGCTGCCCTCGGCGGCTTGCCTTCGGAGGGTCCGCTGGTCCCGCAGCTTCAACGGACCTCCCGCATGCATGCTGCAGAAGGCAGCCTGCCTGCCATGCTTGTGGTGGCAGAATTCCTAGAGCTGCCCCTGCACATACCGTACTGTGAAGTTATATAGCAATAGCTTTGTGAACCAAACTCCAGATCCAGATTGTATAAACATTGCAGAGTTCACAAAGCCACAATTACAGCATAAACCTGTGGTCAATTCCATGTAAGCAATGACTATAGGATTAACACTGGGAAATTCATATATGTTTACATTAGAAGAGTGTTAAATTTGCAAAGTGAAGCACTCAAAAGTCAGGACATGTCAATCTTAAAAGTTGCAACCTGAATTCCATTTATGCTTATGCATTAGGTAGAGTGAGAAACTTCTTAACTGAATACATATGACAAAATCTAAACTTAAACTACTATTAGTAATGTGAGGGAATCAAATATTGCCTCTGGCTAAAAGAAAAATCACTTTTTAAAGATCTGTACAAATCCGATTGCAAACTATACATCAGTAGTCAAGTCGTTGTCCACTTCTAATGTTCACAAAATTCCCATTAAAATGATTGAACAACTAACTCAGTGTGAGAAAAGGTGATAGAATTGAGCCTAAATAGGACACTTATTCGTAAAATAAAAGGAATATTATGACCTCGCTGCATGGCTCAACAATGAGCATCTTTAAATTGCTAGATAATGTTAACAGATTCCTGGTTTCTTGTAGATCTCTTCGGTTTTGCAGCTTTCACTGACATCTGGTGGAGAAAAACGAATTTCTTGGTTGGTTTATTTAAATTCATTATCCAAGTTGGTGGGGGGTGGGGGGGCAGAAAGGGGGAATAGACCCAGTCAGGAAATGCAAACCACCATGTTTTTTCTCTTGAAAATGAAGCACGGTTTTGTGCACGTGATGTAAAAAATGTTTGGAATAATGAAAGTCCATCTGTGTTGCATCATTTGTGAGCTAGTGGGAGATTTATTGCTTTGCGTAAAAAAGAATACGGGGAAAACCATTTATTTGTTTGCATAATGGAAACATGATTTTATATTTGCAGTAGAAGTCTGCACCATTGTGGTTACTCCCTACTGAGAAAATAGCTGCCTCTTCCCTAATTAGAGGCTTAATAGGAGAAGCATTCTGTTTGCATTCATTATTGTACATAAACAGGGTTTTTTCCTGTTTCCATGCTTCAGGAGGTGGAAAACAGTGCTTGTTAATCTAATTGCTTGATCGAAGGCTAAATTCTGGCCCATCATGCAAGGGTACACCAGAGGAGAGATGATGATGATGGGAGCCTCTAACTCCTCTCCAGCACATTGGTGCAAGATGCCGGTAGAATGCTAAGTGGCAACTGTGGTGAACAGTACCCTCAGCGGGTAATATGGACAACTAGGTAAGAGACATGGCTCAGGGTTTTGTCACTTGAGCACGCTTGTTAGCATCTGGAACTGGTGCTGGGAAAGGTGCATTCTTTAATTTTCAGCACTTAACACTTTCCCCCAGTGTTCCTGGAGGTTTTCTGCCTCTGGCTTACTCAGGCAGAAGTCCTCCGAGCACCTCATGTTGGTCATTATAGCTCCACACATACACACAGCCACACTGCTCCAAACAGGAATGAGGGCACGGTTTAATATGATCATAAATAGGCAACATATGCCAAGTGCGCTGCAGGAAGCTTACACCTTGGCATTATTGTCCTAAGGAAGGGCATAAGCAAAAAAATCCACCTTGTTTTAGAAATTTCACCAAATCACCAGAGACGACATATCTATGGTGCTATTGATACAGAACCACTGCCTTTTTTTCCTCCAGTTGCACAGGATATAGAACCATACGCTCCATGGTCAAGTGACTGCACTGCATAATGGTAACATAGTACTTTCCACATTCTTTGTCTGACTTCCACCTCAGTCATTCTTACCAGCTCCACTGAGGACTGCTCTGTCCGAGAGGCTGTTACATTTGCTAAAAATATCTAAGTAGATCACTGAAGAAAGACGGATTTAAAAAATCCAGCGGGCTAATCCAATTTACCAATGTCAAAGTGTAAGCATGAAATCTGTTACTGTTGTTGTTTGTATGAGGAGAATGCCTAAAAGTCTCATTCAGAATGAGCCCATTTTTTCTAGGCAGTGTACAGACATCTTGAAAAACATGGTCCCTGTCCCCAAGCATTTATAGTCAAGATTAAGATGAATATTATAAATAGGAGAAGGAAGGACAACAGTAGGAGTAATGAGGTTATGCATTTATATGGTCCGGCAATATACAACTAGTAGGAACAAAATCATCCCTGGTCTGATTCCATTGGCTTCAGCAAAGTTGCACCAGGGATAAATTTGGAACATGAAAGTTCAGTGTGTTCTAAATTAGCAAAATGATTTCTTCCATCAATTCACATCTCTGCGCAGATAAAGAAAGTTTTAAAGTTTCACCGTAAGCCAGTGATTCCAAAACTTGTTCTGCTGCTTGTGCAGGGAAAGCCCCTGGCAAGCCGGGCCGGTTTTTTTACTTGCTGTGACTGCAGGTTCAGCTGATCGTGGCTCCCGGTGGCCACAGTTCACTGCTCCAGGCCAATGGGAGCTGCTGGAATCAGCGGCCAGTATGTCCCTCAGCCCATGCTGCTTCCAGCAGCTCCGATTGGCATGGAGCAGCGAATTGCGGCCACTAGGAGCCACGATCAGCTGAACCTGCAGATGCAGCAGGTAAACAAACCAGCCGGGCCTGCCAGGGGCTTTCCCTGCACAAGCATCGGAACAAGTTTGGGAACCACTGCCCTAAGCAATCAGATTCTCTCCCATACATATCTACCTGTTGTCATGACCCTGGGTTTCTTGTGACCCAGTCTTTAATGCTTCCTCCCACCACCAAACTTCTCAACTGGACGTTTTACCTTGGGACACTCTGCCTTCTGCTCCCTAGTTACAAGGGCCCTGTCCCCAGGAGCAGTGGGGGCTGGAACAATTTTTATAGTGCGGGTGCTGAGAGCCATTGAACCAAACTGTAAATCCTGATATTGGAAACCAGTTCAATGCAGGGGGTGCTGCAGCACCCCTAGCTCAAGCACCTATGCCCGGGGGTGCGGGGGGAGGGGGGAGGGCACGGGGAAATAGATATGCTAGGGTTCTTCAGTGGCCTCTGTCAAAATCCCCATTCACCACAGTTGCATACCAGGCTGAATTAACAAACTTGGAATGTATTTATACAATTAACACCTAGGAATGAACTCTGGCAGTGCCCACTGTACTTTTCAAGCTCCAAGAAGTCTTACTTCGCACCTTAGTTAAGGCTACCTTTTCATACGCCATGGAGTCCAAACTTCTCCCAGTCTGGTCTTTCCACCTCCCTCTCATACCTTTACATTTTTTCCTCCCTACACGGAATCTCTAAAATTACCAGAGACAAGGAAAATTAGAAGAAAACAGAATTTGCACATACGAAATTAGAAATCACATTTTGAAAATTTAGCCCGCGAAGTACACCAAATGTGGTGTTCCAGTCTCCAGCAGTGTTTATTGATCAATGCAACCCTCCCTTAGTTGCACTACGTAGTTCTACATTTCAGGTTCATTTAACTCCTTCATTCCCACCCTCCAATTCTCATGTAAAAAACTTTCGCTTGATAATAGATTCAAAAGTGAAATACCACTTATGGGCACAAGGTGGCACTTAAAGCACATCCAGTACTGGAGTAAAGCCGTAAGTATTTATTGGTAATAGATAAATGGTGATGTTAAGGAATATTTTCAATTACTACAGCGGTAGCAAATATATTTAGGAAGAGTTTGGAGGATGTTTTAAAATAGCTCGTTTCTATGCACAGAATCTTATCCATGATTAATCGCTTGAAGAGGAAGGGCCAAAATATGTTGTCCATGATGTTGAATAAATTGCAACTTAGTTTTAATTTAGAAATGGACAAATAGACTGCTCGGCATAGGAGAAGAGGCTCCCTTTTTAGATGTTTTTGTAAAACATTATCAGCTGGATTTCAGGTTAGCTTCAGCGGGAGCTGCAAGATACTCAGCACTTTTGGAGAATGGGCCAGTTGTTTAGATGCTTAGATAAAATTCAGGAGTCTAAATGTAGGCAGTCTTAAAAAAAATCTTGGTGAATAGGTGACCGAGAAAATAAAGTTTTTTGAAATATTATATTTAGTTATCAACAAAGTTCTGTGGCACCTTATAGACTAACAGATGTATTGGAGCATTAGTTTTCGTGGGTGAATACCCACTTCGTGGGATGCATCCAATACATTTGTTCCAATACATTTGTTAGTCTATAAGGTGCCACAACTCTTTGCCGCTTTTGATATATTTAGTTAATTATTCTGCTCCACAGACCTTCCTCCCATTCAAACAGGCTCTTTATTAAGACAATTATTTACAGATATGTTGTAACTGCAGCTAGCATTGTAGCCCTGTGCACACAGACTGACTTGCTGGTGCCACCTTCTCCTCCCTGCTCCAAATTCCATGCAGGTTACTATAGCCTTGGACAAATTAACCTTTCTTTGTCTCTTTTCATCTCTATAAAGTGGGGTTAATAATACTTTAATTACCTCACAGGGCGGTGATAAAGTAGTGATAAAGTAGAGCAGGCCAAATATTACAAAAAAAACTTTGCTTGCAAATATTTGAATTTCAAGTGGCTTTCACTTCAACCATGTTTTTACCCTTTATGATTTCGTAGTTACACAAGCTGGGTTTTGTGTGCATTGATATTTGGGAAATGGCTGTTCTGAATATGAATATTGAATTTCATGTAAATATTGGTGGTTATGCACAAACAAGCATATTGGCTATTCAGTATTTGTTATTCATTATTTCTTCTATTTAAAAACCGTTCAGTCATCCAGTCAGAGAGACTAGACAATATTATGTGATTTAGGTGACCAATCAGGTACCACAAATAGCAAACAGCCAAAGAAAACAGATCACTAATACCAGGTAGAAATTCATTTGTACCGACCATTTGGTGAATATTTATGCAGAACAAATACATTCGCATAAATTACGATCTAATGGTGAACAATGAGCTAAATTCTGTGGATAATTTATTAGCATTGGATAATTCAAGCAACCCTAATTGTAAGGATTAATTCATTAACATTTGGCAGCACTGGGTAGCTTTGTGTTTAAAGGTTGTGATAAATGAAAGAGGGAGGGGCAGTAGCTCCCTTTTATGGACACCCAGCGAGCCAGTTATAAAATCTCTTAGTAGTTGTTCTCTACTTGCTTTACCTGTAATAGGTAAAAGGAAGGGAGTGGGCACCTGACCAAAAGAGCCAATGGAAAGGCTAGAACTTTTTAAAATTGGGAAAAAACTTCCCCTTTGTCTGTCTGTGGTTGTTCTCCTGGGCAGGGCCGGCTCCAGGGTTTTTGCCGCCCCAAGCAGGAAAAAAAAAAAAAAAAAAAAAAAAAAAAAAAAAAAAAAAGACTATGCAAGTATAAAAACCAGAAAAATTCAATTCATATACATTCTTTTAATTTATGAGAAACTGGGCGCACTGGAAGACACTAACATTTCTCATTACAGTGTATAGTTGAACCCAAATTGTTTGTAATTGTGATTTTGTTAAAATTAAATGAGTACGCTAGTAGGAAATTGCTTTATTTCACTAACTACAAATTCTCAGTTTTCTTTTTTTATTTTAAACAGTAAAAAAAAATTACAAAGTGCAAACATGTGTAAAAGCCAAAAAAAAAAATGGGGGAGAGGAGTGGGGCAGAGGCATCCAAAACTTTTTTTGCTTGGGGAAGCAAAAAACCTAGAGCCAACCCTGGCTTGTGGATTCCTCTGTGCTAACCCCAGGTGCTGTTGTTTTGCCTGTAACTTTTAAGCGGGGCATCAAGAAAGCTATTCTTGATTCTTAATTTTTGTATTTTTTAAAAGCTAGTAATAGCCTAAGTTTCCATATGTTTCCTTTCTTCTTTGTTCTTAATAAAATTTACCTTTAAGAACAGGATTAAATTTTTATGTCCTAAGAAGTTTGTGCACATGTTGTTTAATTAGTTGGTGGCAACAGCTGATTTCCTTTTTGTTTCCTTTCTCAGCTCCTCCCTGGCGGGGTGGGGTGTATGTGAAAGGGCTTGAGGATACCCCCCAGGAAGGAATTCCCAACTGTGCCTTCCTGGGTTCTCAAAGGGGTTTTTGCACTTGGGTGGTGGCAGCATCTACCCATCCAAGGTCAGAGAAAAGCTGTAACCTTGGGAGTTTAATACAAGCCTGGAGTGGCCAGTATTAATTTTTAGAATCCTTGTGGGTCTCCACCTTCTGCACTCGAAGTGCCAGAGTGGGGAATCAGCCTTGACAAAGGTGCTATATAAATATAAAGTATTATTGTACTAGTTGTTAACTTGCTGAAAAATACAGTATAAAACACTTAAAGCAGTTATTATCTAACACATCACTTGTGCCCCTCTGCCACACACACACACACACACACACACGACAGCAGATTGACCAACTTTTAAACATAGCACACTATTCTGTTTTCTTTTCTGAACAAAGTTAGGTTCATGCTTATAATCAACTGGCAAATTACATCTCCAGGCACAAATGTAAATGTACTGTGATATAGCGTACAGTGAACGCTGCATTTTATAACATGATGTACTTTACAAAGCAATTAGGAAAAATGGTTTATGTTCTGGAAGAACAAACCTCCCTTGGAGGGTTTGTAAGGAGGGAAGATTCTATGCCTCCCTAATGACCCTCCCTCATTTCCCAAAGACAAATTTGCTCAGAGATTTTATGTGAATGAAAGGGACAGATTTATTTATAGAAACATGTTCCTATAACCAACAAACTATTGAGTCCTTCCTCAGAGCCTCAGTTAAGCTAATGCCATATCTATTGATTTGGCATTTTTATAATCTCTTCAATACAGATGCAAGAAATGTTCTGTAATAGCTTGGGAGAGGTACCAGGCATTAGCCAAGATTATCCATTTATGAACAGGTTAATATGGAGTTATGGATGCAGTTTTACCTTCTGTTACTCCAATAAGTCATAGGAGCTACAACAGGATAATTTCATGAAAGGATCTATAAAACTTTCATTAATTCTGATTGGTCTAAAAGAAAAAAATTGCCAGAAGCAATTATCAAACGGTCAACCAAGTTTAAAACACCTCTATCTTTGCCAGTTACTGGTGCATCTTCAGAATAAAAAAAATCCAGCCCTCTTTTCAAGTTTGTAGTTCTACCAGCTCCTTTAATCTGTATGCATAGTGTGACCTTTCTGATCCAAAGTGCTTAGACTCTTGCTCAAATGTGCAAATTGCTGTTTACATCCAGTGATAAGGCAAGAAAGAAGAAGAGCCTATAGATTTCCTGGTGGTGGAATATTTGCTCCTCTCTCTTTTCTGTGAACAACAAATTATTTACTTTCCAGGGTCATTAACTACTATTGACTTCCCCAGTGTTCAGATAGTTCACGGGCATCTGAACACAGTGCTGTATGCCAGATTTTAAGACATCTGAGGCTTGCTTTCCTACTGCACATTTTTCTTATTCCTGTAAGAAGCAAATAAAAGATCTAAACTAAACATCTGAAGTTAAGTTGGTCTTTAGGTGACCTCATTTGTGTCTGAAATGTGAGCAAGAGAGTAAACAGAAGAGAGTCCCATCCTAATCAGAAAAGTACCACCACTAGACTTAGACTTCAAGGCCAGAAGGGATGATCATAATCCCTGCCACAGAACCTTACCCACCCACTAGTAAAGAAAGATCAGTAAAGATTCCCTTTGACTTGAGATGTGGCCCAGTTCAGGATTCTAATGTAACTTGTAAGGTGTATTTTCTTAAACTGTAGAACTGATAAATGAAATTGTTTAATTGTTCACTTTATTAATGTAACTTCTGTTCACCATCCACTACACTTGTCTATATTGTAACTTCTGTTCACTGTTTGCCATATTGCAATTCAAACCTCATTTTAAAACGCTCACTCCATTTTGTAAAAGCTTCCTCCAACCTTCATTTTTGCAAACGCTGCTGTAATCTTATTAGTTTAGTTTAGATGTGTGAATGAGGCATGTATGAATGATGGAATCAGCCTCCAGCCCCAGCCTGTCCTGATGAAATAAAGTTCAGACACCAACGGCTGAAGGTGCAGACAAGAGCCCTAACAAAGTAAGAAGTGTCCACCCTAAAAAGAAAAGGTACAATAGAAGGAAAATCAAAGCCAGGTCCAAGGCTGAAAGTCACGCCTGCAATTGATGGGTGATCAATCACCAAACCCAGAGGCAGCCTGACACAGCAAGACCTATAGACTCTGGATTCAAACTAAAGCCTACAAAAAAGGATGGGTGAGATGGGAGACTTTGGAGGGTAACATTCTGCTGCCAACATGGAAGGACATCGGTGCATGCCCAACAGAGACCCAGCTCATCCTTATGCCCGGCTTTCCTGGCCAGTTAGCCGCCACAAGCTACGAACCCAAGCTGCAAATTCAAGCCATGAACTCAAGCTATTTCAGGACTGGTAACTATGCAGCTGCTGCAGAACATCTGGTGTGTGTGTGTGTGTGTGTGTGTGTGTGTGTGTGTGTGTGTGTGTGTGTGTGTGTGTGTGTGTGTGTGTGTGTGTGTGTGTGTGTGTAAGAATTAGGATACTAGTTATTGGTCATAAATCAAATTGTTATCATAATAAATGTGGCATCTTTGTCTTGCCCCCTTAAAAGATCCTGTGTAGTTTTGTCTGTACAACATTATTGGTGGAGAATGCAAAAGGGGATCAAGCATAGAATCCACAATTATAAAAACTGGTGTGCACACCGCCAGCTTTAGTAAGCTTGGCACTATAGGAAAAAGATTGTAAACTTTCAGTTAATCACAAACTCTGAAGGAAATAGGAGTTTAGGTTTGAATCTTGTTCAAATAGTAAAATACTATACTTTGAGAATGTTTATAATTAAGAGGTATACACACCCTCGGTCGTAGCAGGGCTGAGAAAAAGGGGAGAGGTTTAGCATCCCTCTCTCCACCCTGGATGGCTGGGGGGAAATAATTGGAGGTATACCCCTGGTCGTGTAAGATCAGGCAACAGGAGGAGGACTTAGAGATCCTCGCTCCAAACTGAAAAATCCTAGGTGCATACACTCTCAACCGTAGCAAGACTGAGCTAAAGAGGATAACTTAGTGTTTCTCGCTCTGATCCTAGGAAGGATTTTTATAGTTGGTGTATGAACCCTCGGTGGTAGTAGGCCGAGTGATACAGAGGGAAGCTTAGTGTCTCTCCCTCTGGCTCAGAGAGGGTTAAGTTGCTCATTCAGGAGTTAAAAAGGAAAAGTTGCTCCTTCAGGAGTTAAAAAGGGAAACTGCTCTTTCAGAAGTTGTAAGCTGCTCTTTTAGGAATTAGGGGTTATAGTGCTTAATATTTATCAATTTGGTTTTGTTGTGGTTGGCTGTTGCTCACAACTGTTGGGAAAAATGTTTAAGAAAACATTGTCTAAAGATATCCTTAAAAAAACATTGGCTAGGTACTTATTAATATATAAACCCTCAACTCCAATGAAAAAGGAAGCAGCCGCAGTTTGGCTTCTATGGAAAACCTGTAATGAGGTATTCCTTCAATTAGCTAAATGTAAGATTTACAAGCCTCTGCTACAAAAGGAGAAAAAGGAAAATGTATGTAGTACCCAAACCCAGTTAAGTGCCCTTAAGGTTGGGTACAGAAAGTTAAAACGGCACTCTCACATCTTACAGCAGCAGTAACATTAAAAGAAGAAACATTTGAGACCCCAGAAGGGGCAGACTTTTGGGACCCCTCTGGAGATTAGGAAAGGAAATATTTGGGTAAATTCCTCCTCCCAGGGCCAAAATGTCATTGCAACAGTAAGAACAGTGCCTGCTTCTGCCTCAGACCTTCAGGCCATGGCAAAGTGGCTGGGGATTTTAAAATAAAAAAAAAATTTAACTCACAAAGAAATGCACCACTTAATTAGCATTTGTGCAGCCCCAAGTGCCGAACACACTGTGGCAGAAGCTAAGCAGGGTCTGCTGTGTGGAAGCACTGTGCTAATTTGCTTCTAAGCTTCTATCTTTCAGGCACTAAACCAGAACATCAGGAGAGCTGGTACCAGCTGAAGGGTTATAGTGTCATGACAAAGTCTATGTTCAGTGTTCTATGTTGTATGTTCTGTGTCTGTCTCTAGTGGTGTCCTCTGCTAGCATTGGGTCCAGAAAAAGAGGACTACTACTCTAGACAGGGCAAATGTCTTTTCCGCTCTCTACTTCCCCCATGTCCATCCAACTTATCAAATCATCAATTATGTCCAGAAAATGTTGGTCCCCAGTGCTTCAGGTTAATTTTTTTGTTAAATTCTCTAATAGTCATTTTGTTGTTAATTTTTGATATTAATACATTTGTATTGTTAGTTACATTTGCTTGTATTGTTAATTCCACACTTCTCTATGCACTCTGGTTCTACTTTCCTAAGCCCTAAAGGGTAGTTCTTGGGTCCCCATAACCTGTAAAACCTTGGCCCATAATTGTAGGGCCCCATATTTCAGGTACCCAGAAACCTCTTAACAACAACTGTTAAAAATAGGGGTTTCTACAACATTTTAGCAACTAAATGTTAGTTTAAGTCCAAATCAGCTTAACCTTGCATGACAACTGTGGTCCTCCTACAAAGTCTTATTTGTTGTGTGTGCTTAAGGAGGTCCTGACCTTAGTAACTATTATTGTTTGATAGCTATTGCAGCATTAAACTTGGTCCTCATTTTATTTGTCAATGTACCCAATGATTGTAATGGGAATGGTTTTATTGTATTCCCAGTTATTATAACTATAATTGTTTGCATTTGTGTGTAGGTTATATCTGGTGTTTAGTCAACTGTAATGATTTTAGTTATATTCACCTGGTTATGATTGTTTGGTTTGTTTGCAACAGATCACCTGTGCCCTACAATGACAACAACTGTAATAATCATAGATCAAGGGGCAGAGTGTTGTAGGAGCAGCCCACCTGGTCAGCAGTTCTAACTATAATTTTTCATCCCATCATTGTCCTATTAGCAATCCCAATTGTTGTTAGTTCTGCCTTAAAACAATTGCATGAAGTGTGACCCATTCAATACCCCTGGATTGAAGGGTCAAAAGAGGAACAATGTAGAACTGACACATGAAATTGTTTTTAATTGTTCAGTTTATTAATGTAACTTCTGTTCACCATTCACTACACTTGCCTACACTGTAACTTCTGTTCACCATCTGTTTTGCTATCTAGCTAGATTCTTATCTTGATGTCCATCACCATGGCATCAGACTACCTATGAAGCTATAGAAGCTTGAAATTCTTGCTGCAGCAGGCATCTTCCTACTCCAAATGAGACAGAAATTCAAACTAAAAAGCATGATAAAAGAGTATTAGAGGATGGTAAGTGACATATACAATGAACTGAAAACAACATTTCACTATTTCAGTTAAACTGTTCTATCAAGTGTTAAGTGCACTTGAGAGCTTCAAGCATGACTTCTTTTATGAAAGGAGCCCACTTCCCACCTACTCTGGTTTTTCACATTCTTCTGTTAATTACTTATTCCCATCAGTTGCTATACTTGTCAGTTAACTGTGCCATTACTTGCTAATTCACATTATAAGGGGTTTTTCCCATTAGTAATTACTGCTAAATTAATGACCCTCTTGTGCCTTTGAGGTATGGTAGGTTCCAAGCTGCTTGACCTTATTCCTGTTTCCTAACCACCTAAGAGAAACTTGCTGTAATAAGTCCCATTTATTAAACTAGCATTCTCCAGCTAACACATAAACCTACAGCCAGCCCACTCTCTAACAGAACACCAATATTGGAGTGAATGTGCACAGCCTATCACCCTATTTAAAGGGGATGGCTGACTGGCTGAGTCAGGTGGCCAAGGGTCACATGACATCTCAGAGTCAGCCCTTCCTATAAGAGGGGGCCTGCCTAGTCAGAAAGGGAGTTAGCAAGGTATAAGAAAGGTTTGGTGAGAGCTCACTGTACCACTGTGTGCAAGGTCTGGGAGGAGGAACCTGTAAGGAGCAGAGATAGAAATCTCTACAGCAAGGGGCTTTAAGAAAGAGTAGGTAGCAAGTTCTGGGTTTCAAGAAGGAATTTCTGTATTTATGGAAAGTTTTTGTGTTAAGACTGAACTCTTTTGTTAAAAAAAACCAAGAGGATGAGGCTCAAATTCTACTTTGGCTGGGGTATATATTTCTATGCTGGCTTATCAAGGGTTTGACTTACAAATCATTTTGATTCTAGAGCTTTGGCTGATGGGTAGAAGAGCATTGTACATATAGGCATACAAGCATCTCTCTTTATTTCAAAAACTTATTTTTAGCACTGTTCATCAGCATAGTACACAGTCCTGTGTAGATAATAATACCAACTTCTATTTTTATTTGCTAAAGTACTGATATGAATGTATGTTCCCTGTAAAGCTCCTTGCACAGCTCAAAGTGTTTAGGTTCTATGGTCATCCTCTTAACATATGTGCAGTGTGCCTCAGGTGGCATGTGACCATGATTCATCACTGAATTTGGTCTGCTGGTTAGATCATTAGCTTCCCTGGGGTTGGGTACCAAGGGAGAGTGTGATATGAACATTTATCCAGGCCCCCCAGGTACTATGGTTATGGGTGCTCATACGAAACCCATGTTTATGTAAACTTCAGTGTATGGTTGAAGCAAAATCTTCCAGTTATTGCTTGCAGAATGCAAAGGAAAAACTCAATACCTACTATCTCCTACTGAGCTGTCAATAGCTATAACTTTTAAACCTTGATGAATTTCTGGTTAAAGGGCCACTTCCTGTTTTTTTGCCAGTGGTCTCTCTAGCTGTAGTGTCTCTGCCCTGGCAGGCTGCCTGTTTCTGTTGGGCGTCTTCCATTGGAAGTGACTGAGCAGGCATGTGCCTTCATGGCTAAACTCTCAAGTTCAGTTACATTATAACTTGTGATGTACGAAGGGCTATAATCTAGCCACAGAGGATTTTCCTGATGTAGGGAGCTCCTTGCTAGTATGTCTATGCTACGGCCAGGTCCTGAGCCTTTGTGTCTGCCCCTCCCCTCGCCCCCAGTGTAGGGGGCATGTCAGGGGCAGATGTGGGTGGGAGATGGATGTATTGGAGTTCTGCTGTGCCTTTCTTCCAATGGATTCATTAAAGATGATGGGTCATATCCTGGCCCCACTGAAATCAATGGCAAAACTTCCCTTGACTTCCATGGGGCTGGGATTTCAACCCACCCTAAACTACATCACAGGCTTATGTCTACACTGCAGTGGGGAGCGTGCTTCCCAGTGGGGGTAGACAGACCCATACTAGCTTGCTCAAGCCAATGTGCTAAAAATAGCAGTGTAGCTGAGGTAGCATCAGTGGTGGCTCAGGCTAGCTGCCAAGGTACATATCTAGAGGGCCTGGGACGATTTGCAGTCAGACAGCTGCCTGTGGTGCCCCAGCTGTGCTGCTATTTTTAGCATGCTAGCTTGAGCAGAGCTAGTATTGTCTGTCTACCCATGCTGGGAACATGCTCCCTCTGAAGTGTAGACATATCCTAAACTACATCACAGAGAGCAGTGACATTCTCAAGATCAGTCCACAGAGCTGGGAACAGTCTCCTCAGAGCTGGTCTTATGCTCTAGCCCTTAAGATATACTACCACCTGTATAACCTAATATCTGTGGGTCAAGGCATTGTCAAAACAAGCTTTACTATGTGAATCTCTTACTTTAATGTGGGTTTTTACAGTGCACTAACTTTTCAGCACTAACCAGAAAGGGATCTTAAATTTTAGGCCTCTTAATTATTCTACCATGTTGTGACAGAATGTCCCTCTGTATTCACACCTGCACACAACTGTAGTAATCTTTGTACAAAATGTGCCTTGTAAAATGTCATTTGAAAACTAATTCTTTAGGCAATGTCAAGGTGAAATGTGTGATGCAATATTATATGTAAAGTTATAAACACAAGCTGAAATCATGACTGAAGGGTGTTTACCAGACAAGTCTGTGGAATAGATAAACCTGTTTCTCAAAGACACAAAGTTGATGCCTCTAGCCAGGTGCCCTGAAAGCTGATGGCCAATCAATCACCTATCACATGGCCATTCTTTGGCAAGCAGGTAGGGCAGGTACAAACAGATCTGCATCTTAGCAAACAACATGGCAGCTCTTTCCCCATCCAGTTTCCTTGACTCAAAGCTCATTCCCACTGTGAGGTTAATCTTGGGGCAACCCTGAGGAAAATGCATGTCAAAGGGTGATAACTATAAAATGAGGGCAAAAAACACCTTCGTTCTCTCCCTATGCATGTCTCTTTTTCACCTAAGATGACAAACATTGGACTTTGCTTTTTTTGTATGTAGTTCATTTCAATATGGGAAATTTGTTTCTGCTGTTTAGCAAATATTGATATTTTCTGCAGTGGAATGTTTGAGGCTTTTTATATCAAAGGTCTTATAGAAATAAAAGACCAAACTCCGGTCTCAGTTTCCCTGGTGGAATACCATTGGATCCATTGCATTCCATTGCAGTATCCATGTAGAAGATAATCAGAAGCAGATAGTGTGGAGGCATTAATATAAATAAAATATTGTTTCAAAGTTTCCTTAGTCAAACATTTTTCTCATCATTAGATTATTTACACAAGCAATGTGAACTGTCTGACAGACTGAGGAATCTCCTGCATCTCATTCATATTTTTAGTGCCAGATTTGAACTCCTTATTCATATTAAATAGAACTTTACTCCAGGAGTGGTTCTACTAAGTAGTCAGTGTGAGCAAGAGCGGCAGAATCTGACCCTCAGTAAATGACACAAACACTACCTATCTCTTAAATCAGAAGCATTTTACTTCATGGGTAAATAGACACTTTCCCCCACCTATTTGGAGGAAATGAACTGCTTTCAGAGCTCTTTTTATGAACGCTGTAGATGTGTTCAGAAATCACATCTAGGAAAACCTTACATAAAGATTTTGAAATGATGCTTTCTACAAGTGTTTTGAAAAGAGATTGTAAAGATCTAAATTAAACATTTGAAGTAAAGTTGGTCTTTAGGTGACCTCTTCTATGTCTGAAATGTGAGCAAAGGAGTAAACAGAAGAGTCCCATCCTAATCAGAAAAGTGCCACCACTAGATTTAGACTTTAAGGCCAGAAGGGTTGATCATAATCCCTGCCACAGAACCTTACCCACCCACTAGTAAAGAAAGACCAGTAAAGATTCCCTTTGACTTCAGATGTGGCCCAGTTCAAGATTCTAAAGTAACTTATGAGATGTGTCTTCCTATACTTATAAGGATCTAACAGGGTGTAAATCTAAGCTTCAAAGACTAAAAGTAAAGCAACAGGTGTTTGTGGGAACAGACTTAGATGACCTTATTCCTTCATCCATTACAATCCTTCAACATAGCAAACCTGCTATTTAAAGTGAGACACAGAATGGAAAACAAGGGATGGATCACTTGATGATTACCTGTTCTGTTCATTATTGCTGAAGCATCTGGCATTGGCCACTGTTGGAAGACTGGATACTGGGCTAGATGGATCTTTGGGCTGAGCCAGGATGGCTGTTATGTTCTTAAGTAGGAATGCTTCCCTGTGGATAGCTTAAACTTCACCCATCCTGAGCTTAAGTTCCTTCTTCCTTTAGTGGTAATTTTCCAAAAGGAAGCACAAATAAAATTATTTAGTATGATCAAAAGCAATGAGGGTAAACAAGCGTTTGAGTGATTCACAAATGATAATATTGACCTTGTGAAGAAAATTTAACAATTCTGCCATATGCTGTGGTTAGTATTCAGAGGGTTACAAATTGAATTAATTCTGAAAATTATGCACATTAACAGATGATTAGCTTTAAAAGGGATCCAGAAATTGAAGGGAAAGTAATTATAAAGCTGTGGGATTTTTTCTTGCGGTTTGAAAGAATTGTATTTGAAGACCTAAAGCAATTTGGGTAATTGGTAAAGTGGTTGATGAATAACATGGACGCAATGATTATACACTGCATTCTTATCTCACTGACTAGACCCACATGCAGCTCCCATTAATGCGATTACTGAAAGATGTACTGGTTGATCGACTGACATCAAAACGTGTACTTTAGTGTCAAACTCCATATTTAAACTGCCATTGGCCTCTGTGCTTTGCATCAGGCCTTCTTTCACTTGCATCTAGTACAAGAGCATTCTTGCAACAGAAACCCTAACAACACGTGACAGGTCAGCTCAGTCTTCTGTGGGAGCTGGTCAAAAGGTTTTGGGTGGAACATATTTCTGATCAAAAATGATATGTCAAAACTGACATGTTCTGTGGAAATGTTACTTCTGACAATTTAATTTGGGGGTGTGTGTGGCAGTCATGAAGCATTTTAATAATGTTTACCTTATTAGAACAAAGCATTTAGATTTGTCATTTCAAAATTATTAGAAATTTTTATAAATTTGTTTTCATTTAGACAAATATTAAGTGCTAAATGAGTCAAAGAATTTTTGTCCAAACATTTTGTGTGGCAGAGAATTTCAGAACTGCAGAATTCCCTACACAATGGGAATTCCCACACAGCTGTAAAGCAAATGCTTACTTTTATGCCACTGTTGTTAGTGTCTTGTAGAGGATTGAAATGCATCCATTCACATTTATTGCTTTCCATGATGATCACATCTTCTATATGGACCATGTTATATTCTCTGTCTGTATTTGTGCTGTATTTTATGCAGCAGTAGCAACTTTTATCCTACTCAATGAGCCCTGGGTGCTACAATTTACACCTAATTGTGCCTTTATGCACCAATATAGACATGAGTTAGATTTAGCCTGGATAGGTGGTCAGTAATACGTCCCTACTGCTATATTCTTATTGTTTGAGCATGAATTACTATTCATAGAGATTCTGTGGTACAGCTGGGTTCATTTAAGATTTTTTACTTCATTTGAGTCTACGCTTTCTTTCCCATATAGTGCCACTCCCCCACCAGCACAACCTGTTCTGTCCTTCCGATATATTTTGTACCCTATTATTACTGTGTCCCATTGGTTATCCTCATTCCACCAAGTTTCTGTGATGCCTGTTATATCAATAACCTCATTTAATATGAGGCACTGAAGTTCACCCATCTTATTATGTAGACTTCTAGCATTGATATGAGACTTAGAATAATTGATGGAAAAAGGTGCAAAAAGGAGACAGACCAAACTCGTTCACACAAAAAGGTCTATTGATCTAGTTCAAGGACTGTGTTGAAAGCATGCCTGGTAAACAAGAGAAGTGTGGGATCAGAAATCAATGAACCAAAATCTGTGAATCAGAAACTAGGCCTAATTGGTGGGCAAAGTAATGAGACAATGAGTTAGTCTGCCCATCCCTCTCTATTGGGGCCCTTAAAGAAAGACTTTAGGAGGAAAACTGGCTATGGGTGCAGGTTTCTCTGTCAAGACTGCTAACCACACCATCTCCTGGGACCCCAAGCCTTCCTCATCCTAATCCCGAGGGATGTCCTGTCCAGATTTGGCCCAAGAGAGGGACCCGGATGAAACCACTGACTCCACCAGCTCCAGCTAACTCCCAAAGATCACCGAGTATTGAGATTTTATTTCTCTCACACCTCATGTGTCCTTTTCTCTCCCCACCTTAGCTTAGCTGGCCAAGAGTATATGTTTTGCAATATCTTTGCTATTCTTTTCTCTTCCCTGGTGCATGTATGAGGGTTTGATTGTTTTGTCTTCTTGACAACAGGATTGGACTTCACAGCAAAAACCCATCTCACCTAACTTTGTCTTTTTCCCAAAAAGGATGGTATTACCATCTAAAACCCTGACAGATGGTGGTGGGTGGGTGGAAAGTTTTCTTTTGAAAACTCCACAGCTAAAGGGAACAAGGTTTGTTAAAATAAAAACCTTACTTAAAGTTTCAAGTGTTATTAAAACTCTTTAATGTTGAACAGTTACCTGATCATGTTAACACTTTTTAGCCATATATGCCAACTGAATTAATAGAACAACCCTCAACACCATTGCTGTACTACTTTACAGTACATTGGCTCTGTTTTGCACTTCCATATAAGACTTGGCAAACAAGCCTGGGATTCAACTTCTTATAACCTGTGACAGTTCTTCACAGCTATCGCTTTGCTTCAGTATCAGATTTTTCACTAGCAGTAGATCTCTTAGCCCTTCCCCCTGAATTTAGATATCAATATCTATCTACAGCAATGCTAGCTGCTAAGGGATTAATAGAGCCTAATAAAGATGGAAGCGTCAATACCTTCTTCTCCTACCACTTTTACTTCTTTCCACTGGAAAAAGGAAGAATAAAGCAAAAAAAAAGGGGAGGGGGGGTAATAAAACCCAAGGTAGCTGTTTGCTGCTCCAAATGCACAGATGCACAATTTATGTGGGGCAAGGCATCTCCACACCATCCTCCGCACCAGTTTACTTTTCTATATCAGTGTGAAGTTGTTTATCATTTCCAATGGTCATTCAATCTCTCCTACCCACTAATTATAATTAAGCATATTTAGTTCACATTAGACTTGTGTGAAACTATCAAATAGCATGTTGCATGATGAGAGAGGTCACAAGTGAGATTTAACTTTGGTCAAAGGCAAAAATGTGCTAGTTCCACTAACAAAACCAGGTTTTCATGGCAAAGTATATATCATTTTTTTAAGTGGTTTTTTTTTTAAACTCTGAAACACTCATCAGTTTGCCTGAAATGAAAATTTGTCAGTTCTGCATATCAAGCCATTTTTGTCTTTTCAAACGTGTATATTTTAGTTTTTGTGACAAACAGGAGGCGGGGAGGGGCATGGAAATGAGCTGCAAATGCAAAACCTGTTATTTTGACTACAAGAGCTATTACAGAAGATTTGCCATTGATGTGATTTTTTCTCTCTCCTACCTCTGCTCCACATGTGAGAACTGTGATTTGTAATTTACTGTAATTTGACATAGGTCTCTTTGTGCAGGTGTACAGAGATCTGATTTACAGCTGTAATCTGAAGAGTGGTAAATATCTGCTTATAAAGGATCATTACTACGTCAGGAAAGCAGGGGTCACTCCATTAAAAATTGTATGGCATTTTTTTTATTTTCTTAAAATAAATATAGCCAATTACTCATGGCTGGGCCCTGTTCTGACAAATGAATAGCACTATTCATATGAGTTAAGGCCACATTTTCATCTCCCAAGATTTCACATAGCCTCTTAAAAATCCCAGTAACTTGCGTAGGCACCTAACCCCCATTAATTAAACTGAAATCAATGGCAGTTAGTTACCTAAATACCTTTTGAGCACCTGGGCCTAGGTGCTTAACTATCTTTGAAAATCTGGCCCTAGCAAACAAATTGCATGAATATGGGTTTGTAGGATCTGGTTCCATAGTCCCTTCCAAGTAAGCTATTTTTCAGAGACACCTACGCTGTCTTTATGGATATAATTAAAGGACTCAGCACTCATACCTTCAGCCTTTCATAAATTAAGGGCATCATTCATTTAAGCTATTAAATACATTTTACAAACAAGCTGGTCTCAAGTGATTAATTCTTACACATTATACCTGGAGACGCCAACTCTTCCTTTACATCTCATTTATATTACTTGGTACTGCATTCTGACCAACCTGCATGTTTGA
This sequence comes from Gopherus flavomarginatus, assembly GCF_025201925.1. NCBI lineage: Eukaryota > Metazoa > Chordata > Testudines > Testudinidae > Gopherus > Gopherus flavomarginatus. Next base: position 124,221,910 of record NC_066622.1, on the reverse strand, counting down.
TTTAATATGAGATTTTAATTTGCTGTGTTCTATTTTGAAAATGCCAAAGCCAGTTTACTTGCTCGGGTTTATCCATTTGCCCATGCAATCACCTCAGGAACCTATAAAACAGCCTTGTGGCTTTCAACTGTTACCAAAATGTTAGTTCACTCTAATTTTTTAATTCATATGTTTAAAAACTAAAACCAAAATGAGTGTAGATTATTTGCATGTTATTTTAGTGTAATGCAGTATATGAAATGGTAGTATGGAGTACATAAGAGCTAGCCCTTCCCATACAATATATGGTATCTCGATTAGATAGTACCTGCAGTTAGACCATTAAAAATGAATGATTGGTTTCTTGGCCCATGCTAAATCCCTTTTGTCCTACTGGTGTGATACCAAGGGTACTTTTAAAGCTTCCTTGAGGCAGAGTCTGGAGGATTTGCTAGCATAGGGAATCTACAAGTACATAGGGCTGTTGTATCCTCTGCCAGGTACTCCTAAAACCCTAACTTAGTAGGCAGTCTGGAGAAGACTGGAGTGTAGCCAGAGTGCAGTGTACTTTTGCAAACCTGGCTGTCAGAGCAGCTTGTTAGAAACCACTAATCACCAGCGCAAGTTAAAGCAGAACTGAGGCTGTTCTGTCTGGCACTGGGGGCTGATTTAACCTCCAGACATTTCAGAAGGAAGGGCAGAAAGATAATGAAAAACTTCCTCTATCCCCTTCTCCTCCACCCCCCAGGACACAGAGAATAGCTGATGAAATGGGCATTAAAATTGTCTGTGGGAGATTTGATTAAGTAAGATAGGATTTGGTCCTTGTGAAGGTTAATACAAGACCACTCTAATCTCACAGAGATAGAATTTAGGGCAGCTGGATACAACATTCCAAGTTTATGACATTCCCCAGCAGAGAAACGTGTGTGGTTCAGGAGGGAGCACGCTGGATTCCACATGTGTACAATGGTTGTAGTGCAGGGCGATGTTTACATTACAGAATAAAGGTGCATGGGTATTTCCTGCTCATCGGCACACATTGGCTGTGTTGAGGTGGGCACTGGATGGATGTTTCCATCCTTCCCCTTATGCTGGGAATACATTAAGAACACATAGCTATTTCAGTAACAGAGCTGAAATAGTTTAAGGCTGTGAGGGGGAAAAAGATGCCAGTCTTGGTCTGAAGTTCATCTTCCCAGCACCCACCCCAGCCATTTTGGGTTTGTTGCTGGGTTGAAGATTTGGCCACCACTGAATGGGACAATAGAAAACTACTGAATCTACATTTGGCAGTTCCCCACTATTGTTCCTATTCTGCCTCAACCTGCAGGGAGAGTGGTGGTTACAAACTTTGTTCTAATCTAACTTCGATGTCAGAGGAACACTACACAATGGTATCTCAAAGGCCCACAAGACTAACAGCATGGTGATTTTATATTGCTGCAATTATCACAGTTTCCCATAAAGAAACTGTAACTAGAGAGAACTTGTTTCTTGCAAGATTCATGCTGCTTTCTTTGCTGCTACTGTTTATCCACTTCCCATGGAATTAAGGTATTGCTCATACGTACTTTTTGTGTGTGTATATTTTAAGTATCATACAAAGATGAATAATTTGCTAGTCCTGTTTTTCTAGCTAAACACGTAGCCTAATATTCTTTATATTGTAAAACTATACCTAGGTCATGGAGGATGTGCAATGCAATTAATTATTGCCGCTGAGCTGGAGTTTGACTTCTCCTGTTTCCTAACTTACTATTTTAATTGTGCCATCCTAATGGTGCAGTATTACTTTCCTTTAGCTTTGAATGAGAGATCTAGCAGTGTTTATTGGCTGGTGTGACATCACATGTCATACCAACATGAACAGTTGTAACAGGCCCAAAGAAGGCTGCTAACTAGTTTGTGTAGGGAGTATTTTCAAGCCATTTTTTCTACCCAAAAACAGTTTTGCAAATGTCAATGCCCCATTCTGATATTTTCATAACAGAGTTTTGTTTTCGTCAAGTCAAAATGACTCTGTTTAAAATTTTTGTGAGTTTAATCTAAAAATACAATGGGTCAAAACCAAAGTTAACTCTTTCATAGTTATTAGAACAAAATGTCTCAATTAAACCAAATGGAAATCTTAGTTTGTTGCTCTGTGAAATTCACAATCTCTATATTTTGTCCCAATTTGGGACAGAAACATTTTCTAAATCCTAGATATTCTCATGGGACATAAAACCCCTTCCACTCACCTCATCCTTCCCCAACTCCTAAGCCTAACTCCTGTCAAGAAAGTCAAGTTTCTCAGGGATCCATTGTTGAGTCTGTTCTTTGTGGCATTGACAATATAGCTTTGAACCCCTTCAGAACCAGTCCAAGGGCATTAACAGCCATACAGTAACAAGTGGTACCCCTTTGCTTCTGGCAGTGTCTCTGCACCTGCAGTGCTGAGACCTGCAACCTGGGCAATAAATGACTTGATCCTGCTCTCATTTGAGTCCATGGAAAAGCTCTCATTGACTTCAGTGGAAACAGGCTCTGGCCCTGTTTAAAAAAGGAAGACCTCAGAAGTGGTGGAAAGGTTGGGGCGGGGGGGAGGGAGTGGTAGGTGAGTGTTGCTGTGAGACACAGGGGAGAGAAGATAGAACTCAGTTTATGATCCCATGATTGAGGGATAAGGCTGCACTGGTTTAAAAAAGTGATCTGGTTTAGAGGGGAAGTGAAGACATCAAAAAAATAGACATAAATAAATAAAAAACAGGGAAGTTGATAGTAATGAATATAAATCAAGAGTTATTGATTTTCTATAATTCCTAAGGGACGCAAAGGGACACAAGATAAAAAAAAAAGTATGGCCAGCAGAGTTAAGAACAATAAGGATGTTTTTTTAATGTGAACTAGTAACAAAAAAGATCATAACAATGGTATTGGACCATTACTGGAGGGAAATGGTAGAATTATCAGTAATTATGCAGAAAAAGTAGAAGCGTTCAATAAATATTTCTGTTGCGTATTTGGGGGGAAAAAAGAGATGCTACAATCAGATCATATGATAATGCTCTCCATTCCTCTAGCATCTCAGGAGGATGTTGAACAGCCGCTACTAAACTGAAACATTTTTAAATCAGCTGGTCCAGATAACTTGTATCTAGGAGTTTCTGATATGGGACTTGATTAATAAAGAATTAAAGGATGTATATAATTAGTACCAATCAACATGAGGTTATGGAGGATAGATATCAGTTTGACAGGCACATTTTTTTAAAAAATGAGAAGTTTGGTTGATAAGGTAATAAATGTTGATGTAATATGCTTAGACTTCTCTAAGGTGTTTAACTTATTCATGACATTTTGATTAAGAGACTAGGTATAAAATTAACCTGGCACACAAGAAATGGATTAAAAGCTGGCTCACTGATAGGTCTCTGTGTCATTGCAAACAGGAAGTCATCGTCGAGCAGGTAATTCTCTAGTGGGGTCCTGCAGGGATCAGTTCTCAGCCCTACATCATTTAACATTTTTATCAGTGACCTGAAGAGAATATAAAATCCCTGATAAAGTTTGCAGATTTGGGTAGTGAAAAACAATGAAGAAGGCTGCTCACTAATACAGAGCATTCTATATTACCTGGCAAGCTAGGTGCAAGCAAATATGTTGCGTTTTAGTATGGTTCCATGTAAATGTATGTATCTAGAAACAAAGAATGTAGACCATGTTTACAGGCCAGGGGACTATCCTAGGAAGCAGTGACTCTGAAGAAGATTTGGGGGTCTTGATGGGTGGATGATCAGCTGAAGAAGAGCTCCCAGTGCGATGCTGTGGCTGAAGGGGTTAATGCAATCTCTGGATGTATAAACAGGGGAATTTCGAATAGGAGTAGAGCAGTTATTTAACCTCTTTATTTATCACTGGTGCAACCACTGCTGGAACACTGTGCCCATTTCTCAGGTCCACAATTCAAGAAGGATGTTGATAAATTGGAGAAGGTAGAGAGAAGAGCCAAGAGGATGATTAAAGGATTAAAAAACCTGCATTATAGTGATTCAACTCCTTGAGTTTATCTATTTAGCTTAATCAAAGAGAAGGTTAAGGGATGGCTTGATTAAAGTGTATAAGTACCTACATGGGGAACAAATATTGAATAATGGGCTCATCAGTTTAGCAGAGAAAGGCATAACATGAGCCAATGGCTGGAAATTGAAGCATAAGTTTTTAACAATGAAGGTAATTAACCATTGGAACAATTTACTAAGGGTTGTGGTGGATTCTCCATGCTGGCCATTTTTAAATCAAGATTGGATGTGTTTTTTTAAAAGATAAGCTCTAGGAATTTTCTTCAGGGGAGTTCTCTGGCTTGTGTGACAGAGGAAGTCAGACTACATTATCACAGTGGTCCCTTCTGACTTTGGAATCTATGAACTAACACAAAAGTGGTTCTTTATATTGGGTGCTGAACACATGCAGACTCTGTATTTGTCTCTGCCTCTCTAGTATCCAGATTGACTAACACAGCCTGTGCTGCCTTGCATCTCCACACAGATTTTTTTCTAAGCTGTGGCCTGGCCTGTGAAGGAATGGAGTGATGATGGAGATGTGAGAACATAAATGATTCCCTTGCAACCAATTTTCACGGTCCCTCTAAGATTTTGTGAGACTGGTACTGAATTTCAGTGGCCTGTTGTTGATATGCCATTCCCAATTTCTTTTAACATCATGGTGTAGGCATGCACATACGTTGCAAGGGAGAAATAGATAAAGCATATGCCTAAGGAGATAGCCCTTATCCAGAAGTTTGTAAAAAGTGCCAGATACCTGGAAGAGCTGAGGCTTTTGCAAGAACAAACTCACTAATAAATATTTCATAGTATGAGATGCTGCAGAATGCAATAGAATTTGCTGGAGAATTAGGTCATTTTTGCCACACAAACTCCAGTCTAAGGAAGATGCCAGATTCCCTAGCTGTAGGGCTATATTTACTCATCACGACAGAGTAAAACATATCTAAGAATTCCCTCATGGATGCCTCAGAAATCTCACTTTGACAGTCTCCTAATTTTTAGGACTTGGCTCCTGTCTAGGGCAATGGTGGTTGTGTCTAAGTATGCATTTGGCCCTTACTCCTACCATTTATAAAGTCTGGTGATCTGTAAGTGTCAGATTAAATTGCAGCAAGGAAGGTTTAGGTTGGACATTAGGAAAAACTTCCTAACTATCAGGGTGGTTAAGATTGCCCAGGGAAGTTTGAAATCTCCATCACTGGAGATTTTTAAGAGCAGGTTAGACAAACACCTGTCAGGAATGGTCTAGATAGTACTTTGAGTGCAGGGGACTGGACTAGATGACCTCTTGAGGTCCCTTCCAGTCCTATGAGTCTATGAAGTACAGATTTGTTAAATTGCTGTCCTGCGAGTCTTCACCAAAAATCTCCTGCAGCTCATGCACAATTCACAGAATGGACTAGTCAAGTTGTGAACTTCAGAGCTTTGACACCCCTCATGTGAATATTCTTCTCACTTTGAGTAGCAGTTTCCCCTCAGATCCATCCCCATTTCTGTTTAGTTTTGAGTCTCATCACAATTTTCAAACAGTTTGAAGAGTAGAGACCTGAACCTAATGGAATTTTGCCATTGATTTCAATACTGTTGGTGGGGCTTTGGAAATAGCTCAAACTGGAAAAATTTCTCCCACCTCATACTTTGCAGAAGTTCTGTTCTGGATCCAGATCCATCCAGCTCCAAATATGACAATTTAGACCTATCTCCACACACACTCTCAGAAGCGTATTGTTGTCTAAAACATTTGATGTCTGAAAATTGGCATAAAAAAATATCACTCAGCCAGTTATGTAAACACTCAAGCAAGATGGTAATGCTTAGATTGTCTGCCAAAGCCACTCTGAGTCACATAGTGCTGAGAGGAGTCTTAGAAGCAATTCTTGCTGTTGTAAATAGCATGGAGTTCTAAACATGTACTTACAGCACCATTTAGATGCAGAACCAGAGTCAGTGAACAACCAGAATCCTAGCTGGGAAGTTGAAACCTCTGCTGAGACAATCAGATGCCACGGTACATATAATAAATAACTTGGATAAGGCAAAATGGAAGCATAACTAAAAAAAAAAATGCAACATTTTGCTCTACAGCAGCTCATGTTGTAACATTGCTCTAGCGATGCAAAGGAGCTGTCCTGCCATTCCATGAATTAGAACATAAAACAAAACAAACAATTTTACTAGGACAATAAATAGGTCAACTAAGTTTATAGATATATCGTTTCATAAAAATCAAAGTATGCAATTATTTCTTAAATTGTAATTAAAGATACACTTCAAACCCCCAGTATGCTGAAGAGCCCTGGCCCTTTGGTAAACCCTGGGGAATTCCCTGAGATCAGTTCAGACTAGCAAACACGTTTCACATGGTTATTTTAAATAATGATTTGCATAACTTGATTTAGAGACATGTCTTGTGTGTGTCTAAATCTTGTTATATATTACTATGAATATTAGTGAAAATAATAGTTACAGTTTAGGCAGCAATTCTTGGGGTCAGTGAATGCAATTCATCAATCTGTCTTTGAGGAATCTTTCAATCTGTGTATTTCTAAAGGTGCCATTTATACAATGTGGTGCTTGCTGGTGGACTGGAGTGAGGTGGACGGAGTCCTGGCCATGCTACAGCCCACCTACTGAGATCTGAGTTGTTCAGCACTGCCGGCCGGGGCATTAGGGTTTCCCATGAATTTGGGCAGGGCAGGCTGCACGTTCTGGTTGTTCCTTGTGCAGGAGTGCCGGAGGGGATGGCCCTGTTGGCTCTCTCCTCTGCTTTGTACATTATACAATGCCTGTAGTCTCTGTTAAACTGTCAGTAGTTTTATTGTATAGACACTGTAGTCATGCTTGTATGTTAGTCATCCAATTACGCATTAATGATAGCATCTGCTAATGCCATTACACCTATTTCACATTATGCTCTCTTGGTCTCTGTTTGAGCACATGTGTTATACTGAAAGGTAAATGTTCCTGCAGCAACTCAGGTGGCTGTATAGCTCCACACACGCTCCCTAAAAGATAACAAGCACAGTTGAGAAATAATGCTAGGCTCTGAAAAGAGACACTTGCATCCTCGCAGCAGTAGAAAGGCTCTTTAAATAGAGGCAAGAAGATCAGTGACATCTGGTACTTGACAAAATTGTGAGAGGTGCCTCTAAGTAAGGGAAGGCACGGCACAGAAATGTCAGATATGTGTGTATCATCAAAATAAACTAGCTATATTAGTCAGATAACTCAATTCCCCAGATATGTTAGAGCTTGAGAATATATAGGCTTCATTGAGAATACTCTAAAAATGGATGCATGTGGCTAAGTAAAGTTGGGCCTATGAACACTCAGAACCAGTGGAAGACTAGGAAGAGCAAATCAGAAAAGACGCAATACACTATTATAGTGACTGTAACAAGGACTCCCTTTTCTCTCTTTTTCCTCTCCGCCCCAGTCAGGAACTGAAGTGGTGGGGAATAAGGTGATGGAGTAGGAGATGAAGAAGAGGCAGTAGTCTCAAATCATTGACATACTTGCATTCCGTAGGACTGTGGCCAATCTAAAACTGTCAGGAATGTGCCATTATCACTCCTGCCTATGTTTTTCAATTTCCAGTGGGAGAATAAAAACAAAATATTTTGTTTCTTTGTGGGTCAGCCTGAACTGAAAAACTTCATTGAATTGAATTGAAACACTTCTCTGGGGGTCAGTTCAATGTTAAATTGTATCCAGCTGAGTTGCTATGGTGCCTTCAGGGAATTATTGTCCAGATGCACCATGCCCCCTTTCTCCTCTAGGTGCCAGCTGGACTTCATCTGAAAAACCACATGGCAAAGAAAAACAAACCCAGATGCAATCATTTTAAATTCACAATTTTAAAGCCAATCTCTTGATTTTTGGTTTGGTTTTGGTTTTGGAGCCCGATTCATGATGTTCCCTGGTCCTTCTTAGCTTTTGGGATCTGATGAGATCACAGCCTGAGATGATATGACTGCAAGCTTAACTGGTGAGTGAAATTCTTAAATAAACAAATAAATAAAAACTGCCTTTTTTTTTGGTAATACTCAGTGATTGCTGTTACAAGAGGTGCTGTCTCTTAATTTATATATTCTTAAATCAAACAAGTTCCCAAACAAACACTAAAAGCTCACAAAATATAGTTTTCCTATTGTTTTGTCTTTTGGAATCTTCACCCCTACCCTCAAACAAAAAAAACAAAAAAACCCACTCTTCAGAGCTTTCAGGAAAGAATTGGTTTCTAAATTCCGTCTCTTTAATGAACTATAAAAATAAACCTTTAATAAATGCTGGCTGCACAACTGGACACTTGACGACTCACTTTTGTTTTGTTTTGTTCCCTGATGCCAAGATGCATTGTTGCATGTCTCACAAACCTTCCAGAAGCAACATGAAGGAAGCACATTTCATTTACAGTACAACCGTGTAAATCATCGCTGCCGTCAGTCCAGGTTTATATCAGTGAAACTGAGATCACAGTCTGGCCCAATGTGATCACCTGGCATAAGAATTAGTTTCAGGAACAGCTGAAGACTTTGCTGTCACCTCTTCCCTGCACCTCCCACCCACCACCACCCGTGTGTGCTTATGAGAACAAGAGAGAGGAACAAAATCTTTACGATCAGAAACCCTTCAGCACTGTATGTGTAGGTCACCATGTTTGGTTAGGAAAATAACTTATCCAATCCTGTGGACAAATCAGTAGCAAGGCATAGTTATGCAAACTGAATACATCTACCTGCATCATTCATATGATCATACGAGTACTTTTACAATTCAGTATGCAACTCTCAAAACCCAAAATAATGGATTTCAAATGTAACTTTCAAGCTAGGATACATTTGCTTAAATTGAAAATGCAACAAACAAACGCTGACAATTTGGGGAATCTATGTATAAGTTATGAATTTGTTTGATAGTATGAACTCTCTATATGTTTAAGCACTTACAATTATCTCTCTTTACAATTGTCTCATACTCCCTGTGCTAAGGACAGAGGGAGGCGTGCTAAGGTGTCTGTGTCCTGGTGGGCCATCCTGATTATCACTACAAAAGTTTTTTTTCTCCTGCTGAAAATAGCTCACCTACTAGCTCACCTTAATTAATTACTCTCGTTACAGTTGGTATGGCAACACCCATTTTTTCATGTTCTCTGTGTATATATGTATCTTCCTACTGTATTTTCCACTGCATGCATCCGATGAAGTGGCTTTTAGCCCATGAAAGCTTATGCTGAAATACATTTGTTAGTCTCTAAGGTGCCACAAGGACTCCTCGTTCTTTTTGTCTCTGAATAGTATGATGTGACGCTTTGGGGTTCACCCCAGACCAGTAAGGGTTTGTGTCACCACCTGCCCTGCAACCCTGGATGCCTCTGAGGCCTCGGAAACACTTGAAACTCCAAAGCGCTGCCGTGAGAGCGCTCCCGCGGCAGCACTTTGAAGTGTGAGTGTGGTCGCGGCGCCAGCACTGGGAGGAACTCTCCCAGCGCTGCAGGTACTCCACCTCCCTGTGGGGATTAGCTTGCAGCACTGGGAGCACGGCTGGGAGCACGAGGGCACTGTTTACACTGGCTCTTTGCAGCGCTGTAACTTGCTGCACTCAGGCGTGTGTTTTTTCACACCCCTGAGCGAGAAAGTTGCAGCGCTGTAAAGCGCCAGTGTAGCCAAGGCCTGAGCCTTGAAGCTTTGTCTCAGAGCCCTGATATCAGCACCTTGCTCACAGCACAATAGCCCCCTTGACTTCCACTGCCCAGTTGTTCCTTGCAGTGGGACCTCAACCAACATTGCAGCCCCAAGTTCTCCCCAACAATGTCTTTCTCTGCAGTGCGCAGTCTCCTTACTGTAACACCCAAAAACCTTATCAAGTTGGCTAATTTGTTAAAGCACTGAGTTGATTTATGGTAAACACGTTTATTAACAAAAGGACATAGTTTTAAATGATAGCAGTATAAGGAATAAGGATAGAAATGGTTACAAACAAATAAAAGTAAAAATGCTTTCAAGACTGAAACTCAGCAAGCCAGAGCATTTTTTCAAAGAGATTTTTCTCATGACAGTCAGTCTTCCAGCTTGGCTGGCCTGTTCTTTAGCCAGGACCCAACATACGGAGCTCAAAGCACTTGATTTCTTTGACTCCTTGGATGAAAGATAACTGTGGGGTTCTCTCCCATTCTTTTTATAGTTCAGTAAATCTCTGAAACGTATTCTTTGAAAAGCAAACCCAGACAAAATTTCCCTGACCTGCTGGGGTGTAAATGCCATGTTATCTTCTCCCCAACCTGTGAGCTAGATAGTTTTGTTTACCTTATATGTAAATATACTTTCATTGTCTCTCTGCCTGACAACCTGGCTGGTCAGCCAAGAAAATACAGATTCCTTTGCTAAGGGCAGACTAGACTTATGCATAGCTTGCAAAACACATGTTAAGAATGATTCTAGCAAATATGTATAACTCTTTGTGTACACCCTGTATATACCCCACGCTGTGACTTTTAGGACCAGTGTTAACAGTTCACATATGATATCTTACGTGACACCTTTCCGATACAGCTTACGACAAGAGTGTTTTGGTGTAGTGAGTATATCAGGCTTGACAAGAGTAGCTGACAGAGTAGTGAACCATCAATAGGCCTCCATGTCACAGATGGTCATTAAAGACCATCAGCACTTTGTCCCGACAAAACAATGGCATGCAACTATCCAACGTAGGAACAAGGAATGCAGGCAATACCTGCAAAATATGGGACTCTATTCTGGAAGGACTCTGAAAAGGATTTAGGGGTTATGCTGGACAAACAACTAAATGTGAGCTCCCAGTACAATGCTGTGACAAAAAGGGCTAATGTAATCCTTGGGTGCATAAGCAGGGGAGCAGTGAATAGGAGGGTGATCTTATCTCTGCATATAGCAGTGGTATTACTGTCACACTGCATACAGTTCTGCTGTCAACTTTTTTAAAAAAGATGTTGAAAATAAGAGAGGGTATAAGAAAAAGTCACAAAAATAGTTCAAGGACTGGAGAAAATGTCTTAAATGAGTGACATAAGTAGCTCAGTCTACTTAGCTTATCAAAAAGAAGATTGAGAGATGGCTTGATTATACTATATAAGTGTCATCAAAGGGAGAAAAGGGAGAAAATACTTGGGTTCTACAAGGGTAGTGGAGAAAGTCATAACAAGGGCTAGTGGCTGGAAGACGAAGCCAGACAAATTCAAATTAAACATGAGGCGCACATTTTTAACAGTGAAAGTTATTAGCCATTGAAACAAACTAGTAAGGGAAATGGTGGATTTTCTATCTCTTGATATATTCTTATCAAGACTGGATGCCTTTCTGGAAGATATGCTTTAGCCAACCACAAGTTATTGGGCTCAATACAAGGATAACTAGGAGGTCAGATTACACAATCTAATGGTCCTTCTGGCCTTAAACTCTATGATCAAACCACTACTGTGCCCCCTCTTGTACAGGCAGACTATAGCCTGCTGCCAACATATTTCACACAGCTAGAGAGAGAGGAGGCTCCAGATGGCACTTGTGTTATATACACACAGGGATGGAGAAGACCCTGGAAACCCACCACTTTTCACCCAGCTGGGGAGTGAAGGGGCCCCAAACTGCCACTGCTTCTCGATAAAATTGAGCGCTCCTTGGCTTGCTTCCTCCTCAGTTTTGGTGTTTGGAACAACTGCTTCCTCAAGCCAGACTTCAGTAGCTCCTGGTCTTTGGAGGGAGAGGGGGTTGGGGAAGGACCCAGCATGACGATGGCTCACCAGGCAGTCAGAGCTGATGCCTTTCTCCTCCCCAGCTCATTACTGCAGCAGTCAGGCAGCTACTAAAGGTGGGAGGCTCCTGGCCACCACTCTCTCTACCACAACTCTGCCTTAGCTAGTTAGAGCAGGTGTGCTCCAACCCATGGCATTAGCAATGACCAGTCTTTGGGTGGGTCAGGGATGTATTTCTTCCTGTCCACTGTTGCTGCAGCTTTTTATGTGGTCCACAAAGGAGAGGAACCTCTGATCTATGGCTACTATTCTTCAGCCCAGTCCCCAGAGCGAAAGTACCGTGGTCCTCAGCCCTCCATCCTGTGCCAAGCATTGGGTCTTTGGAATATTATAGGCCTATTTCCATCCAGTCCCAAGCACTGGGTCCTGTGGAGCACATAGGCCCCCATCTTCATCCCTACTCCTCTGTAGCCAAGGCTTCTATGGACTGGCAAGCTCTGACCCATCTCTGGCAAGCTCTGACCTAGAACCACTGCTGCCTCCGCATCAGGGCCTTTTTTGTAACATGGCCACATTCAGCACCCCAGAAGAAGGCTTTTCATTTGGGTAAAGGGACCCCCTGCCTCCTCACCAAAGTAGTTCCATATGCATGGCCCCCACTACCATCATCTTAAGAAGAGGGTGGGGCCACAGTAGAGGTTTTGTAGAGTAGGGGACTGATCAGAGTTGAATCCCCCTGACAACCCAGAAGAAGGCTCTATATCTGGTGCAGGGACTTGCCACGACAGCACAGGGCTCTTAGATGTCACCTCTGCTACCCTGGTGGGGTTGGGGCCACAGAGGTTACATGTGAGGCTGCGCTTGGGGCCCTAGATTGCCACAGTCAAGTTCTGAGGGTAACACACTGGAGGAACATACAACCTGATTATCAATAACAGACTAAGGCTAGATCTACACTACCACTTATGTTGCTCAGGGGTGTGAATATTCCACCCTCACGAGCAACCCAGGTTACGCCGGCGTCAGTGGTAGCATGCACAGTGCTGTGTCAGTGGGAGAGCTTCTCCTGCTGATGTAGCTACTGCTTCTCATTGGGGAGTGGATTAATTATGTCAACAGGAGAGCTCTCTCCTGTCCGCATAGAGTGGCTACATGAGAGATCTTACAGCCACGCAGCTGCATTGGTACAGCAGTGCTGCTGTAAGTTCTCTAGTGTGGGCATAGCTTTACACTCATCACTGGAAAGGAAATGCATTGTAACTGAATCACACACACACACACACACACACACACACACACACACACACACACACACACACACACACACTTATAGCATCACACTGGCCATAATGCAGTTAGTGGCAGGTCCAATCTTCTTCTTCCTCCAGGCAAACATCCTCTTCAATTCCCCTCTGAAGCTGTCATGTAGCCAGGCATAAAGGAAGGCATTGGTGCAGGCAGACATCATAGCAAACCAGTGGCATAGCAGCTGGATGAGGTTGAAATACTGTTTATCTATTAGGTTAATATCCATGTCTTTTATCACGTTAAAGATGTGCAGAGGGAGCCAGCAGACTCCAAAGGCAGCCACCAGCAGGACCAGCAAGCGAAAAGTTTTCCTCCTCCTAGCCCTGTCCCACTCAGCTTGGCCCTGGGTGATGTTTCCCGGAACCACTCGATTTTTCAGTTTGACAGAGATCCGCAGATAGGACAAGGAGATGACTATTAAAGGCAGTACATATGTGATGATGAGAGTGCTGTAGGCATACGTTAAGTGGTCCCTCTTCATATGGAACCAAAACTCTTCACAGATGGAGAAGTCCAGCTCTGGGAACTCGGCATGATAGGTGTGGACTAAGGCTGGGGCAGCCAAGATGCAACTCATCAGCCAAATCGCAGCCAGAATATAAGCACAGATTGATATAGTGAGTCTCCTCCGGAGAGGATACACCATGGCATAGTATCTGTCCACAGCTATGACAGTCAAGGTGAAGACAGACACAAACACAGTGACCGGTTGCATTAAGAACACAAAATAACACATGAAGCGTCCATAAACCCATCCCCGGGGCTCAAAGGCATATGCCAGAGTCAGGGGCACGCAGGTTGCACACATAAGCATGTCTGAGAAAGCCAGGTTGCCTACCAGGAAGTTGGTGACATTGTGCATTTTTTTTGTCTTGCAGATGACATAAATGAGGAGATAATTCCCAATGATGCCAACAAAAACCACTAGGGAGTAGCATGGGATGATGAGTGGCTTGAAAGACTGAACAAACTGGAGCCCTGAGAATAAATTGCTAGCGTTGCTATGAATTGCTGAGAGGAAGCTTAGGGAAGTTAAATTGTCTGGATTCATCATTTTCCTTCTTTGCAGTTTGCTATCAGCAGGGTTAAGGAGTCACTGCTGCACACACGTTTACTCTCAATCAGCCTTGATAATGAATGGATTACTCACTGTCCAGGGTTTGCCACCACATGGATAATAAACAGTCATCTGGAAAGGCAAAGATGAAATTACAAATCTCAAGAGGCTGCGTTCCATTAAATGGTTCTTAAGAGAGATCAGCTGCAACCAATATCCATTAAAGTTCTCTCTTTTATTTGCTATTAAATCCATACCGTTTAATAAACATCTAATACAGTGAATACTTACTGTTGTGGGTTTTTCATGCCATTTAATTTTCCTGTGGATGCCAGCTCGGTTTTGGTGCCTTAGATTCCTGTCTTCCAAATATCCATGAAAGAGAGTGAGAGCGATGTGTATTTACAAGATAAGCAGAGATCAGTGCACTTAACATACTTCGCTCCTTGCTCACGATACATTTTTTTTATAAGCCTATATCCCTATTGGCCACCCTAGGCATTACGTTACTCCTGACACTGTGGCTCTTATTTAAAGCAAGCAGAGTCCTAGAATATCAATATCATTCATTCTCTGAATTTCCTGTTTCTTCCAGTGCATCTATACTTGCTGCCACATGGCTATAAATCAGTTTATACTCATTAACATGGATGTGCACAGTGTCTGACCCAAGATCAGGTTACAGTAGTCCTTTAGAGAGCCTCAAAAAGTGCTAGCATTGAATCTACTGATATAATTGGATTTTTCAAATGGAATGTTGCTAAAATGCTGAATTTATGCCACTAGAGGGACTCATTTACTTGGATGATGAGTAAAAGTTATGACTATTGATGCATATTATAATAGCAATGATGTGCACATTTCAAAAAAAAGTTCTTGTACTGTCCTTCAGAAATAAAATTCTCTATCACACCCCAGTGGTATCTTCCATGGTATTTACATATTTTAGACATAGAATAAAGAGTTGTGACAATGTTACACATATTATGTATTTAAAATGGTTTGAAAAGAGCTAATAATCACAAGTAGCTCTCTATATAGTGTTTTTTCAGCAGTAGATCGCAAAGTACTTCACAATCTGATCCTCATAATGCCCCTATGAGGCGAGGAGATATTACCAGCATCTCCATTTCTACAGATGGGCAACTAAACTACAGAAAGGCTCAGTCACTTGCCCAAGTGACTTCCAAGAAGTTTGTAGTGAAGCAGGGAACCGAAGCCCAGTCTTCAAGTCCTAGCTTACTATCCTAACCAGTGGACCATCCTTCATAATCACCGCGTGGATTCATCTGATGAGGAACAATGAAAGCTATTGATCATTGTCCCTAACTCTTATCAATGCCATTATAGTCACCCATCTATAGAGGAATTTCTTCTATTCTAAAATGGGGTTTGAGCCACTAATTTCTGCATCAAAGAATTTATATTCTAAGAAGTCAGCACTGAAAGGGATTTATTTTGTATGGTTTTTGTATTCAGAAGCCTTATGGAAATGAATCAGCCCTTTGGGACTGTGTACTTTTAAATAAATATGACCTGCCTGGTCTTAATCATAATCCTTGTTCTACTTTCAGTCTTCTTTCCTTTTGTCTGGTGTTAACACATAGGATTAACATAGCTGGTGTTAATCAATGTAGTTCCATAGAAGTCCAATTTCCACCAACTGAGGTACTGGCTCATAAGTGTTTTTTCATTAATGTATAAGCTCCTCAGGGCAGAGATCATAGTTAAGCAGGGCTGCCCAGAGAATTCAAGGGGCCTGGGGTCTTCGGCGAAGATCCGGCACTTTGGCGGCGGATCCCGGGGCGAAAGGACCCCTCCCCCTGCCACTGAACTGCCGCCGAAGTGCCAGAAGACCCCCTGCCCCGGTCTTTGGAGCATTTTGGTGGCAGGTCCCAAAAAATATCAACCTTTATCTTTCTTCTATTGTATATTTGTATGTCAACTCCTTAAGGCGGGGACCTTGCCAGCCCTCCAGTTTCCAGTTCTACTAGTCTGGCAGAAAATGGTTCAGGTGAATAAATGTAGGCTTGATTTAGGCATCTGGCTTTACATACCCAAGTTTGAAACCAGTGCCATTATCTTTTCTTTTTCTCAGTATGAAAATGAGAATATTAAATACAGTAGCCACCTTATGGGGTTGTGTGCCTGCATGGGAGTGGAGAGACAGCTGTGAGACACAATCAGCTAATTGATAACGTCTTGGAATAATTTGATGTTAGGTGTATATAGATGTAAAGTTTTATCAGTCATGATTTAAACATATAAATCAATTTTAGTTTCATTTTGCATTTGAATTTTTTAGTTACTTTTTTCAAGCAGATCTGCAGTGACTCAAAAGCGTGAGTATCAGCCTCAAGGCAGACTCAAAGCACAAGCCCCAAACTGGCTGTGAATTCAAGTGTAAATTCCTCAGGCACTATAACAGCCTTACAATGGAGTCAGGCAGTTCCCTTGAGTACGATAGGCATGCACATGGGGTGTGCCAGGTGTGCCCAGGCACAGCCTAATGCCCATGGGCTGGATCTGGCCCCTCCGGGCTTTGGATCCTGCCCCCTGCCCTGAGCCCCCTGCCTGCACCCCCACACCCCTCCTGTACCCCAACCCCCTTCCCTGAGCCCCCTCATACACCCCACACCCCTCCCACACCTCAATCTTTATGATGTTCTCCTTAAAAAAAAAATTCCCTGGGTGCACACCCTAATGAAATGTGCTGCGCATACCTATGTTGGGTACTCTGACTTGTCTTGTCACATAGGCAAACCTACCTTTGTGGTAGATGATTTTACACCAAGGATCACAGCAATATTTAGATTAATCCTAGTCTCAAAGGATCAGTCACTTACTCCAGGTTAACTACACTTTAGATCTCACACCAAAGACACTGCTTAGAGATAATCCTATAATAAACTTTCTAAAGGGTAGTGGTGTGCAAATTGGGGGGGGGCACCCCCACCCCAGCAGGACCAAAAGGTTTTCTGGCAGGGGAGCAAAGAAACTTTGTTAATACAAATTTGACACCATCTGCTCAGGATTAAAAAAAGACTGTGCATGGCTAGCCAACTCCAAATGCAGTTTTTCCTCCCTTGATTTTCACACCTCAACTGCTAGACGAGGGCCTCATCCTCCCTGATTGAACTAATCTCATTATCTCTAGCCTGCTTCTTGCTTGCATATATGTACCTGCTCCTGGAAATTTCCACTACATGCATCCGACGAAGTGGATATTCACCCAGGAAAGCTCATGCTCCAATACGTCTGTTAGTCTATAAGGTGCCACAGGACTCTTTGCTTCTTTTACAGATCCAGACTAACAGGGCTACCCTCTGATACTTTGTTAATACTGTATCACTTTTCACAGGAGACTTACTAGCATCCCATGGCCATCCTTACTTGCTGCTGCTGGCAATGGGGCTGTGGGAAGTGATATTGACAAATATCCCTTTCCACATTACCTCCCTTACCTCTGCGCTGCTGCTGGTGGCCCTGCCTTCAGAGCTGGGTGATTGGAGAGCGTGTGGCTGCTGGCAGGGGAAGTGTTGTTTGCAAAGCAGGATTTAAACATTAGTCCTGCACAAGGCTCTACAGTAATGCACAGCTTTTGGCACCATAAAAAGCACCAAGCAAAGCCTCTAGGGATAGTCAGTATCCAGTGCATGGTATATGTGTGTATTCCCTTCTAAAGGTTAGTTCGATCTTTTTCAAACAAAATGGATAAGTGTTTCTGATTCCTCATCAGACGCTAACATTACTCCAATAAAAGTAAAAAAACTCACTGATGCCGAGGGTAATCCAGATGAATTTGTAAGTGAAAACATTCAACAAGTGTTGGCACTAGTAAGTCTGCTGTGAACAGTCATATCAAAGAGCCTTTCAATTTTAAATTAAGAAAATATCAAGATGAATATGTAAAACTGGAATTCTCATGGCCTCTTGTCAATCACGAGCAAAGACTGCTCTGTATTCTGTGTTCTGAGATATGAGCAAATGACAGCATGAAACTGCTGAAGGACGGACAGTACTTGATTTGCAACATTCTGAACATGCAAATAAATATGTAAATTTTTTCCAACGCTGTGCTAAGTCATTGGATGGTCAAAGAGACATAATGAAAAAACAAGTGACTGTGCCATCAGAAGCACTGAAAGCATCCCTAGAAGTAGCATACTTGATTGCTAAGTCAATGAAGCCGCATGCCATTGGTGAGTCATTTAGTATTACCAGCTGTGGTAAAGATGTGTCAGATTATGCATGGAGATCGATATGGTGAAACTTCGAAAACTATTCCTTTGTCACAGGATACAGTGAGCAGGCAGATCAATGAACTTTCTGAAGCTATCAAATTGCAACTTTTGACTCGAATTAAACGAAGCACAAAGTTTGCCGTACAACTTGATGAGAGCACTGAGATCACAAATTTGGCTCAACTTGTGTTTGTCAGGTAGTGCTATGAGGATGAAATTCTGGAACATATGCTGTTCTGCAAACCACTTGAGGGGCAAAGTATGGGAGAAGACATCTTTGATCTTGTGAATGAATTCTTGAGAGCACCTGGCTTGTCATGATTTAATTGCATTGGCCGACGTACTGAGGGCAGAGCTGTGATGATGGGTCCCAAGAAGGCCTTCAGAAGGGAAGTACTCAGCATTGCACCCCACATTAAATTCATGCACTGCATGACACACTATGAGGCTCTGGCTGCTAAAAAACTGGAACCTGAAGCAAATAAGGTTTTGAATGGTGCAGTGCAAATTATGAATTTTGTAAAAGTAAGACCTTTTAAAAGCTGGCTCTTTTCTATTCTGTGCAATGAAATGGGCTCTCAGTAGGACAAACTCCTTCTGCATACGGAAGTCAGATGGTTGTCCCAAGGGAAGGTGCTTCACTATGTCATCAGTCTCAAGAATGAACTCCATCTCTTCCTGTCAGAACACAACCCTGCACTGGCTGAAAACTTCACCAGTGAAAGACGGCTCTCGAGTCTTTGCTATTTTGTAGACATTTTTGAGAAATTAAACAATCTCAACGCTTCACTCCAAGGAAAGAACAGCAATATCTTGTAGCTTGGTGACAAGATTTCTGAATTCCTGAAGAAGCCCACTCTGTCGAGAGAGAAATATGAAGAAAGAAATGCAGACAGTTTCCAATGCTTCAGTGAATTCACAGAAGACTATCAACTTGACCACAAACACATTGATGAAGTTATCTTCAATCACCTGAAAAATCTCCATCAAGAGTTATCAGAGAAGTTTTATGGCTAACCAGCCGAGGAGGTTGATTGGGCTGAAAACCCTTTTTGTGCAGATGTGGTAGCTACACATCTCCCTCTTGCTGATGAAGAAATAGAGTCAGAGCTGTCAAGTGATCGTATCCAGCTAATGGAATCCAAAGAAAAAGCACTGGGAAACTTTTGGCTCTCTGGGAAAAAGAAGTATCCCGGACTGTCAGCAACTGACAGTGGAAATGCTCTTGCCATTCCCATACACATACCTATGCGAGACTACCTTCGCCAAGCTGGTGGCAATCAAGACCGAACGGCGCTCATGACTGCAGGTGGAAAATGATCTCAGAAAGCAGTTTCTGAGATAAAACTGAGTGTGGATGTCATTGCCTCAAAAATGCAGGCCCACCCATCTCAATGAAGGAACAGTTCATATGAACGGTTAATTTTTTTCATTTGAAATTATTTTTGAATATATCTTTGCAGTTTGTAATACTTCGTGTTTTCTACTTCCTAATAACCTTTCCCTCATCTTATACATTTAGAAATAAAAATATTTTTTTCATTCCTTCTGCCAACTTGCAAAAAAACCCAACCCCAGTTTCAGAGTATAAATAATGGAATGGGGGCACAAGAACTTCCATGAACATGTAAGGTGCAGGACGCACACAACTGGAAAAGTTTGTGCACCACTGATATAGGAAAAGGAAATGAGAATTATTTACAAAGGTAATGCAGACAAATAATACATACACACAAATGAGTTCCAGCCTTACATTTCAAAAAGTAACAGAAGCTTCTATAATAATGTTCTTCTATATATGTTCTTTAGGGCTAATCCAGGTTAAGCACTAAGGATCTTTTCCTTATGATTAGTAACCCTTGCCCCTCAGAGCCCAAGCAGCAAAAAGATACAATATCTTCTTGGTAGGGGGTTTTATTCTCTCTGCCATTGCGCTTTGAGCTGCAAATGTAACTGATGGGAGGAATTCACTTGCATGACTCATCTTCATTGGGAAGGGAGAGCAAGCAGCAAAGACTTTTGTCCTCTTTAA
This sequence comes from Gopherus flavomarginatus, assembly GCF_025201925.1. NCBI lineage: Eukaryota > Metazoa > Chordata > Testudines > Testudinidae > Gopherus > Gopherus flavomarginatus. The sequence goes on along the minus strand of NC_066622.1, from coordinate 124,201,515 downwards.
AGTTCCACAATAGTTTCTCTGGTGTTGAAGGTGTAATAACCTTAGTCCCAGATTTGGACCTTAGCGTCCAAAATATGGGGGTTAGCATGAAAACCTCCAAGCTTAGTTACCAGCTTGGACCTGGTACCTGCTGCCACCACCCAAAAAATTAGAGTGTTTTGGGGCACTCTGGTCCCTCTGAAAAACCTTCCCTGGGGACCCCAAGACCCAAATCCCTTGAGTCTCACAACAAAGGGAAATAATCCTTTTTCCCTTCCCCCCTCCAGGTGCTCCTGGAGAGATACACAGACACAAGCTCTGTGAATTCAAACAGAGTGAATCTCCCTCTCTGTTCCCAATCCTGGAAACAAAAAGTACTTTCCTATTCCCCCAGAGGGAATGCAAAGTCAGGCTAGCAATCCAACACACAAATCTCCCCGATTCCTTCCTCCCACCAATTCCCTGGTGAGTACAGACTCAATTTCCCTGAAGTAAAGAAAAACTCCAACAGGTCTTAAAAGAAAGCTTTATATAAAAAGAAAGAAAAATAAGTACAAATGTTCTCTCTGTATTAGATGATACAACACAGGGTCAATTGCTTAAAAGAATATTGAATAAACAGCCTTATTCAAAAAGAATACAAATCAAAGCACTCCAGCACTTATATTCATGCAAATACCAAAGAAAAAAAACCATATAACTTACTATCTGATCTCTTTGTCCTTACACTTAGAAACAGAAGACTAAAAAGTAGAACTACTTTTCCAAAGCTCAGAGAAAGCAGGCAGCCAGAAAACAAAGACCATAGACACTCAATTCCCTCCACCCAAAGTTGAAAAAATCCGGTTTCCTGATTGGTCCTCTGGTCAGGTGCTTCAGGTGAAAGAGACATTAACCCTTAGCTATCTGTTTATGACAGAAGGGCCTTATTTGTTGTTGGTGTTCTCTTCTGTTGGAGATCAGCACACTGAACTAGTTAATGCCTCCCTTCTGTCTGGTGCTTTTACACAATCATAGAGGCTTATAATACAAATGCTTACAATATGGGATACAGACGTTATAAGTGAGATTAATACATGCAGCAATTTACAAGCATTCAATAATGTCTAAACTCTAAGTACATTTTTATAATTCTAATACCTGTTTTAACTATCCTAACATACAGGTAAGCCAAACTCATTCCAGCTATATATTTGTCAGTGTTCCACTGAGGCATTTTGGCATGAACTGTCACCTACTCTGCCAGCATCACATTCCTCATGATAGACTGAGTCTCATTGGTCGGTAACCATTAAAACATGTAGATTTGCAACTCATTATACCTTTTACACTGAAATGGGTACTTATTGCTAGGGAAGATGGTACACTATGTTTATATACATTTATTTAAGCAACTATATCGCTTAACATATATTTATCATCTTCTTAATTTTTCTTTTTATGTTAGAAAATGTTGAATGAAGCATTTTTTGTTTACTAGCTTTCTTTTTTTTTAACTCATGATTTGTGTCAAGCGGCATTTGGATGGAAATTGAAATTCAATTGAAAATGCACAAAACCAGCCTTTTTATTAGTTAAGTATAACGACCTTAAATGTGCTGGTTGCATAAGAAAAAAGTAAGTTTATCAAAACGTATTTTACATTTTAAATTAACTGATTCCTTAATCAAAGGAAACATGATCTGTAATTAGGAAATTCAATGGATTGTTTCTTATCACCGTCTCCTTCAAGATTTTAGAGCTAGTAGAGCTCATACCTCCATTTTATTCATAAATTAGAAGAGGACAAATTTTCCTGCTTTTTCAACTCCCAATTTATTTTTCAACTTTGAAAGACCTAGTCATTGATCTGAACTAGTTGAATAAACAGAAATGAAAAAAAAAAATCTTGCTGCACCTGTAGAAGATACTATTGTCAAAACTGGTTTAGCACGTCAACAAACTCTGGTTCCAGCCACTTAGCTAGTAACTACTGCCAGTTCAGTGGTCTGACTTTCTTTAAAACTTTAGTAGTAAATATGTACTGCTGAATATTATTTTCATTTAATTTAAATTATGTGACTAGATAATAGTAAGTTTAGACCTTAATATAGGTTGTCAATGTCAAATTTAATTTTAAACACATTAATTTAAAAAAATGTATTTAACTTGGATTTTTAAATTTAATTTTAATTATTTAATTTAATTTAACAATTTAATTTAAATAAAAACACAAGTTTTTAAATGTTTTTATTTAAATTAATCAATTTTTAATCTACCCTTATTATTATTGTCATTCTTTATTATTATTAGGATCAACTAAGTAAAGGGCTGTCATGTTTTCATAGAATCATAGGACTGGAAGGGACCTTGAAAGGTCATCTAGTACAGCCCCCTGCACTCATGGGAGGACTATGTATTACCTAGACCATTCCTAAAAGGTTTTTGTCTAACCTGCTCTTAAAAATCTCCAATGGTGAAGATTTCACAACTTCCCTGGGCAATTTATTCTAGTGCTTAACCACCCTGACAGTTAGGAAGTTTTTCTCAATGTCCACCCTAAACCTCCCTTGCTGCAATTTAAGCTCCTTGTTTCTTGTCCTAGACTCAGATGTTAAGGAGAACATTTTTCCCTCCCTCTTCGTTGTAACAACCTTTTATGTATATGAAAACTGTTATGTCCCCTCTCAGTCTTCTCTTCTCCAGACTAAACAAACCCAGTTTTTTCAGTCTTCCTTCATAGGTCATGTTTTCTAGACCTTTCATCATTTTTGTTGCTCTTCTCTGAACTTTCTCCAATTTGTCCACGTCTTTCCTGAACTGTGGCCCCCAGAACTGGACAGAATACTCCAGTTAAGGCCCAATCAGTGTGAAAAATATCAGAATTACTTCCTGTGTCTTGCTTATCACATTCTGCTAATATATTCCAGAATGATGTTCACTTTTTTTTTGCAACGTTACACTGTTGACTTATATTTAGCTTGTGATCCACCATGACCCTCAGATCCCTTTCTGCAGTACTCCTTCCTAGGCAGCCATTTCCCATGTTATATATGTGCAACTGATTGTTCCTTCCTAAGTGGTGTACTTTGCATTTATCCTGATGGAATTTCTTCCTATTTTTTTTCACACCATTTCTCTAATTTGTCCAGATTATTTTGAATTTGAATCCTACCCTCCAAAGCACTTGCAATCTTTCAAGACTGGTAACATCTGCAAACTTCATAAGAATATTCTCTGTCATTATTTAAATCATTGATGAAGATATTGAACAGAACCAGACCAAGAACTGATCCCTGCAGGATCCCAGTCTATTTTCCCTTCCAGCTTGATTGTGAACAACAGACAACTACTCTCTGGGAATGGTTTTCCAACTAGTTATATATCCACCTTATAGTAGCTCCAACTAGGCTGTATTTTCCTAGTTTGTTTATGAGAAAGTCATGCAAGATAGTATCAAAAGCCTTACTAAAATCAAGATATATCACATCTACCGCTTCGACCCTATCCACTAGGCTTGTTACCCTGTCAAAGAAAGCTATCAAGTTGGTTTGACATGATTTGTTCTTTACAAATCCATACTGATTGTTACTTATCACATTATTATTTTCTAGGTATTTGCAAATTGATTGCTTATTGTTTGCTCCATTATCTTTCCAGATACTGAAGTTAAGCTGACTGGTCTAAACAGTATAAAGTCACCAGGACCAGATGGTATTCACCCAAGAGTTCTGAAGGAACTCAAACTTGAAATTGCAGAACTATTCACTGTAGTTTGTAACTTATAATTTAAATCAGCGTCTGTAGCAAATGACTGGAGGACAGCTAATGCTGGGGTCCAGAGGTGATCCCAGCAATTACAGGCCAGTAAGCCTGACTTCAGTAGCCAGCAAACTGGTTGAAACATAGTAAAGAACAAAATTGTAAGACACATAGATGAACACAATTTGTTGGGAAAGAGTAAACATGGTTTTTATAAATTCCTTACCAATCTACAAGTATTCTTTGAGGGGGGGTCAACAAGCATGTGGACAAGGAAGCCTTTGACAAGGTCCCTCACCAAAGGCTTTTAAGCAAAGTGAGCTGTCATGGGATAAGAGGGAAGGTCCTCTCATGGATTGGTAACTGGTTAAAATATAGAAACAAAAGGTAGGAATAAATGGTCAGTTTTCAGAATGGAGAGAGGTGAATAGTGGTGTCCACTAGGGGTCTGTACTGGGGACCAGTCCTATTCAACATATTCATAAATGATCTGGAAAAAGGGGTAAACAGTGAGGTGGCAAAATTTACAGCTGATACAAAACTACTCAAGATAATTTAGTCCCAAGCAGACTGTGAACAGCTACAAAAGGATCTCACAAAACTGGGTGACTGGGCAACAAAATGCCGATGAAATAGAATGTTGATAAATACAAAGTAATGCACAGTGGAAAACATAATCCCAACTATACATCTAAAATGATGGGGTCTAAATTAGCTGTTACAACTCAAGAAGGCGATCTTGGAGTCATTGTGGATAGTTCTCTGAAAACATCCACTCAATGTGCAGCGGCAGCCAAAAAAGTGAACAGAATGTTGGAAAACATTAAGAAAGAGAGAGATAATAAGGCAGAAAATATCATATTGCCTCTGTATAAATCCATGGTACGTCTACTTCTTGAATACTGCATGCAGACATGGTTGCTCCATCTCAAAAAATATATATTGGAATTGGAATAGGTTAAGAAAAGAGCAACAAAAATGATTAGAGGTATGGAACAGCTGTCATATGAGGACAGATTAATAAAACCTGGACTTTTCAGCTGCAAAAAGAGATGACTAAGGGGGGATATGATAGAGTTCTATAAAATCATGATTGGAGTGAAGAAAGTAAATAAGGAAGTGTTATTTACATCTTCTCATAATACACGAACTAGGGGTCACCCAATGAAATTAATAGGCAGCAGGTTTAAAACAAACAAAAGGAAGTATTTTTTTCACACAACACACAGTCAACCTGTGGAACTCCTTGCCAGATAATGGAGGTTCAAAAAAGAACTAAAGAAGTTCATGTAGAATAGGTCCATCAACGGCTATTAGTCAGGATGGGCAGGGATGGTTTCCCTAGCCACTGTTTGCCAGAAGCTGGAAATGGGTGACAGGGGGTTGATCACTTGATGATAACCTGTCTGTTCGTTCCCTCTGGGGCACCTGACATTAGCCACTGTCGGCAGACAGAATACTGGGCTAGATGGACCTTTGGTCTGACCCAGTATGGCTGGAATTATGTTCTTAGGTTCTTATGGTCTACAATTTCCAGGGTTTCCCTTTTTATGTGTGTCAAGTATCAGAGGGATAGCTGTGTTAGTCTATATCCACAAAAACAACAAGGAGTCCAGTGGCACCTTAAAGACTAACAGATTTATTTGGGCATAAGCTCTCATGGGTGAAAAAGCCACTTCTTCAGTTGCATCTGAAGACGTGGGTTTTTTTACCCATGAAAACTTATGCTCATATAAATCTGTTAGATTTTAATGTTCCACAGGACTCCTTTTTATAGATGGGCACAATATCTGACTTCTCTCTTGCCTACTGACTCCCGGAGTTTCCTAGAGTCTGCCTTCTTGAAATCCATTATCTTTATTGTGCTGTTTTCCCTCCTACCATTCCTTAGAATCATGAACTCTACCATTTCATGATCACTTTCACCTAAGCTGTCTTCCACTTTCAAATTCTCATCCAGTTCCTCTCTATTTGTCAAAATCAAACCTAGAATAGCCTCTCCCCTAGTAGCTTTCTCCACCTTCTGAACTAAAAAATTCTCTCCAATACATTCCAAGAACTTGGATAATCTATGCCCTGCTGTATTATTGTCCATGTCTAGGTAGTTGAAATCCCCCATCACCACCAAGTCCTGTGCTTTAGATGCTTTTGTTTTGTTGTTTAAAAAAAGCTTCATCTACCTCTTCTTCCTGGTTAGGTGGTCTTTAGTGGACCCCTACCAGGATATCATCCTTGGGTTTTACCCCTTTTATACTTACTCAGAGACTTTCAACAACTCTGTCTCCTATTTCCATCTTAACCTCAGTCAAAGTGTATACACTTTTAATTTATAAAGCAACATATCTTCCCTTTTTCCCCTGCCTATCCTTCCTGAGCAAGATGTACCCTTCTATACCAATATTCCAGTCATGCGTATTATCCCACCAAGTCTCTGTGACGCCAACTGTGTCCCAATTGTGTTTATTAACTAGCATTTCAAGTTCTTCCTGCTTATTCTCCATACTTCTTACATTAGCATACGGACATTAAGATACTGATTTGATTTTCCCCTTATGTTCTCTCTTGTCTCTCCCTTATCCCTGCTATAACAGCCCAGGCTCCTCCAGATGCCAACTCTTCTCCCAGGTCTCCATATTTTGGACTTACCTGTGGGCTTTTGTCACCTGCCCCCCAAAAAAATAATTTAAAGCCCTCCTTACTAGGTTAGCCAGTCTGTATCCAAATATGCTTTCCCCCTTCCTCAACTGATGGACCCCATCTTTGCTTAGCAGTCTTTCTTCTCAGAACAGCATCCCATGTCATTTTGTCAAATGTCCTTTTATTGCACCTTAAATTTCTCATGCTTCAACTCTTGGGACCCAGTCATGGTAACTGGGACACATGCTGGAAAGATGAGCAGGGCAGAGGACTCTTCTTCAAAGATTGTACAGCCACTCCATGAAGGTACTTCAGCCCAATCACTGCAGTAGTTTGTAGGTGACACTTCTGTTAAGGGAGGAATTGGAGGATCTGTGGCTCATGCTCCACCCCCTCACTGTCACCTACACATTGCCAGACAAGGGACTGTACACAGGAGGGTTTTGCTCCCCCACATCCGGCCCATCAAGCCAACCCCCATTGCAAAGCACAATTGCTTTGATTGAGCTGCACAGGAGGCCTTGGTCACTGCAGTGAAGAAAACAAGCCTTTTAAAGTACATTTTTGTTTGCAGCCACAGATGATAATACTAAGCAGCAACTTGTTGATGCAGTGTTTATTATTAACTCAAAATTATAGATAAGTGAATAAGTAATTTTGGATATAAAACGCTGAACCTCTGCTAATCTTCAGAACTGAGAAGTTATTTATTAATACTTATTTATTAATAGAGGCCCCAACTGAGATCCTATAGTGCTCAGAAAGTAAAAGAAAGGGGTGGGAACAGAGGCAGATTAAGAATAATTGGGGCCTGGGCACAAAGAACATTTGGGTCTCCCAGGCCCCAATAAAAACACAAATATACCAAAATGCATCAATACAAAGACTCCATGCATGCCCTTAAAGTTTCATATGCCTTCTAAAGAGATTACATTATTCTTTTGATTCTGTCACTTGTATTCCATCAAAGGTCCTTTTCACCACCATCTATTGAGCTGAGAGTCATTTAGAAAACTAATTACAGCCAGACTTTGCGTATCATTCCCAGTAACATCCGTACATAGCAATGGAAAAACTGTGCTACATTTAATAAACTGTAAATGTCTCTCTTTTAAGTACTCATTACACATCCATTTTAATAACACAATCACATTATGTAACCTAGACTACAAACAGCGCATACATGATATCATATGTGGGTTCAGAAGGGAGAGAGGAGGATGTGCAGTGGATAGAGGGGGCCGGAGGAGGTTGTCAGAGAGAGGGAATTGGAGAATATGAAGCAGTAGCAAGGTCATGGGGGTTCTGCAGGGCAAGAGGAAGACTGAGGAGTGTGCTGAGGAATGTGGAGGGAAGGTGGCAAACAAGGGGGGGATTGGGGAGCTTGGTGTGGGAGAAGACAGAGGAGAATGCAAGAGAATGTGGGTCCAGAGCAGGCGCTGAGAGGGGCAGGGGAGAAGGAGTAGGAATGGGAGGGGGAAGGGAGCACAGGTGAGTGCAGAGGGTAGGTGGGGGACAGGAACATCTGATGGAGTAAAGAGGGAGAATGTGAGAGGTTGGCAGTGGGAGGGGCCCAAGGCAATGAGAAGAGTGGGGCTAGAATGGCAGCTCCCATCCCTGGGGGTTAGGCGAGAACAAGTTGCATCACCCCTTCCAGGAGCAGCAGAAGGAGAGGTGCTGAGGGGTACATGCCAAGTAGAATTTAAATCTCATGGATCAACCCATGCGGAGTATTTATCGAATCCCACAAGTTGTAAACCAAGTTCAGGATTTGGGATTTGCAAAGGGCCGAGGGTGGCAATAGGAATAAGCTGCCAGCCTCTCCCTGCCAGATGTGCAGCTTTGCTATGGACACTGTACTCTGTGTCTGCCTCGGCTTCCCCTAGCCCCAGGCTCCACTGGAGCCCCTTCCATGGCACCACTGTACTGTGGGCTCCAGGGTTTCTCCACCTTCCCGACCCACTCTGGACTCTCTTCTCCAGCTTTCCTCTGCCTCCCATCTTGCCTGGTCCTGTCACACAGCTCCGGTTTCAGCCACTGATCTAAGGATGCCCAAGACAGAAATGCAGCCACAGGCAGCCCATGCCCAGCCTGACATCCAACACAGAAGCACCACTGTGGCACTGACTGCCATGCCCTCCTACCCCAGTGGGAGCTGAAGCTACTGCTGTGGACTCCCAAATTAGCCAGGGCCCTGAGGTGTTAAACCACTACTGGGTGGGAAGAGAAACAGAAAGGGGATGTGACTTCCTCAAGATCGTGGAGCAAGTCAACAGTAGGGCTAGGCATAGAATCCAGGTTTTTGATTCCCCATCCAGTGATCTAGCCACCAGACCATGCTACCTCACAAGACAACACCTTTTGAAGTTCTGAGATGATCATAGAATATCAGGGTTGGAAGGGACCTCAGGAGGTCATCTAATCCAACCCCCTGCTCAAAGCAGGAAGAATCCCCAGACAGATTTTTGCCCCAAATCCCTCAATGATCCCCTCAAGGATTGAGCTCACAACCCTGGGCTTAACAGGCCAATGCTCAAACCACTGAGCTCTCTCTTTCCCGGGTCCAAGGGATTTGTTTTCTTCTCTCTGATAGATGGCTAGGACCTGTGCCAAGAGTGCTGCAACACCACAGTAAAGTCTGTTCTTATTATATTTATGGCCGCTCCCAGGTTGCATTGTGAGGGAGAGAGAGAGAACACCAGCCCAACCCCTGAAAAGGCAGAGAAGGGAAGAGGGCCTGCCAGGCTCCAACAACACTGCACAGGAACAAGTCTATCTGTCTGATTCAGTCCACCAGATCAACCCTGAAGAAGTGCCACAGGGCATAGTCAGGCTGCTGGGCCTACCTGATAACAGTGGTTAGGAGATCAGACAATTACTAAAGGGAAAAGGCAGAAGAGCTGAGTTACAGATCAGTCAAAATTTGATCCCACCAAGAAACCTTCAGCTGTCCCCCTCAGAGAGAGCACACATCAGCCAAGTTAGAGTCACATAACTACCCTTGAAGTCCTGGCTTTCCTCTTCTCACTGACCTGACTGGAGAATCACCAGGAACCTAGGATACATCTCCACTTCCCTGGTTCATGCAGTGGCAGCAGATGACAAACATGCACTATGCTGTGTGACTCACAGCTGTGTCAGATGTCCTCTGTCTATGGGCCCGGTTTACAACAAGTTCTTCAGCTACTAAGGAGATTTGCAGGGTATTCATGGTGGGAAGTGAAGATCTTGCAAACCTCTCCAAAGATGTAGCTAATTTTGATAAAGTTTTAGATGGGCATTCGAGACTGTGCAGTCTGATTCAGTATGAGACCATACTGGCATCAGTTAACTATAGAGGCTGGTTTTTAAAGTTTGCCCTAGAACTGCGGAATCACCTATTTTCCTGATCCCATGATTTTTCCAGTGTGGCACTCCATGACCTCCTTGAGAATTAAGTCTTTCACTAACAGTCTAATTCTCTAATCCTTTGTTCTACTTCAGTGTTGCTCTGAGTTCCTGCTCATCATGCAGACTACAGTTACAGTTTAACCAAGTAGTGACGTTTGTTCAGATCATTACCCAACCCATCAACTTGTCACCAGTGAAACAAACAAGGAAACAGAGATGCCAAAAGTCATGGTTCTTTTTTATTTTAAAAAGCATAAAAATCATGGGATCCATGCATCCTGTAACAGTGACAAGTCCAGCCTTGTTGATTTCAGATTCAGCTCACAATCTGAGTCTCTTCAGGTAATTAGAAATTCCCATATTTAAATTACAGTTTATAAACCCACAAAGAGTTTTAGATGTCTGTTGTACTAATTCACACCTAGATAAAACAGCGAACACATACGATGTGAATGAGACGACAGTTCATGCCATAACAGAGATTACTGCTTAATTACAAAAAAAAGACAGACTAGGGAAAAGAATACACAGGGAATTAGTGATGGGTTATGGACTCTTTCACCTCCAACTCAATGGTACATATCTAATAGGGGCAACGGAGTCTGGAGTTAATACTCTGATTGCTCTTCAGTAGCATATGTCAAATATATTGGTGGTCTCAGACTAGTTCCCAGAGGGCAGGTATACAAAAAACACCACCACAACTGACACTAATTTGGACCTTTGGAGGCAGTCTCAGCATGAGGACAAGTGTTGGTAGGGACCTGCAGACTGAACTAATACTACTACTACAGTCTTTATCCTTAGATCTTAAAGAGGGCAGAAAGTTGTTTTAAATAGGGAGAAAACAGATGCAGAGGTGAAAGTGACTTGCCCAGCAGGTTGGTGGCAGAGCTAGCAATACCGGCCAGATAGTCTATGTCAGATATCCAGTGACCTAGCCTTTGCTGGACCTGTTTGAAGAATAAGACCTGAGTCTCCAGTATTCAGAATTCAGCACCTTTGGTGAGCACTATGTTCCACCCAACAAAATGTGTTGACAAATGTTGAAATCATCTGTTGCAAAAACCAAAACACCTCAAAAAGCATGTGGCTGCTATGTGCCTAGACATTCGTGTTGGCTGAGGCACTGTGTCCATCTGTTCCCAACCAAAAGTGATATCCTACTATGCAGCCGTGAAAATAAAAGCCTGATCAGGGAATTAATGTGATATAGGTTTCCCATTGCTATCCTGCGTAGTCTCACTCCTTGCATAACCATTAATTCACAATAACTTCCTGCTGCTGTCATCTAAAAAATGATAATGCTAATCACCATAGATGCTCAGACACTGTGATGACGGGGAATAGATAGATGGAGAGACAGGCTTGTGTTGATAATGACACATGGTGTAATTTCAACAGCTGGTCATGAGGTACAGTATAGACTTCAATATTTACATCTGTAAATTTCGAATAAGATGGGAGTGAATCCAAATAAAAGCAGTTCTCTTTACTTTTCACCATATGCTCTTTTTAAAGGTGTTTTTATTCATCTTTTTGTTGGTACTGTTTAGTTTGTACATTTTGTGTGTCCTTTAGATACTTTTCTGGGTAGCTAAAATATAAAATGAAACACCTATCACAGCTGGGCACATCTGCATAACGCTGCACATCTACCTGCAGAATAGAGTCCATGAAATATGTTGTACATCAACTGGCTTAACTGGGAGTTCCACCAAGGACAATGTTGCTCTTTTTTATATTATTTCCTCTACTCCTTCCCTAACCTTCATTGTTCACCACCTCTGTTCTTACCTACAGCAGGGACATTTAGGGCACTGATTGTTTTTTGTTTTAAAACAAAGGAAGTGTGCTAATTGCACAAAATAGGAAAACATGTTGACCACTAACATTTCCAGATTAAAAAAAAAAAATCTATAGGGACACACCCAATAGAGTCATTACTCACTGTATAATGGTATACACCAAGTTCTGAGAGATTCTGTGCATTTACAGTGCAAGCTGCAGAAACACAGCATCTCTAAGAGTGGGCATCTCTCCTTATTTATTGAATCTTCTTTTCAGGGAATTTTTGAAACGTATCACTAAAATGTCCCTTGCATCCATTTCCTTTATAAACTATAACCCATATTAAACCAGAAAAGGAGGTAGGAAGGGGGAAATAGTTTCCACTGACTTTCAAAACAAATATCTATGAATTTGTTTAATGCGAAGTGAAACCCTCCCGTGAGCACTAAGGATTGTTATGCAAACACATCAGTGAAGAACATAAGAGGCTACCAGAATTAGTGACATCCTTTGCTTGCAGACACACTTCCCGCTTATATCCCTACCCTGTTGGAAACTCAAGCAAAGAGAAAAAGCACCCAGATGATGCTATAAATGGCCACGAGGCAGACGTCTACCCACAGACAGGCATGCAATGGCATCTCAACCGGGGACAGAGATTGCAATGAAAAGCACATGGAGTAAGGTAATAAAGTATAATCAGATACATCATAAATTAATAATCCATCATTACAATACATGATGCAACAAGCAATAAAGTACAATTTAAAAAAAACAAGTGGATGTAGGACTACCTGAATTAGGGACCTCTCTCTCTCTCTCTCTCCACAGAGATGTGTGAAAAATCCCCAGCCACCAGAGAATAAAGTTTTAAAGACACCTGGAGGAAGATCTAAATGACCCTCAACACCAGCGACACACTGATCCCCAGACACATGTGCAAATAGAGCCCCATTGGCAGAGCAGGAGGGGAAAGCAAAGCGAGTGAGATCGACCATTAACAAAGGCAGTGGGAAGGGAAATTTTTCAGCCCCTCCAGGCTTTTCCTACATTTAGTCAGGGGAAGGGATAACTCAGTGGTTTGAGCATTGGCCTGCTTAAAACCAGGGTTGTGAGTTCAATCCTTGTGGGGGCCATTTAGGGATCTGGGGCAAAAAAAAAGTTGGGGTTGGTCCTGCTTTGAACAGATGGTTGGACTGGATGACCTCCTGAGGTCCCTTCTAACTCTATAACCTGGCTGCCTGGTAACTGATGTGCCATGGGAAACAGCGCTGGGCCTGGAATCTTTGCCCCAGCCCCCCAGTGTGAACCCACCGCCTGCGATCGAGCAGGATGATCTGCTGCTGGGAAGTTTCAGAGTCAGCGATTAGCTCTAGCAGCGTTCTCCAGCATGAAGCCGCGGGTCGGTCATTGGCAGCTGCGCCGTGCCAGTCCGCAGCTCCTTCACAAGCCAGCAGACCCCAGAGGGGCAGCAAAACTCAGCCCGGGCTCCCTCGCTCTCTGGGCTGAGAAGAGGGGTGCAGTGCCCGCATTTACCACGCCCCTCGGGTGGGCTAACCTCGGGGCAGTTCCAGGAGCGTGACTCGGGCTATAAGGTGTTGAACCAGGCGGAGGTGATGCCGGGAGCCGGCTAGCAAGGGGAGCTCTCCAGGGTGCTGAATCCAGACACGTGTTACGGCGGCTTAGCTCATGGAACAGCACTGCAATGACCTAGGCAATTGCCCAGGGCACTGCCATTTCGGGGGGGGTGTGCCATTTTCTTCGGCAGCAACCTCGACAGCCAGGTCTTTGGCCGCCCCAGTCGCTGCCAGCATTTAGGTGGAGGGAGCTGGGGAAGGGGAGCGTGGGGAGGGCCGCCTGCAGCAAGTAAGGGGGGTCACGCAGGGGAACTCCCCACCCCAGCTCACCCCTGCCGCAATCCTGCGAGGCAGGAGAAGGGAAGCAGCCACAGCATGCTCGGGGAGGAGTTGTGGCGGGGGGGCGCCTCAGGGCAGGTGCACGGGGGGCGCAAGGTGGAAGTTTCGCCTAGGGTGCAAAACATCCTTGCACCGGCCCTGGCTGCAGCAGGTCTGCTGGGGAGGTATTAGCTCCCAGCGGCGCTGCTAATGAAACATTGAACCCTGGTGAAACCCAGCAGTGCCTTTCCCTTCTGGATGAAGGCACAGGAGGCTTTTAGAAGAGCAGAGACCTGAGCCAACAGAGAAAAGATAGAGGGTGCCTCCCTTCTAACGGCTAACTGCAGGGTGCCATGTACTAACCAAAGGAAAGTACAAAAGACAGATTAACACAGAAGCAGATGAAATTGAAAAGGAAAATGACCAATGAAATGTTAAGAAAGGAGACAATTTCAACCTAGTTCAGAGGGGAAACAGAGTTCTGTCTTACCATTCAATTAGTAGTAACTCTTGTATTAGCACCCAGAGACAGCCCACCCAGGAAAAATGGAGCCCCATTGTGTTAACATAGCACAAGTTGAGGCTGGCCTTTGAATTCAAGGCAGATAGCTTAAACCAAAATGATTTAGGGCCAGGAAAGAAATTCTTCCTCCTGAACATTCTAAAGCTGGAAAGTGTCAGTGCAAGATGTATTTACCAGCCTAAAAATTGAGGCTTTTCAGAGGGAATCATGACAATGCTTTCCTGGGAAGTGCCTTATGACCACAGAAGGGACTTTCACAGGACTAAAGAACCACCTCACACAGCATCCATTTCCATTCCAAGGGCAAGGTACACCTTTTTAGTTAACCATCACCAATACAAAACCATAGCACATCATATATACATAACAATAAACATTCACAACAAAACAAACCCACATGCATTCTCCCCCCCCACAAAAAAAAGTCAGAAGGACAGAACATGTGGCACATGCTAACCATGTCAGCAAAAGCTCTACTGAAAAGTCCTTAGATTCATAGTGACTCTTCTTCTGAAGAGAACAGAATGAGATGGAGTATGTTGCAAGGCCCCTTGCCATGTTTTGTACTGGCCAGGCCATCTTACATTAAATACCCTTTTGTGGGTTTTTACAGGGCTATGAGACAAATTAAGAAAAAAAAATGCATCAACATAATTCCAGCTATGCTTGGCTGTTATATAAATACAAAACTTGGTCAATTGAATTCTAAACTGGTAAAAAAAAATTGCCCTAGAACAGTGAAAAGTATTTCATGTAAAGCAGTCATCTGGGGAAGATTCATCTAATTTTATTATCATTTGTATAATTTAGACAGGAAAACAACCTTTAAATCATTTATACTTCCCCACCCTCAGGAAAACTGAATTTTGAAAGATAAAGACTGATCTTTGAAATTCCACATTCAGGAACAAAGACATTAAAGTTACTTTTAGTGAGTATTGCTTTAAAAAAAAACCCTTAAACAAGTGCCTAACTTTAATCGCATGACATTCATGGCACACATACTTAAGTGCTTTTGCTGGATCAAGGCCATAATTATATGGAACACCACCACAGTTCAGCCATGCTGGCAACTTTAGGCTAGTTAAGAAATTGTAAGCAGATATTTTAGGAGATTTCTATAGCTTTCTAAAAATATTTGTTCTTAATGTTCATGATCTATAATCTTAGGAGAATTTAGGAAACTGCTGTTAACAAAGGCTTCTATTTGGTCAAAATTCCCAGCTGTCAGGTGTGTCAGATGAATTAACAACTCATAAATCCTATTATTCAAATTCTCACCAGTCAGTCATTTCTGGCAAGAAAAATAGCATTTTAACTACACCACTAACAAAATACAGTTTATTAATATAATGCCTCATGCTTTAACTAATGGGGATTAAGAGGAAACTTTTGCTACAGACAGGGTTATCCCATAAAGGTATTCTGCAGGGTTTCTTGCACTTTCCTTTGAAGAATCTGCTACAGGCCACTGTTGGAGACTGGACAGTGGAATAGATAGATCTTGGCTCTGATCCAGTCTGGCAATTCCTGTGGTCTTTCAGAATTAACATGAAATCCTGACTCCAATATAGTCAATGGCAAAACTCCCATTGATTTCAATAGAACCAGGATTTCACCCCAGAATTTTCCAAAGAAGATCAACATTTACTATCACATGTATCCAACCTCCACAAATTTTCCAATTCCTGATTACATTGTGGGATATTTTGGATAAACACTTGTGTCCTTAAGACAGATGCTATAGACACATGGAATATCCAAGACTATTGTATCAGCTTTATAAGTGTTATATGTCTCTTTGTGGGTGAGGAATTGTACTCTGGCTCTATGGGGGATTTACAGGGTTTTCTGCAGGAACTAAAATTCCTAGGTAGGTAACAGGTCAGGAGAAGTCTAGGGAAGTTGTACATATTAATTTGACAGGATGCCTGGAAAAGAAGTGAAAACTGTATTAAGTGATCACTGTGACAGAGGGAGAGAGGTCACTCTCCTCTGATCCAAGAAATGACATGAGACTGCGACCAAAAGGGATAAGCCCTGTGAGAGAGCATGAAGTACTTTGAAACCTGCCAGGGTAACCATGTAGAAGCTGGGTGATACCCGCTAAGTTAGACATGCATAGAAGCTGTTTATTGTTTTTAAAATATATTTCCTCAGCAGTGCTTTTCTTCTAAATAAATAGTACTTTGCTTTATGAAAGCTGGCTGGTCACTGATTAACCCTGTCACTGCCCGTAGGAGAACAGGATTTCAGGTGCTGAACTAAATGACAGCCTGCTGAGGTGATTACATTGAATTTCAGGAGACTGCAGCAGGATTCCTCTCCAAGCCAGATGATTAGTAGAGACCTGAAATATATGTGGGGTGCTCTGAAGGAAGCTATGAAGAGGTCAGAGGTGGAGTTAACTTTGCTGCTGTGGCAGTCCTCAATCTCATCTTTTATTCCTATTTCTTTTCCATTACAGAGTTCAATTTCCTCTAATGACTGCACTGCACAGGCTTATTGGCTGCAGTGACGTGGTGTGAAGTTAAAGTAATTCCAGCTTCTAATTATCACATGATCATAAATAGGAAGCAGAGAACAAAAGAGGGGTTATTGTGGGGTAGAGAAGAGTGTAAATTTTAAAAGATTTTAACTCGGAAATCAAGGTGCACTGAACTTGATTCCTCTTTGCTGTTCCATTCTATTCTACATAGGTTATTATACCGCATTTATACTGCTTTAAGCCATGTGACTAGACATCTGTCATTTCTTCTCTATTTCTCTCCCTAGAAGAAGTAGTATGTCCAGGGAAGTGTCTTGTTTTGATAGTGTGTATCTTTTATTAGTAGTTATTATTATTATTTATTTATATATATATAAATATACCTGTTCCTCTGTGTTTGAATTAGAGAAAGCAAGGTCAAATAAATGCACCTTGCACTTGGAGGTAGTGAGGTTTGTGCTGGTCAGAACAACAGAAGCAAAACCTGTAGACATATCTTCACAACTCCCCCCACAATACACCTTTCAAGTTCCATGGGCCCTACACATGCCTATCACAACATGTGGTGTACCTCATCCAATGCACTAGATACTCCACTAACAACAGTGTGCGTGAAACAAGTCAATCATTATGCTCTCAAATGAACTCACACAGAAAATTGATCGAAGACAAAAACACACTGTCATCTAGCAATTAGTCTATAGCTCACCTCTCAGTCCTAGTCCTGAAAGGAACCTGCATAACACTTGCAAGAGACAAGCTTGGGTGCTTAAATTCATAACTTTGCTAGATACTAAAAAGCATGGACTGAACCCTCTAACCTCTCTCCCCAAAGTTTTCTCCTCCTCATGTCCCCCGTTAACAGAGCACTTCACCTTGAATAGTCCCTTGAAATATGTATTAACTACTTATGCGAAACACCGTTGTACTGCTGTACGCTCTTTAGTGTAGCCACTCTAAGATGATGGGAGAGAGCTCTCCCTTCAGCTTAATTACTCCAGCCCCCGTGAGTGGCGGTGCCTATGTTGGCAGGAGAAGCTTTCTCCACCAACATGCCGGTGCCTAAGTCAGCGTAAATTGTGTCACTCAGGGAGGTGGCTAATACACACCCCTGACCAACATAATTTATGTTGACATAAGCTGTAGTGTAGCCATGAGTACATTTCCCAGACCTGAGAAGAGCTCTGAGTAAGCTCAAAAGCTTGTCTCTCTCACCAACAAAAGTTGCTTCAATAAAAGATATAACCTCACCTGCTTTGTCCCTTTAATATCCTGGGACCAACACAACTATGACAACACTGTTTACTGGAGTTAAAGTTGTAGTAGGAAGAGAGCATGAGACATAAGCCCTTGTATCAGAGGCATGGTATGAGGCAGGCCCAGCTCACAGAATCTGGCAAGAACAGGGCTGTTACAGAAATACACATTCCTAAGAAGTGATAGGCACAAATGTGTTCACGCAAACACATCCTGATATCAAGTGGTGGCAGAACATCCTGATATCAAGGATGGTAGAAAAACATTTCCCAAAGATAACAGGAACACACTGACCGCTTCTAAAAGATAAGGTCAAGATGGCAGTACATAACAGAGATGTTTTGGTCGAACCAACATGTACAAGGTGATGGGTGATAACTAGCCACGTTACGGGAGCAGTAATTAACTATGCCAGAGGCAGTATGCAACTTGTTTGTATCAGGGTATGAAAATGCATCTCAGAGGGAGTATCTCTGGCCAGCCGAGGGGAGAATGGAAAGTCCTGCCATTCACTGAGCTGCGTCTATTGGCACAGGCATACAAGTCTCAGTATCCTGTAGCGTCTGTCAGGTTCTATTACCGAGCTTTGTCAACAATAAACCTGGCTGGGTGCCTTTGCACCTTAATGGATCTTGTGGTCATTGGGCGGTTTGCTCAAGGTCTGCTGTGCCAGCTGTCAGAACACACACACACACACACACACACACACACACACACACAGCCAAACACCTAACAATAAAAGCAGCTAGGAAGAAATCTCTTTTTAAACATTTCTTCTCATTTCTCTCATACTGGATTTCATGAGCACGGACATGAATAAACAAAATGAAAACAAATGCTTAAAATACAACCAGGTCTAGACAACAAACCACTTGAAATCCATTTCTGAAAAATGTCAACTCAACTGCATTCCTCTCAAACAAGCAGATACTAGTTTGCTGTCCTGATATTAGTACGAAAAAAGGCTTTTATGCAGAGTTAAAATCGTACATCATTTGAAGTAATGCATATAGAAACCCAGGGCCCTGTTATACAGAATATGAAGAGGAAAAATGCACTAAAGCCTGACCATGCTGTTAGTCTGCCTGAACATGTATTAATTGCTAAAGCAGTCACGCACACAAATCCTCTTCCGTATAATTACTACATACTACCTAGTGAATAAGTAAGAAAGATATATATATAAGAGTTCAGATGATTGCAGTGTGGTTAGTCCATTTCATCTGCTCCCTTCATTCTGCTCATGTCTAGTATCTTACGGAAAAACTAGCCAATACTCTAGAAATTCCACTAAAAGCTATTATCGGATATGTATTAAATTAAATATTGGAATAATGGTCCCAACAAGATTCAGTGTTAAATTAAAGCAATTGGGGGAGCTGAGAAAAGAGGCTAATGTAGTGTTTTCTATTGGAAGGAACAATGTCTCTGATCCTCAAGTCTGGCTGAACAGTGCTTCTTTGTTCAGTACCTATGCTACAGTGACTAGATTTCCCGATTTTATAAGGACAGTCCTGATTTTTGGCACTTTTTCTTATATAGGCTCCTATTACCCCCCACCCCCTGTCCTGATTTTTCACATTTGTTGTCTGGTCACCCTAACCTATGCTAGGTATAGGAGTGGGGGAAGATTGCTCTACTATACATTTATGTTCTCACAGTCTTGAGCTACCAGTATCAGCTGACTAGCTCACAAGGGGCCATTGCTCTAAACAGAGAAGGGCTGAATTAGAGACAATCAGGGGCCAGAGCGACACTAGGACATGGGCTTCTCCATGGCTCCACCCCTGCAACCTCACCCCTGCATCTTGGCTCCACCACCACTTCTAGTGATCGTGGCAGGGGTCTCACCCAGATGAGGCCCTTTGGGGTTTTTTAATTTTCCCATTTCCTGGAAATTTATCGCGTTGTATTACAAAAAAATTTAAAAACAGGAGAAAATTGGAAAAAACGAAAATGAAGGGCAGCACTTGGGGTGGGGGAGGGGATGCCCAGTACTCATGGGGGCCAGGGGTGGGACGGACAGGCGCAGTGAGGGTGGGGCACCTGGTACAAAAGTGACTAGATGAATGGGGTTGACCACTACTCACAGGGACCAATGACCAGGCTCCATGCTTTCTCAGTCCTCCCACTGCAGAGGAAGGAAACAGGGCCAAGCTGAACGGCCAGGGTTAAAGGGAGAGTGGAAATCTGCAACCCATGAGCACTGATTTCCCTCTCCCCCCATTTCTGGACAGAGCTCCCTCCTGTCCCTGATGGCCCTTAGCATGGACCTGTCCACATCCCCTAAGAAAAATTCCTGGGTTCTGAAAAAGCCAAAATTCAGGTGAAAACTGGTAAATACCAATAACAAAGGACACTGCATACAGGTAAGGGCAGCCGCAGCAGCAGCTGCAGGGGCCTTCTACCCTTGTGATAGCAGGGATCCCTTCTTTACCCCTGGCAGGGAAGGCAGCAGGCAAGTGTCTCCAATACTTACTGCAGCAGCTTGTATGAATCTGACTGGGTAGACTGGGCCTACTGAAGTCTCCTCCTCCTGCCACTCAAAGTGTCCTCTGCTGGATGGCATTGGTAGAACCTCACCAGAGCTGTGGAGTTAGCACCTCATTGGCAGGCTGTCTGCAGACTTCTCTGAATTAATTACACTTGTTTAACATTTTTGAGCTTTTCTTCCCAACCCTGAGGCTAGGAGGCTTACTTTGAAAATGAAAGCTGAGATTCACAAGCCAGGGCCTAGACATGAGCCTACTGTGCCTACGTCTTACGCCGGCCCCAGATAATTGCAGCACTCCAGCCATACCTGGCCACTGGGAGGGTTAGTAGAAGGTGGTGCAGAGCAGGCTACACTGATGTGTCACCCCAAGAGATTCCCTATCCTGAAGGAATCCTCATGATTTGGGCCAAGTCTGCAGACAGCCTGTCAGTGGGGTACTTACTCAAAGATCCTGGGACAGTATTCTGGCCCTTTGTGCTATAAGTCCTGTAGGCCAGGATTTGGTCTATGTTCCTTGCCTGAAAAAAAGATGATATCTGATTAAAAATAGGCAATTTTTCAACTCAGAAGTTAAATGCTGCTCAGCAGTGTCTGTGAAATGAGTTTTATGGTCTCTGTGGTGTTCCCAGTGGACCACCTCAGAGAAAATGCCATCATAGTCGGCACCCTTGTTGGTAATACCAGCAGAAAGACAGAGGACTATATGGACATTGAGACTGAACTATCCTGTCACCTTCAGAGGGGTTCCCTATAAATCAGGTCTCAGGTGCACATCAGCTGTAACGCCTGCAAATACTAACCTAGTGTAGACAATGCTTTCCATTATAAGAGCACTGGTCATACTTTATAATAAGGGTCCATTTATAAAGGCTTAATAAATGATTCATCAATTGTTATAGAGTCCAGCAGATTGTTTATGGCCATCTATATAACACCTTCTACTGATAAAGAGATTCCCGGGTTCGTATCCCAGACAACCCCCCATTTATGTGACAGTCGCCTTCTTGACTGACACTGGAGACAGAACTGGATGCCTCCAGAGTGAAAAGCAAGGCAGACATAGGTAATTTCATTTTGCAGAGAAATCATCAAATTCTGACCACACAACATTTCAACAGAATTTTTTCAACTAGCTCCACTCTGTAGCTGAGAGCTGTAACAGAGTCGCATCCTCTGTGGATTGGGCATCGAGGGGAAAACGTAACACCCCCACCAATCTAAAATGCATAGTAATATCTGAAAGATGCCTGTAATAACTACTAATCATTAACTAAACCTTTATCAACCATTTACCCTTAATAAAATGTGTGACCGGTACACCTTTCTAAAGAACTAGGTCAGTGTGCCTATAACAGGAAAGCCTCAAGCTGTCCTGGATGGTGAATAAAACCCCTCCCACATATCTCAAACAACCAGGTTATTTTATATAGACAAAAAGAAAGCTGTGAGGTGTTTTGCAAGTGGGTCATACCAAGCACAAGTCCCCCACTCTAGCTGTTCAGAAGCGCTGCCTGGCAGGTAAAAACAGACATTTTATGTAGTCATGCAAGGCAACAGAGTCAAAGGATGGGGCTGAAAGATAGAGTCAGAGCAGAGAATTTGGTAGGAAACATAGGGCTAGCTTGGGAGGCAGATGCCAGGGTTACTCTGCTGCTACCTAACTGCTATTGCTGGTAATTGCTGTGTTTTCACAACTATTTTTGCATGTGTTAAAATAATTTTTTTATTAAATAGCACAAGCCATGGCACTTAGTTTTCTTTCCAGAATTCTTCTGGACTCATGCAGGCTTCCTATAACTGAGTGCTTCTGGTTTTACGTTTAATATGAAAGAATTATTTACAGAGACAGCATTTAATGAATTGATCTTCGTTAGAGTAACTGAAGCAGGGCTTGAGCTAGATTAAGAATTAGAAAAGCTGAAGGTGCCAAGAAGCATGGCTTGGAATTTTCTCATCCAGGCTTCGGATGAGAGCTATGTGAATCCAAATGTTTATTTTGAAGGCACTGGAACATCTTCATATTGCAGTCAGTGGTCAACTCCACTCCAAATGCAAATTTCATACCACTTCTCACGTATCCCATGAGGTTATAATTACCATGAACCAAACATCCATCCAGCAAGCACAGGGGAAGAGGATGAAAGAAGCACCTCTACCCTGACTCCCTATTCAAGGCTGGTCAAAATCACAGCCCCTGTGCTCAGGAGAATGCAGGGCCTGCCCTAATAGCACATTGCCCCAGGAAAGGTGATGAGGCCATACCTTCCCTCCCAGCCCACAGGTCTAAGGGCATCAAGGCCGGTGCAACCCATTAAGCGCCCTAGATGGTTGCCTAGGGCGCTAGCATTTGGCGGAGTGGCATTTTGGGTCCTTCGGCGGCTACCGCGGTGGCCGGATCTTCGGCAGCCCCGGTCGTCATCGGAATTTAGGCAGAGGGACCTGGGGCAAGGGGGCATGGGGAAGGCCTCCTGCAGCAAGTAGGGGGGGGGCGCGGCACGCAAGGGAACCTCTCCCCGCCCCAGCTCACCTCTGCTCCACATCCTCCGCTGAGCACGCTGCCCCGCTCTGCTTTTCTCCCTCCCAGGCTTGAGGCGCCAATCAGCTGTTTGGTGCCGCAAGCCTGGGAGACAGGAGAAGTGGCACAGCGACAGCATGCTCAGGGAGGAGGCGGAGCAGAGGTGAGTTGGGGTGAGGAGTTGCCGCACGGCTCCCCAGGCCGGGGAGAGCTGCCATGCAAGGGGCGCCTCAGGGCAGGGGGGGGGGCGGAAAGCTGCCACAGTGGTGTGGGGGCGCAAGGTGGAAGTTTCGCCTAGGGTGCGAAACATCCTTGCATCCGCTCTGAAGGGCATATTTCCTAAAAGACAACACAGCCTGAGCCACAATCCCCCTCAAGCTGCCCTTTTTGAGGTGAACTTCGTACTACCCCTGTGGTTAGATGTTTGGCTACATGTGTGTGTTCCCTCTGTGTGCCACCCCAGCCCTGTGCAGACAGCTGGCACGGCAGATCCCTAGCGGAATGCCCAATGATGACAAGATCGGTTAAGGGATGAAGGCACCCAGACAGGTTTATTGTTGACAAAGCATGGTACTAGTATCCTGCAGACTCTACCGGACCACTAATACACGTATGCCCTTAACAAGATACTCCCTCTGAGATACTCTTTATACTCTGATACAAACAAGTTAGTACTGCCTCTTTGATGTAGTAAGTTATTGCCCCCGACATCGCTAGTTATCACCCATCATCTTGTACATCTTGGTTTGATTAAAACATTTTTATTACATACTGTCATCCTGACCTTATCTTTTAGGAGAAGTTAGTGTGTTCCTATTATCCTTGGGAAATGTTTTTGTACAATCCTTGATATCGGGATATTTTGGTACCACTTGATATTGAGATGTGTTTGTGGGAGCACTCTGTGCTTAGCATTTCTTAGGAATGTGTATTTC
Source organism: Gopherus flavomarginatus (assembly GCF_025201925.1). Lineage (NCBI taxonomy): Eukaryota > Metazoa > Chordata > Testudines > Testudinidae > Gopherus > Gopherus flavomarginatus. Next base: position 124,177,870 of record NC_066622.1, on the reverse strand, counting down.
TGCAATATCAGCCCTGTTTTTGCCAAATTGTGTGAGCAGGTCCTGCTTCATATCAGGCCTCTGATACAAAGGCTTATATCTCATGGTCTCTTCCTACTGCAGCCCCTTAATTAGGGCTGTGCATCTCTGTCACAGTCTAGGCCAGGGATAGTCAATAGGCAGACCAAGGGCCACGTCTAGACCACCAGATACTTTGGAAGGGACCCCAACATCTTTTTATTTACTTATTATCATCATCATCGTTGGGGTTTTTTTATTATTATTTTCTCTGTAGTCTGGACTTTGATCAAGACATTTGGGCCTTGACGAAAAATAGATGACCCCTGGTCTATGCCATAGTGAGAACACACTGCGACTGGAAAAGCAGCCGGAAGCTCATTGCATAGTACCACACTGTTCCATTCCATATAGGTTCTTATAGCATGCTTATCACCATAGTATCTGAGCACCTTCCAGTAATGACTACACATCTGGTATGTGTTATTTGTTCCCTCATCCTCTCCCCAGAGGAAGAAGTGTGAGCAGTCAACGGTCTTGTTCAGGTAGAGGTTGTTTGGTTTGTCCTTTATTATACCTGCTGCTATGTATTTAAATAGAGAAGGCAAAGGCAAAGAAATTCGTTTTGCACTTGGAGTGGAAAGTGGTGAGATTTGAGATGGTTTCTAGCTGCTAGAGGAGTTCATTCCACAGGCTTGGACTTCCCCTGGAGACAAGTTGGACTGCCCCTGGAGACAAGTTAAAAGTTCCATTGTACTGCAGGAGCGAAGTTGTCAAGCATGGTCTTCATCCTGGAAGAGCTTTAAATAGTCTGTAAGGTACCCTGAGCTGGGAGCCCAGATCATGGAACTCTTGAAGAAAAGGACTGAAACACTGAATTTAATTAGAAATTCTGTGGGAAGCTGGTGCCGAGAGCAGAGTGTCAGATGTGCTAGCTGGTGTTGCTGAGGAAATGTCCTGTAAGATTTTGTACTTTGCAGTTTCCGAAGTGCCATAGGTTTCATGCCCAGGTATATCACATGCCAGCACCACAGTTTCCAGGTTCCAACTACTGCTGCCACACTCATTGCAGACTCATGGGATCCCTGTCATTGGGAGGCAGGCAGGCAGGAATTGCCCAAGTATCATGCCTCACCCTAGAAAATACATTTCTTCCATTGTAAATGTAAGATGCTGGAGACATACCGCTCTTATGTCTCTCCCTGATTAAGGAGAAGCACCACAGGGAGGACGGTTCCCTGGAGAATAGCAAAGTTTATTAAAAATGCCTTTTTAATACATTTGCCTTCAATTAATTTCCCTTCCCCAATTACTTGGAGAAAGTATTTCATAATTGCGAATCTGGAGGCTGAACACCTGGGCCTATTTTTCCTGCCACAGAAGAGCATTAGCTCCCTGGCTGAAGAAAATTAGATTCCAAACTTACTCCTACAGATTCATCCATTCCTTTTTAGAGTAAAACAGAATTGGGCAAAATGTGCCCCAACACTGAGTCCAAATGCCCAGACTCAGACTGGGTTCACTCATCACTGCATGACTGGAAGGTTAACGGATTGGTGTGAAATCTTGATATCCATAAATCATACAAAGCCACATTTTAATCATTAAATTGGCTGGAGACAAGAAACTAAATTGCCCTTGAACTGGAAAATCATTCAAGAAGATCTTCCCCCTTTTTTCTTTCAAATAATTAAAGGAACAATCCGTATGTTCTGTCCATTACAGTTAACGATGCAGATTAGCATTTCAAGAGATTGTAGTTTAACTAGCAACACTTTGATGTCTAGCACGACTGAGACTGAGACTCCTAAGACACCCAACACTGCAGTTTTTAGGCAATGTTACACTTGCCACTTTTCATGAGAAGGAACTAGTTATTTACTTCCTACTCTTTGGAGCGAACTTTGCATTTAGTTGCAGACCTGTTATTAAAGAGAAAAAAAATAATGGTCTGTGCTTAATACCGTATTTAAATAATTCCCAGTGAGGGCCCAGATCCTGCAACTTGATCTATACAGATAGAACCCTGCAGCATGCTTAACTTCAATTAAAAGATGGATAAGAATGTTGTTGTTTAATCCAGATATAACAAACTAAACAAACCTTCTGGTTATGAAGAATTCAACCCAGCAACTATGAATTACCAACTAAAACAGCATTCCAGACACAGTCACATAAATAACTATATAATAAAAGCATGTTTAGAGAAAACTACAATAGAATTCTTTTGCTTTAGATTCACAGTCCCACTGTGACAAAAAGTCACCAATATAGGACTATGTGGAATTAACCTGGGAACCAATCCATTACATTATTAGTGCCTTGAGTACAAAATCTGCAACCAATTTAGGAAGGAAATAATAAGAGAAGGTAATAGGCCTCACAAAGCTTAAGCAAACCTCACAAACTGCCTTAGCCCATCCACTAGCTGAATGAATATCCCTCTTCCTCTCCTCCACTCCTCCCCCCTCTCTACAGACAGACAGACAGACAACTAAAGCAGTGTTTGATTACACCAGGATCTTTCATGATTACATAATGTTCTTAATCATAGACTCATATAAGATTAGGGTTGGAAGAGACCTCCGGAGGTCATCCAGTCCAACCCCCTGCTCAAAGCAACGCTAACTAAATAATCTCAGCCAGGGCTTTGTCAAACCAGGCCTTAAAAGCCTCTAAGGATGGAGATTCCACCACCTCCCTAGGTAACCCATTCTAGTGCTTTATCACTCTCCTATTTTCCTAGGAAATATCCATTCTAGACCTCCCCCACTGCAACTTGAGACCATTACTCCTTGTTCTGTCATCTGAGAACAGTCTAGATCGATCCTCTTTGGAACCCTCCTTCAAGTAGTTGAAGGTGCTCCCAAATCCCCCCTCATTCTTCACTTGTGCAGACTAAATAAGCCCAGTTCCCTCAGCCTCTCCTCATAAGTCATGTGACCCTGCTCCCTAATCATTTTTATTGCCCTCTGCTGGACCCTCTCCAATTTGTCCATAACCTTTCTGTAGTGGGGGGCCCAAAACTGGATACAAAACTCCAGATATGGCTTCATCAGTGCCAGATAGAGGGGAATAATCACTTCCCTTAATCTGATGGCAATGCTCCTACTAATACAGCCCAATATACTGTTAGCTTTCTTGTCAACAAGGGCACACCGTTGACTCATATCCAGCTTCTCATCCACTCTAATCCACAGGTCCTTTTCTGCAGAACTGCCGCATAGCCAGTTAGTCCCTAGCTTGTAGCAGTGATAATGGTCAATGGCTCTGCAATCACATCAGCCAACTCCCTAAGCACTCTCGCATGCAGTGCATCCGGCCCCATGGACTTGTGCATGCCCAACTTTTCTAAATAGTTCTTAACCTGTTCTTTCACCACTGAGGGCTGCTCACCTCCTTCCCATACTGTGCTACCCAGTGCAGCAGTCTGGGGGCTGACTTTGTCTACGCAAAAAAAAGTCATTGGGTACTTCAGCTTTTTCAACACCATCTGTCACTAGGTTGCCTCCCCCATTCAGTAAGGGTCCTGCACTTTCCCTGACCTTCTTGTGCAGGATAAGTCACTGGGTGAAATCCTGACCACACTGAAGTCAATGACCAAACCACTGACATTAGTAAGTCCAGGATTTCACCTACTAAGTCAAATTCTGCTCTCATGTACATGCTGACCGCTAGATGAATGACAATCTCCCGTGGGAGCGGAGCTTCACAGAAAGTGGTTCAGGCATCAGCCACTGCTTTGAAATTCCCCATCCACCAATCAGCAGAGATGGCTGGCAGTGGCTCGGTGGCACCTTTCTCTTGAAAAGCAGGATCAGCTGGAGAAGCCCTTGTGAAGGCAAATCACAGTCCCCTAGAGTAATAATCCAAAACATTTCGGTAGCAATGAACTGTAGTGTTTTAAACATTGCAGTGTAAAGGGAGAAGAATGGAAAATTAATGGAGACCAACAAATACTAAACAGTCTAAATCTACTCTTATTTGATTTCAATGAAGTTACTCTGGACTTACCCAGGTGTAAATCTATCTACTTATATGGCCCCCATTACCACAGTATTTAAGCACCTCACAGCCCCACTGTGAGGTAAGGAGGTATCATCCTCATTTTACAGGAGGGAAACTGAGCACCTAAGTGACAGTCAGTAGCAAGGCAGGGTCTTCAGCTCAGATTTCCCTACAATTAGGCTTGTGCCCTAACCACTGAACCATTCTCCTCACTAACTGAGAGCAGAATTTGGAGTCGAAATCCCAGAACGGCAATGGCTCTTTGAACTGGTGAAAAACAAGAAAAGGAAAAGGAGAAAGAAGCCATTTTATTTTGCAGCGTCTGCCCCATGTCTATCACATGGAAGAACTGGTGGCCTCCCAATACGATGGACTGGCAACAGATTGTAACTGAAATATGCTCTTTTACTGAATCTGAAACATTTGACGTATACTGCTGTTTTGAAGGGGCATTAGCCTGCCATGTAGAAGGCCTAGATTCAAGTCCTTACTCAGCCTTTTACAGTGTAACCTGAGATGTAAAGCTCTCCTGGGGCAACTCATATGCAGCCCTTCCCCAATAAAGTATCAGAGGGGTAGCCATGTTAGTCTGGATCTGTAAAAGCAGCAAAGAATCCTGTGGCACCTTTATAGACTAACAGACGTTTTGGAGCATGAGCTTTCGTGCATGCATCTGACAAAGTGGGTATTCACCCGCGAAAGCTCATGCTCCAAAACGTCTGTTAGTCTATAAAGGTGCCACAGGATTCTTTGCTGCTTTTCCAAATAAAAAAGCTCAGGTTTCAATCAAAAACCGACATTTGGACACCAAAAACATTTGAAAGGTTTTGTTTGTGTTCCCTGCACAATCAAAACAAATGTCAAAACCTCTAAAGTTGCTGCAAAATGGATTTGTCTTCCTCTAGTCATCTCTATTCTGACTCATTGGAGACAATGGGAGTTTTGCCATTGACTTCCCTGGGGTCAGGGTTTCACTTATATAGGTTAAAAAGATTTATGTCTATTTTAATACAGTAAATATATGAATGTTATTCAATTCAAAGGTTGCCACATTGCACAACAATCATTCGAAAGAGAGGTTTTAAAGCCCCAATGTACATATTCAATCTTCACAGAGAGCATTATACAGGTTTCAATGAAGACATTGCTAACAATTAGGCCAAGGGAGAAGTTAAGGAAATCAGTTGCAGAGCTGGGAATAGAACCCAGGTTATCTGATTACCAAGTCCAGTGCCTGAACAGTAAGAATATTCTTCCTCTCTCATTAAGATTGCAAAATTTTCAAGATTGCCACCCAAATTATGCATGGCAATGAAGAAGATAAGCATGCAGTTTAGCCAGTCACTTTTGAAAATGAGGCCTAAAGGCTCCAAACTCTGTATTTAGGCAACTGAATAAATGACCTGATTTTTAAACATACTGAGCACCCAGTAACTTCCCTCGATTTCAGTGGGAGCTGCTGTGCTTAGCACTTTTGAATATCAGGCCACTTATTTAGGAGCCTATATAAAGATTCAGGGTCAGGATTTGTCAAAAGTAACTAATGATTTTTAGAGGGGAGGTGTGATGGGTTCCCCCTGGGATGCCACCTGGAATTGGTGTATCACTGAGCCCACAAGACCCACCAGCCTGAGCTTCCTTCTACACCGTATTGCTGTGACAAGCTGCAAAGCCCGCTCTAGCCTGCACTTTCACCAGCATACATACAGTTAGGGACACACCCAGTCACATGCATGCAGGTTCTCTGACCAGCTCCTGCATGGGAAGGCTCCAGCTTCTCAGGCATGCACTCCCTCTGGAGTAAAAACCCAAAATTATACCATCTTGCACTGCACAGGGAACTGTACAGTGTAATCTCATAAAATCATCCCTCTCTCAATGTGGAGAGGAATATGCAACAACTTTCTGCCCTGAGTTATGATTTCCACACACTAGTTTAGATAAAGCAAAAACACATTTATTAATTACAAATGATAGATTTTAAGTGATTATAAGGGATAGCAAACAGACTGAAGCAGATTACCTAGCAAACAAACCAAAACCAGAAACTAAGCTTAATATAATAAATTGATTGGATAGGAATAGCAGATACTCACTCTAAGTAATGATACAAGAAGGCTACAGGTTCTTAAGGGACAAGTTGCACTTGCTTACAGCTTGGCATCCCCAGATGCTCCATTCACAGGTTAAAAATCCCTTTAGTCTGGACCCCGCACTTTCCTCATTTCAATTTTTGTTCCTCATGTGTTTCCAGGAGTCTTCTTGGGTAGAGAGTAGGTGACGAACCTGGATGATGTCACTCCTCTACCTTTTATACACCTTTTGCATATGGCAGGAACCCTTTGTTTCAAAGTTTGGTTCCGATGCCAGTCAGTGGAAAATACTGACATCACAAGATGGAGTCCAGCACCAGGTGACCTGGTCACATGTCCCTGTACAGTCACAGCAGCCATCCCGCACTGGCTGTTTGGAGTGTTCACAGAAAGACTCACCAGGTGGGATATAAACTTCTCCCAAGACCTATTGTTTCTTCCTAATGGGTCTTCCTAACCTGTATGGGCCCTTCCCAGCCAGCCATCTAGACTGAGAGAATTTTTCCTAGTGGGCATTACTCAGGAATAGTTACATGTGAAATAGATATGTAGTCAATATTCATTACTTTGGATACAAAAATGATACATGCATACAAATAGGATAATCAGATTCCAATGACATCTCACATGACTTATCCTTCATAAAATACATAATAATTATGATATAATTATATCATACTAATATCACTATGAAGAAAATGGGGTGCAGTGTCACAGGAGGTTCTCAGCACTTTTTGAAAATTGCACCATTTTAAGGTGTCTCAAGTTGGGCACCTAAAAAATGCAGCACCCCAAATCAGTGGTCCCCTATGAAAATCTTGGCCTTGGAGTCAAATTTTAGATATCCACTTTTGAAAATCTCATCCCTTATTTGTAGAGCACTTGAGAGCTTTTTGCATTTTCCTAAGCACAGTAAGGTCAAGTATCATTACATCAGAGACTGGACTATTCTAGGATTAATATCTACTACCCATCCCTTGAATTACCCAGCCATTTCTTGGTTTAGTTTGCATTAGACAGTTTGTAACCCTCACAAGAAAAGAATCAAGAAGGATGGATTGCATTGACTGAAATTATTTAGCACAGCTGTAATAAGTGCCCACACAAATCAAAATGTCATTGTGTCAAGAATTGTTCATTCACTCCAGTCAAACAGCACTAGGCAATATTTTCCAGCTATCGAGACGCTAAAAGTAACCTATAATTAATGATGATAGAAATTGTAAGAAACTTTAAATGCTTATTTCACTGTGGGTTACTCCATTTTCTGTCTTGCACAGCTGGTGTTGTCTACATCTAGGGTAATGGATGGGGTGCTGTATGTAGTCCTATTTCAAATGCATGAAACTAAACACAGCTAGAAAGCTATAAAAATCTGGTAGAAGAATAATGAGGAAACAGAAGGAAGACAAGCAGCTTACAAAGGCACCAGGAGGAAAGCACTTAAACACATGCTTAATTTTAACCATATGCCTTGGTCCTGTTGACTTCAATGGAACTTAAGCGTGAGCTTAAAGTTAAGTATCTGTTTAAGTGCTTTCCTGAATTAGAGCCAAAGTGGCTAAGACCTCAACCCTGAAAAGATTGGAATAGTTGCACAATTTTATATCTGTAAGAAGTCATTGGGACAACTCACATGCCTACACGTATCCAGGATCAGGACATCACTGTGTTCATTTAATTAATAGAGTAACATTTTGTTCAGTAAGAAATAGCTCCAGACCATCAGCTAGTGTAAATCAACCAAGCTTCATTGGTCCCAGGGTTTAAATGTGTGATAAGCAGCCATTTCATCTGAGTTTGGATTGGAGATTCTAAAACTGCTAAAGGTACGTGCAAGAGTTTAGCTCCGGGTAGGCCCAATAGGTGATAAGATATTAATAAAACCCTTGTTTACTGTTATAATATTAAACAGTTAAGTGTGGTCCAGGGGTGTTGTGTCTAATTATTGCTACCTTACTCCTGTTGTAACAACCACCATTGCAAATCTTTTAAACCTTTAGTTAAAGATACAGGGAAAGGAGGAAAATCAGTTAAAGCATTTGACATGTAAAGTATTAAGTAAGGCTTTGATTTTAACAATATTCTTGTTCTCTTTGCTGTTAATTGTAGGGAGCTTCTAGTAAGAAAAAGGCCCCTGTTTGACAGTCTTTTAGATGGTAGTAAAGATAGTATTAATTGTCCTTTTGGGGAAAAGAAAGGAAGGTGAGTTGGGATGGTCTACAGCAGTGGTTCCCAAACTTGTTCTGCCGCTTGTGCAGGGAAAGCCCCTGGCAGGCCAGGCCTGTTTATTTACCTACCGTGTCCACAGGTTCGGCCAACTGCGGCTCCCAGTGGCCACGGTTCGCTGCTCCAGGCCAATGGGAGCTGCTGGGAGCGGTGCGGGCCGAGGGACGTACTGGCCACTACTTCCAGCAGCTCCCATTGGCCTGGAGCAGCAAACCGCAGCCACTGGGAGCCGCGATCGGCCAAACCTGCAGACGCAGCAGGTAAACAAACTGGCCCGGCCCGCTAGGGGCTTTCCCTGCACAAGCGGCAGAACAAGTTTGGGAACCACTGGTCTAGAGTTGCTGTTATTAAAGTCAAATCCCGTTTTCTTTAAGACAAACACCAAAGGGGATGGAAAGGAATAGCAGAGAGAGAAAATTCTGCTTCAGTCTCTAGCTGTGACTCTTAATTGCATTCTCCCTGATGGAGAATCACAGGCACAGCACATGGTCAATTAGCCATGCTACAACCTGCAAATGTACCAGTGTTGGCTTGTTTAGGAGACTGCTTTTAGTTGCTTCTCTGATCATGGGTTCACAGCAGTGCTGCAAAAGATGGAGTTGTCTTAGCCATCTTATGAAACTACAGGCAAAAATGGAGAGAAAGGAAAGAGAAGAAATAAGGTGGGGAAGGAACAGGACACATAAGGGAGGAGTTAACAGTAGGAATGTAAGTCCCACATTCCAGGTGTTGTTAAGAACTTTGTCACTTCCACCAGCTTTGGCTATATAATGGATTCCCTCTCTCTGGCCCAGTCTGGTCATGGTGGATCTCAAGGTGCCAAGAGATGTTGAGGGTAGCAGATATGATGGTGAACCTCATTCCTTTCCATTCACTCATCCCCTGCTCCCTTTTAGGGACACTGTATGAAGGAAGAAAATATGATGGCCCTCACCCAGCGCCCTTTCTATATGTATTCATCACTATGCTAACTGAAAGCCTTCAAAATTAAGCCCAAGCACACAGTGCAAACATCCAGTTATTATTACCAACTCCCTCCATTGGCTTGTTTGCTCACCTCCTCGTTACAACTTTGGGCTGATTATGGCTCCTACATGCTGTTTCTGCGGTGTATGAGGAGCATTCCCGGAGTGCAGAAGCAGTGTAGGGCCAATGGAAGAGGCCCAGTGCTGTCCCCCACTTACGGGCACTGGCACAGAGGGCATGCCGGGATGGATCTGGGGGCAGAACAGGCATACCTGTAGTGCTGAGTATTGTGGGGATTCTGGGCAGCCATTTGGCCCATAGGCAACTCTCAGCAGGTTGCCATATGTTAAATCAGCCACTGAGGCTGATTTAACTCAAGCCAGTAGCCATTTCAGCCCCCCATAGCAGCTCAAAATCCAGAGGGTGCAAAGGTGGCGTTAAAGGGCCCCCCACCATTGTGCTGTGTTGTGCTGTTCTCCTACCTTGACTTTTAGGTCCAACGGCTGAAATACATACACATAGTCATACTTTTATGTACGTGAGTAAGACTGCTGACTTCAATGGCACCTTGATGTCAAGGGTACTCTATTCAAGTGAAGTCATGCAGATGAGTAAGTGTTTGCCAGACTGGAGCCATAGATTGTAAGCTCTTTGGGGCAGGGACTAGGCTGGCTTTTACTGTATGTCTGTGGATTACCTACTACCTTGGGGCCCTGACCTGATTAGAGTACAACGTTAATAAACAAACAAATTACATAGTCTGTTGTCCTGTCCGCTGCTCTCCCATCTCTTTTCACAAACAGCTAGGGGATGTTATTGCTGTATTTATTCACTGCAGGCAAGCTATTACAAAGGAGGGTTTTGTATTAATTCTGCAGGCAGTATTGGTTTGTGGTCATTCAGTCTTAACACTTGTGGAAGAGAGTTCCAGAGCTGTAGGTCAGATGATGAGATCTCACACTGAGTCTCGCACTCCTGCTTCCCATAGTCTGTCTTGCGCCTGATAGCACCATTGGACTTGTGCATCATGCCTACATAATTTCCAACACGCAACTGAAATCAGCCCAGCTGTGCCTCACTCATCAGGGAGCCTGGCTGCAGAATTTAGGTTTAATGTTCCATATGGCATAGAACACAAGTCCTTGAGCTTTATATACCAAGGCGAGTAACAAAAGTAATCAAATTTGAAAATACAAAACCAACAAGCCCAGAAAGATCTATTAATCTAAATTATAGGACAGACCAAACTTTAAAATACTATAAAAGTAACTGGAAGCTGACTTCTCTGAGCAAAAGTCTGTGGGAAAAAGATATAAGCATGTTAGGAAAAGTGACGAAACTATCTTACACATCATTCCTTTTCATCCAAGACTTAGGCAATGAATCTGACCACTTCACAAAACAAGACAAATAGCCAGTCAGAGAGTACTAGGGTTGCTCTTATTTCATTGTCTCAATAGAGCTATTCGACCATTCTTCTCAAATTTGCATCATCATCCCAACACTCTGCCTTTCAACAGTCCCAGAAAGTCCATCTTTGTTCTTGTATGAGAGGCTAGTCCTCAGAAATTAATCCTCCCATGTGCAACCCTTCTGCCTGCAGTGGTCAGCAACAATAAGGGCCAGTTCAAATTGCTGGGGGCGGGGTCCTTCTTAAAAGTAACAACCACCACTGGCTCAAGTCCTCACCCAGAATTTCTGGGATCACTACTTTCTCTGGGTGTCTTAACAGGCAATACTTCCCCACTCACAGGCACTGAGTAAGTATGAAACAAGGAAAACATTATTAGGAGGAAAGAGAACAGCATAAATTTGGGAAAACACAGCAACAATCTATCTAAATGAATAATAAATAAGCAGTTCCTCATGATACATTAACTTGGTTCCCCACTTGCCAGTGTGGATGTCCAGTAGGCAAATGTCTCTTCACCATGTCACTTGCCCCTCCCATACCCAGTAAACCCCACTCACAGTTTGGTGTCAGTGGGAAACAGTCTCAGAATCCTGAAGCTCACTCACTCAGGCCTTTTTCCAGTTCCCTGGGAAGGGCAGCCTGGTTCTCTCCTGAGACTACCACCTAACATGATTTCAGCTTTATTTAGTGGCCATGTAGAAAGGACTGCTAGCATCTATTCAGCTCTGCAGCTTTCAGCAAAAAACCTCAACATTACATCCCATTGACAAGTCTTCCCAGTAGTACAAGACCCTCAGTACAGAACAACTAGGAACATTTAGGACCTTTAAACAGAATCCCTGCCACTGGAGAAATACTCCTTGCTACACTCTCCTTTCAGTTCCACTGCCCAACCATTCTGAGGTGGTGTACAGTTATAATGACTCCCAAATTGTTACTGCAGGAATTCTGGGTAAAAAGATTACGCAAATGAAACCAGCTCTGTTGCTATACTTCTTCCTGTTCAGCAATAGGTGGTTCAGAGAGCTCATTCCCTTCTGGAGTTTCTGTTCACCTTGAGCTTTGGGTAAATATGCAGATAAAGCAACTCTGTGGCCATTCTTCTCCCTGTTCACCAAGAGATGGGAGCAGAGAGCTCCTTACCCTCTAGAAATTCAGGCCACAGGGCTTACATCAGCATGGCTCATAAAAAAGAATACCAATTCTTGCCTGTTATTGTGAGACATGTGAAAGTTTTGAAACCAATACAAAAGCAAAATTAGGGCAAATGATCTCACAGGAAGCCACACACCCAATTCCTGCTTAAAATGCAAATATACCCGATTATATATTTCTTATATTTTCATGGGTAGACAGAAACAATCTTGTAGCCACCATTACTTTGTAGTTCTCATGTATCTCTAACCCAGCTGTACCAAGAACAAGAATGACTTTTTCTAGTGTACATCCCTAAATCAGTTTTCTATAACTTCTTAAAGCCAATTACACTTTTACCATCAAAGTCATTATAACCATTTGGATTATGGGTTCTGCAGTGTTGATAAACCAGGTTCCAATTCTTGCCAAGTTTGTATCTGCTGAGCACTGACAAATTCAAACCAAACCAGCTCAGCTATATGTTAATATTGTTCAAGATAGACATTATACTTGTAAGGATGTGTTTCATGTTTAGACTCTATAAAATACTTGTAAATTGCTGCATGCATTAATCTTACTTGTAATGTCTATATTCCATGCTACAAGGTAAAATGTGTTTGTATTATAATTGTAAAAATGCCTGCTCTGAACCTGTGAACTCATATAGGAAGAGAGGCTCCACCTACGCATCCAGGAGGGCTATCAAAATTAAGTGAGCCATTGTAGGACAAGTATCAGAGGGGCAGCCGTGTTAGACTGGATCTGTAAAATCAGCAAAGAGTTCTGTGGCACCTTATAGACTAACAAATGTATTGGAGCATGAGCTTTCGTGGGTGAATACCCACTTCGTCGGGTGCTTCTATTGTAGGACAAAAGCTTTGTTGACTGCCCCCCCCACCATGGAGAAGTAAGCGCAGAAGGCCTCATCTCATTCATTGGAATGCTACAAGAGGGAAATAAAGATAGTTGCCAATGAAGATTTTGGACTCTTACAAGGTCTGGAGCTAAGAAACAAAAATCAGAGATCCCCAGAGTCAACCTGGGTTAGCCTGAAAGAGACATTTAATTCTGACAGATTACTACACCTCTTCACCTTCTGGAACCAGAGACTGAACTCATTTGTGCATATATGTGGCCAGCTTTAACTTTTAAATAACTCTCTCATTTCTTTTTCCTAGTTAATAAATCCTTAATTGGTTTACTATAGGAATGGCTACCATTGTCGTCTTTGGTGGGCGATCTTAGGTACTGGCCTTTCGGAACTGGGAGCAACCTGAATATTTTGTGAGTTTGGGAGTTACTGACCATTTATCACTAAGTCCAGCTGCCTGAGTGGCAAGATAGAGCCCAAGGTAACTGTCTGTGATTCCATAGTCAGACCGTTAAAGTGGTCCAGGAGTTTACATTGGTTACTGGATTGGTGAAATATAATTATAAAACACATCACCAGCTTGGGATGTCTGCTCTTCTTTGGACAGTATGCCCTGAGGTTGGCACTCATAGTCATGAGCCACTCCAGAAAGCATGACAGGCTCCTCTTTGACTGCTTGTGAGGCACGAGGCCTAATAATTTCTTGTCTATTTCCATTTGTTTTTATTGATCCTATCAAATAGGCAAAGAAAAGCAAACCTAATATTACTGAAGGCATGTTCCTTGAACTTCAACATGGGAAGCACACAGTTTAGGATATTTGGCACCTCAGAGTCATTAATCCTTTCATAGGAGACATAAAAAAAGTCAGCTTTCCGGATATCCCCACTGAAAGTGATCAATATAGCAGAAAAAAGACAGTATTGGCATCCCTTAAGCAACCTTTTCCCAAGTATGAATCTCTTCCCCAATGAGGTTTCCCTATCTTTATGACTCAACCAGTGTTGCCTAGAGCAACAAATAACGTCAGCTATGAATGATAAGAAATGTGAAAATAAGAAACTCAGACCCTCAGAAGCTCCTTTTCACATACAAACATTTTCTCTAGTGTGAAAAACACCAATATAAATCATTGCCAGAGGGTCTCAAAGGCTGTTGATGATGTCCTTTCAGGTGCACGATTTAAACACCTTCAGTCCTAGGATATATGCGAAATCTTCATGGGAGCTGAATTTTATGGACTAGAAATATTAACTGGCCAGAACTACTAAACAGGAAAACAGAGAACCTAGACCCAAATTCTGATGGCTTTATTCAAACCACACCTTTCCCCTGGAATCAGTGAGACTGCTTGTTTGAATAAAGCAAGCTGGATATGACCCCTCATCTCACAGTTCCATTCGTTCAGACTTGCATATAAATTCAGTCAGAGCACTACCTTGTTCAAGGCTTACAAGACAGATGTTGTGCAACTTCCCTCACAGAACTCCTGTCATAGGTCCTCAAATTTGATCTGCACCACCCTTGTTGTGCCTGGCCTGGGTCTTCCTTTAGCAGACAATGGTTAATTGTAGTCAGTGCTCTCCAATTATGTGGAGAATTTTTTTATGTGGACAGATGGGGACAAATCCAGAACCACTAAAGCTGGGCAGTGCCAAAATTTGCATAGTGTCAGCTCAGATATACAGCAGGTCAAGGAAGGAGCAGTGAGAGCTAGTGAACCATTTACTTGAGGTTGGGGGATTTTGTCTTCCACTGAACAAATATCATATAAAGAATTTTTTTAAATGCTTATTTGATCTCTCCTGTATTGCCTCACCCATCTCCAGTGAACAACATTCCCTTTGTCCCAACTAAACCCAGTAGAAGTCAGCAGTGAAACCAGGAGGAATTGAATCAGCTCATTTGCCATTGCTCAAAGACCTAGTAAGTTCATGGCAGCATCACTCAAACCTGACCCTGAGTATATCCACTTCTGTCTGCATGGAACTATCACTAGCCCAAGAGAAAGAAAGACTAGTAATTCACAGTGCAGTATTTTTTCTTGAACCTTCCAAATATCATTTCCTTATTTAGAGTTAATTTGATTGTACTGACACGAGGACAGTGCTAGTGAGAGAGAGGAGGCTTTATTCAGTCAGCCAGCAAGTAACTCTGTGAGAGAAACAGAATAGTGAAGGAGCATTGTGTTCATGGGGAGGATATTCATAAAATGTTCCTCCCTTTATCTGATAAGTTCTGCGTGCTAACCAGTGCTTTGATTTCCATTCAGTTGACTCCATTCTCTTTTAAACTCTAAAGGCCATTTAAATCACTTGAAGTTGTTGTAGATGCCACCTCAGAGAGGTTAGGGATCGAGGAGGATGGAAGGAGCACATGTTTGAGATTTCCTGAGAGACTAAAACAGAGAAAGGGGGAATCTGAACTCAATCATTATTATGTTATTAGTACCCAGATGGGAGTGTCCTTTTAAAAAAAAAAGAAAGAGGAACCATTTTTAAAAGAAAGAAGCTATTATCAATAGGCATTGCAACTGTCAATCCTTAGGGTATTTATTACTCTAAAGGACAAAAAAAATACATACTATACCAATAGCAAATGTGAGGAAGAAATGAAACTATGTGAAAAAGAAGTCTATTCCATCACCCAAACTAGTCTAGTTTGTATCTGCATCATATCTAGATCTCCCTCCAATATTAGGAACATTTTGTACATTAGTCTTTCTTTCCCATCACTCTGAGCATCTTTCTCTACTTTTTGAATCCCTCCACTGGCTCTGCATTTTCCACCACATTACTTTCAAGGCCCTTCACAACTCTGCCCCTCTATTCATCTTCTCTCACCTATTCTTGTGTCATATTCCTTCCACTCTGCCTATACCACCAACCTAGGTTGACTAGATAGCAGCTGTGAAAAAACAGGACGGGGGTGGGGGATAATAGACTCCTATATAAGAAAAAGTCCCCAAAATGGGACTGTCCCTTTAAAAATGGGACATCTAGTCACCCCATACCAGCCTTGTTTGTGTGGCCACATCTCCCACAATCATCTCTGTGCTGTTGCTCATGCCATGCCTTACTGGAGAGCCTGCTTCTTAAAGCCCCTTGGCCTGTGAGTAAAAGTGAATATAAGTGCACATTACAGACCGTTTGCACTGCCAAACAAGCGTAAAAAGGCCTTAGTGTGAAAGAAAGTTAGGCCCCAAATGCCATCTCTGAACTAGGTCATAGAGTCACTGACCTCTTCTTCTCCAAATCCCACCTCAAGAATTACTTCTGCTTGAAGCCAAAATTAGGTTGGAGGCAAATGTTTCTCACACACACACACAAACTTCAGAGCTATCACACTGAGCACATAGCAGGCCTATGTAACTATGTGAATATATTACAGTTATCCTTGTTCTCCTTCCCTCCTATTGTTGCATGAACTGGTTGTGGCTTCTCTTCAATTAGAATGTAAGTCATCCCCATCAGCCCCCCTCCTACAGTGGTCTCGCTACATAGGAGGATCTGCACCAGTTTGGAACTTTAACCCTAGGCTCAACTTGAAGGTCTGGTGACAACTCAATGTGTTGAGCATGTGGAACTCTTCACTGGGAAAACATTCTTAGATGCTGGTCCCCAGTATGGTAGATCTGCAGAGAGAGAGAGCACTTCAACAACCCACTCCCAGCCACCAAACAGAGCAGTTACAGGCTATAGGGTGCCCATTGTTAGGAGAAGGAAGCATAACAACAATATGAGGCTGTTGAAGAGAGGAAGAAAGGGAGGAAAGGCAGGTATTGCCAAGCATTTCTTCCACCGAGACCCCCCACTCCTCATTTTCAATGAAAAACTGATCTTCAGTGTACTATCTGGAGGTTGGTTCATTCATCAGAAACTCCCTCTTTCTTTTCCCAAATCCCCATGCTGGATGTTCTAATAGAGCCTTGTCCTCTGGTGCAGTGCTTTGTGCAAACTAAATCTACAAGAAATTTGCTTGGAATGCTCTACTCCTTCTGAAAACCGTTATGTAATTTATTGCTCCATATTTGCTATCTCATGCACATACATATTAGCCACACTCTATGAAGTAACTGAGAATTTGTGTGCTTTGATTAACACTATGATCTAGCTAGACCCTATGTTCTTTGTCATGGCTTCTATCATGGGCCATGAGAGCGTGCAGCTGTCTCAATGCCTGGGCCAGAGCCCATAAGCATTGTCCCTGCCAAGCACTGAGGAACACAGAATGATACTGTTGCATATCCTCATCTCAGCACCAGATAGTGTATGGGAGAGAGGGTGGTAGGGCCTTGATCATTTCCCTTTAGCTGTTGAATACCTCTCGATAGGCTTCTCTCCAATCCACTCCCTCACCATACTTAAGGAATACATGGGCATTTCGTTTTCCTTTATATAGGTGATGGAATAGGGGAAGAAAGGGCTCCTTCTCCTTCCATTTGCATGCAAATACATTGGAGCTAATAAACTTTAGCCAAATATTGCCCACTCAGATAATATTTTGAACGGGATAGATTTGCAGCTGCAAAGGATCTCAAACTACACAGCACAAGGAAATGTTGATAAAGTTTCTAAGTATAAATGAGAAGAAAGAATTGAGATGAGCTTGACATTCTGTGGGGTGTGATCAGTTTTCATTTTCTCCATAAAAACCTAATTAATTCACATAATTTGCTATTGAGGAATGTCTTGTAACAATTATGTGACTTAACAAGCTCAGTGACTGAGCCTCAAATGAAAGTAACTGAATATTCATGAAGATCATGTGTGCATTTCAGTTAGAGTAAATATTGCTTCCGTTTTGCAAAATTGGTTCTAATAGCTGTAAATATTACCAGGGTGAATGACAATAAAATATTCAAACCTTTCTGCTTCAAGTATTAAAATGCACCACTGACCTTTATTTTCAGGTCCTGTCTACATGAAATTCAAATATTCCAAAGAGATTTGCTTGATTTCAGAGGGCAATTTAGGATTTAAACACTCTGAACAGTATCTTCCAACCCCAGTCTTTTTTATGGGGATGGTTGTTTTCACTACTGGTTGTGCAGATACCCATATTTGTGATTATTATTTAAAATGAGTCATCAGCTCTTTGTAAGGCAGTCCTGTTTATTAGACTATGTTAAAAAGTTAATATCAAAACAATGAAGATGCAAAATGAATACATTCTAAAAATGTAGAATCATAGAACCATAAGGTTAGAAGGGACCACAAGGGCCATGTAGGGATGGGAAGAGGTGGGGAGGGGCTTGGGGCTCAGCAGGGATTGAGCACCCCACCCCGGAACAATTGGAAGCCAGTGCCTGTGTCCAGTCCTATATCCCTATGACAACTGAGCAGGACTGGGAGCCAGGAACTCCCAACTTCTCATCCTAGCTCTTCCACTCCTTCATTGCAGGGCCTTGCACAAGCAACCTTCCCCAAGCAGTAATGGGACAGATTCTCTGCTGGTGTAAATGGACAGAGCTGCAGTGGCTTCAATGGATCTCTGCCCATTTACATCAGCTAAGGATTTGGCCCACTAGGTACTAGTCATAATATGATAATCCTACTACTTAGGGTCCTTGAAGATACAACTAATTCT
The DNA here is from genome assembly GCF_025201925.1 of Gopherus flavomarginatus. Lineage (NCBI taxonomy): Eukaryota > Metazoa > Chordata > Testudines > Testudinidae > Gopherus > Gopherus flavomarginatus. The sequence goes on along the minus strand of NC_066622.1, from coordinate 124,159,566 downwards.
TGCAAAGTACTGTACAAATATTAAAGTGTTAAGTATGATTGCCTATAGACTTGAAGTGGCTGACCTTCAGCTGAGTGACCCAGGAATGATCAACCCAGCATGCTGCGTTTGTCATGGACAGAAACATATACATTAAAGGTATGTGTACACACATGCCCCACACCCTCTACCATGCTCCCTGCCAGCTCTATTTTGCAAGGGAACTAAACTGACAAGGTTTCTGCTCATTAGGTACTTCCAAGAACAATGGTTTCCTCATCATTTTCACTTTCAACAGCTCCCAAGAAGCAAGCTGTTGCATAGCTCTTATGATGTCATAACAAGCACAGACACATTTTCTTTGTGGAGCTGATCCAAACCCTACTGACATCAATAGGGTTTATCCATTGCCTTCATGTGCTCTGAATAAAACCCCCCGTGAATGCCAAAATCTCTGATCCCAGCAAGATCAGCATTCTGGGTTTGATGTGGTGGGTCACCCAGTCGAAACACAGGGTTTTTAAGTCTGCTGTAGCCTTTCCTCCCTTTCCCCACAGGGGCTGGTGATATCTGGTGCATTGATGAGTTGCACATGTAAAAATTAAAGAAGAGTGTTAAATTTTTGGCTTGTCAGCTTTGATATACTCCTAAGGGCTATCTATACTCAGTGAGAATATCTTCTGGACGGTGTATATTTTATATCCTCCTGGTGACAGTATGACAACTCTGGTGACAGTATAAATGACTGTCTGTACATTTTCAAAGCACCACAAAAGGGATATTTCATTAACGTTCATGGGCCTTGCGCTGTTAAAATCCTGCATATTACTGCAAATGTAATCTTATTGTTGTCTTCGGAGAAAGCCTGTGTGATAGGCTCATTTGCCTATTATTTGAATCTGAAGAGACATAGAAATGAATGTGCATCATTGAAGAGAGCCATTTATATTTGTCTCTTAGCAGCTCTCTTCAATTCCAACAGGCAATGCAGATATTACACAGTTCAAGCCAATCTCATTATTACACACACAGCATTCTTCAATAAGCACTTGACATTTTACTGGGTCATCCTAAACAACCACTGTTTTCTGCCATAAAAGGCAATGTTTCAAGAGATTCAAAACTCTGAGTCACTTGCAATCAGACAGTACCTGACAGTCCCGAGTACATTTTACACATGGAATCATCTGTCATTTGAATCAGATGCATGGCAAGGGGCAGGAAAGGTGGGATGGTCTCCTGCACACAATCCTGAAGAAGGACTGTGGTGGCAAAGAGAGTTTCCAGCTGTAAAAAGATCTTCATTGCTGTCATTGGCTAGGTCAATAGGTTCAGCTAATGCTCTCACTGCCTGCACATCTAAAGGGTTTAAAGACCAAGTTCCATGCATTCCATACACTGCATCAGTGGGAAGATGAGGTCTGTGTTATCAATTAAATCCAGTCTGGGGGTCAAGGGGGTCAAATCAACATAACTCCATTGACTTCAGTGTGGCTACGTTAATTTACACCAGCTGAGGATTTGGCTCTACATGTCTGGTCACTAGACAAAAAAACAGCTAAGCATTACCAGTAAAGCAATTGGCATGATATGAACACACCAACTGAAATACTGTGCCTGCTGCTGAATGGAACATGTCTGCTACATTACAGGTTGTATTTTCTTTTTGTCAGCCAGGCAGACAATAGTTCCTAATCCCCTTATTGCCTCTTTTCAGACTCATCCACTAATATAAATAAGTATGTTTTGGCTGGGTTTTTCAGATCCACTTCTCAGACAAAAAGAATAGGAGTACTTGTGGCACCTCCGAGACTAACAAATGTATTTGAGCATAAGCTTTCGTGGGCTACAGCCCACTGCATCAGATGCATGCAGTGGAAAATACAGTAGGAAGATTATATACATATACATATATACACACACACACACACACAGAAAATGAAACAATGGGTGTTACCATACACACTCTAACGAGAGTGATCAGTTAAGGTGCATATGGTAATACCCATTGTTTCATGTTCTCTATGTATATATATATCTTCCTACTGTATTTTCCACTGCATGCATCCAATGAAGGGGGCTGTAGCCCATGAAAGCTTATGCTCAAATAAAATTGTTAGTCTCTAAGGTGCCACAAGTACTCCTGTTCTTTTTGCAGATACAGACTAACACGGCTGCTACTCTGAAACTTCTCAGACAATGTCTAGCACAAAGCTACTGGAAGACTTCGAGAATTTCTGTTGGATTATGGGCAGCTCAGGTCAGAAAAAGCAATCTTGGCTACCTTTAGCCATATTTTAGCCGACTTTCCTACTCCACTGACACTGTGCTAGATCCAGCCCTGTACAATGTTCCCATCTTTACACACTTGTCAGATGCCTTCATTAATTAAACTTAATGGGCCAGATCCTCAGCTGGTGAAAAACTGCATAGCTCTCACCCAATATTTGTGCTTTCTTTCTATAAAGCACTGGAGTAAATTAGCAATCAGATGTAATGATTCATTGTCAGGGGTAGTCAATAAAAATAATCTGGATTGTTAAAACCTGAAAATTCAATAGGATCTTTCTATTTTTAACCAGCCATATTTTGGGATTTTATTCAATGATTTTATTGCAGTCAGTCATCCCTTTTAGCACTTGAAATGCTCTGTATAAAAATTAACATAGAATGATCCCAGATATTATAAATTTTATCTCACGTTACAAAGATAAATAGTATTTTAAATTGAAAATACATTTAAAGTGTCCTTGAGAAAATTAGTATGCATAGCATACTATGGTAGAAGTTGGACACATTTATTTTTTCAAGATATTCTCACTGGCTATATTCAAGATATGCTCCACAGGAAGCAAGCTAACATGCTGAACACTGAATCGGAAATTATCCTTTCAGCTATACAAATTATTTTAAATTAGTTAGACAGCCTGATTACACATATATTTGCATAACAATGTAACTACAAGTCCTTGGAGCATTTTCCAAATATCTAATATTGTTTTATCCAACTTCAGTGGACTTTGGTTCTGACTCTTATTAACCAGCCCCAAACACACCTATTTTTAGGATATCTTTTGTTTATTTTTTGTTAAAAAAAAAACACAAATGAAATTGACACTGTCAGGCAAACTTGTAAACTTCTCAAAAACAGAAATAACTGTGTTGACCTATATACTTAGACTTCTGTAAAGCATTTCCCTTAGCACAGCATGATATTCTAATAAAAAAATTTAGCACAATACAAAATTAATGCAGCACTGTAACAGGGTCACATTCACTTCTCACGAGCACCCCACTGATCGAGCATGTGTGCCTGCAATCACTCTCTAGTGGGTCTTCGATGATTCAGCCCTCTGGCCAAGTCATACACTAGGAGTGGGCAACCTGCGGCCCATCAGGGTAATCCACTGGTGGGCCATGAGACAGTTTGTTTACACTGATCATCCACAGGCATGGCAGCCCGCAGCCCCCAGACATCACTATGCATCATTCTAAGCCCAGCAGTGATCTGTGCTGGATAGGTAACAAAAGCCAAGAAATATAATTTCACTACTAAGAAGTGTACCAAGACTTTAACTTTTATTATTAATTATTTATTAATAATAATTAATTATTATTATTAAAAAATGCTAGGAGAAGCATTTGTATAAGTGTAAAAGCAGGCTTCAAGAAGATTATTTTGAAAGGTAAAATTGGCATTTAGCCAATTGACTGGACGTCAATGTGAGCTTGTGTCACAACCAGGGCATAGGTGGTCAATCCCAGTGGTTGGAACAGGACTCAGGAGCCACAAACCAGAGTCAAGCCAAGGGTCAGAGCTGGAGCTGAGTTAGGGGCAGCACCTAGGATTCAAGTCAATGGTTAGAGCCAGAGTCAGGAGCAAACCAGGAAAGCACAGATTGGGAACAATGCAGGTACAGGAGCACTCATAGCTTTGAGCCTGCTGAGCTCAAAAGCAGGCCTGTTGGTTCCCTTCAGCCAATCAGGTAGACCTGTCACAACCCAGCTGAGCTCATGAACCTGCCTGGAGGCTGGGCTGACTAGTCCTCAGGCTTAGCTGAAGCAGCTCACTCCTGACAGGTGGGCAGCTGACTCCCAATTGTGTCTTTGAAAAATCTCTCTCTTTGTTTCTAAATGTTACCCAGAGCATGACTTGTTCCTTCAAGTAACATCTCCCCAAACACACACATAAATGAAGAGGATGGGCAAGAACTTCAGTTGATTTAAGGCAACGTATCTGAACTGATATCAGTGGATCGATGCTGATTTACAGCAGCTTAGGATAGGGGCCCTATAATTCTATCTTTGCTTTATCCTCATGATTTCCGCCGCTTGTGTCCTTGAGCAGACTTATTATGCATGGCTGTGATGTTGCTCCTTTTAGAATTTTTCAACTAGACCAGGTCACAGTACATGCTTGCAAAGGACATAAAAAAGTAACACAGTGGTATTCTAAGCAAGAAAGAAGGCGAACACTCCATAATAATTACATCAGCCTCAGTCTTTGTATTCTACTAACATAACAAGACTTGAACTAAACTAATAGATCCCTAACTTCAAGGTCACAATTGGTTTTCTCTGGAAGCATTTTGGCAGCACTGTACAGTGGTTGTATAACACAACAACAAATACAATTTTGTAATACCAAGAATCCTGACCTAATGTTTTCATTTAATGGGATGCAGCAAACTAAAGTAACAAATATCAGAGGGGTTGCCGTGTTAGTATGGACCTGTAAAAAGTGACAAAAAGTCCTGTGGCACCTTATAGACTAACAGAAGTATTGGAGCATGAGCTTTCATGGGTGAAGACCCATTTCATCAGATGCATATGGTGGAAATTTCCAGAGGCAGGTATAAATATGCAGACAAGAATCAGTCTACAGATAACGAGGTTAGTTCAATCAGGGAGGATAAGGCCCTCTTCTAGCAGTTGAGGTGTGAACACCCAGGAAGGAGAAACTGCTTTTGTATTTGGCTAGGCATTCACAGTCTTTGTTTAATCCTGAGCTGATGGTGTCAAATTTGCAAATGAACTGAAGTTCAGTAGTTTCTCTTTGGAGTCTGGTCCTGAAGGTTTTTTGCTGTAGGATGGCTACCTTTAAGTCTCCTATTGTGTGTCCGGGGAGGTTGAAGTGTTCTCCTATGGGTTTTTGTATACTGCCATTCCTAATATCTGACTTCTGTCCATTTATCCTTTTACGTAGGGATTGTCCAGTTTGGTCGATGTACATAGCAGAGGGGCATTGCTGGCACATGATAGTGTATATTACGTTGGTGGACATGCAAGTGAATGAACCGGTGATGTTGTAGTTCATTCACCGGTTCATTCATTTGCATGCATTTGACAAAGTGAGAATTCACCCACAAAAGCTTATGCTCCAATACTTCTGTTAATCTATAAGGAACCACAGGATTCTTTGTTGCTTTTTAAAGTAGCAAAGTACATTTGTCTAATTAGTGCAACCACTTCTGTGTCTGACTGTTTAATTTAATTTAAAAAGGGTTATATGAAGATGCTAAATTAAACTGGGAAGCTGAGATCTGAGTCCAGTGTTCCCCAGGGGTCACGGTTTCTTATGCTGGGGTTTAGTTTGTCAAATATAGAGGATTTAAATCATTTTAAAAAAAATCCATCAAATCTGTTTTCAATGGAAAATTAGGTTTTCAATTAAACAAAATTTCTCAAAAAGAGATCTGATTTCCATTAAAAAAATGATATTCATCAAAAAATGAAATGTCCAAAACCCAAAATATTTTGATTTAGAAATGCTGCCATAGTACCTCACGGGAATTGTAGTTTATTAGCTTCATGTCCCTATTCTCCTCTATGGGCAAAGCTTCCTACTGGACTAAATCACTAATGATGCACCACATTCTGCGAGTCCAAGGATGCATGACATCTGCTTACCAACAGGACAGATCGTGGTACATCATGGTAGATGTAGTTCAACCAGGGAGCCTAGATGTAGAGGAGAATGGAAGCATGGAGGTACCCAAACTACAACTCACATGAAGCCCATATAGCATTTCTGAATTGAAATATTTTGGGTTGGGCCAAAAATTTTCAATACTCTAATTTTTGCTGAAAAGTCATTTGTTTTCTGAAGAAATAAACCATTTCCAACCATTCCTAGATTTAAGCTACACATCAAAGCTTTTCTAAAATGTAGGTGCTTGGATCTGGAGATTTGGGAGGGAGAGGCACACAATTGGAGGGTTCCCTCTACCTGAGACTCTTGGGATACAATATGACTCATTGATCCCTGCAGTACCCCACAAACCATCTTCTTGCTGGCTCACTACACTGCTATCTATTATTACCCTTTGTTAATATAGTTTTATCTGATTTCAGTCATCGGATAGTGTTTTTATTCAAGTCAGTTTGAATTAGCTTTCCAGTTAAGATTTTGGGTATGCCTACACTGCAATATGAGCCTGGGCTCAGGCCCAGGCTCAAGCCCTAATCCCCCTTCTAACTACACACAACTCTCTCTGACTCAGACTCAGACACAGGGACCTAGGACTCTGTAAGGATGGAGGGTACGAGCCCAAGTCCAGCTGGGACCCAAGGCTCAAATCCTATTGTTCTGCAATGTGGACACAACCACTCTGGACTCAGGCCAGGGAGACCACCAACCCTGTCCCACAAATCCCTGTATCAATGTTCTTTGTCCTCTCTATCCTACAAGTCACCAATCGACTCCTAAGAAATGGAGGCAACCACCTCAGCTCAAGTACAGCTCAACATTTAACCTTTCCATTGTATTCTAACTGCTGCGCTGCGAACACAGTGAACCTTCTTCTGCATTTGCAATGGCCACCAATCAGAAGTCCTTTGCCAAGCATGCTCCTTCCTAGTCATGGTAGCACAGCCAGATTTTATTGAATCTGTGGTGTGTGAGGTGAGTTAAGCAATGATTTTAGTAAATGTACCAGGAATGACTATGCCTATCACTAAACAACGAAGAAGCTGGCCGTGTTGGAAATGCACCAGACTGATGACCAGTGCAGGGAACATACTTTGCAGTAGTTGGTCTTTGAGTGCTTAGCCAGGGACCAGAATCCCACTTCTGGGAACTCACTGTCAATTTTGACTGGGTGCTGGCTACTGCACCTAGCACAGAGCCAACAGGGGTGCATGATGACCTGGTCAGCCAGGATGGTGACTCAATGGCCCCAGAATCTAGAATGAAAATGAATGGGAGCCAGCAGCAGGTGCTGGATGAGGCCACCAAATTGACTCCAGTGGTGAAACCAGTCCCCAAGGAGGTTTTCCCACAGGAGCAGCTTCAGAACATCCTGGGAATATATTCAGATGAGTTTTTTGATGCTCCCCTGGAGGAGTGGCTCACTGTGGCACTGGCAGCAAAAACTACATGTATACTCCAAATCAAAAAAACAGTAAGAGGGCCAAGAAAATGCCACCTTGGCTAAACAGAGTAAAAAGACAAAAAGACCGTTTTAAAAATTCCCTCAAATCTTACTGAGGAAAACAGAAAGGAACATAAACTCTGGCAAGTCAAGTGTAAAAGTATAATTAGGCAGGCCAAAAATGAACCTGAAGAGAAACTAGCAAAAGACATAAAAACTAACAGCAATTTTATTAAGTACATCAGAAGCAGGATCCCTGCCAAACAATCAGTGGGGCCACTGCATGACTGAGGTGCTAAAGGAGCATTCAAGGAAGACAAGGCATTTGCTGAGAAGCTAAATAAATTCTTTGCATCACTCTTTCTCTCACATCCTCTGCAGTTGATTCCCACACCTGAGCCATTCTTTTTAGGTGACAAATCTGAAGAACTGTCCCAGATTGAGGTGTCATTAGAGAAGGTTTTGGAACACACTAATAAATTTAACAGTAAAAGTCACCAGGACCAATTGGTATTCAACCAAGCATTCTGAAGGCATTCAGATATGAAATTGCAGAACTACTAACTGTGGTATAAGGCTCTGTGCCAGATGACTGGAGAATAGCCAATGTAACACCTATTTTTAAAAACAGACTCCACAGGCAATTCCAGCAATTACAGGATGGTAAGCCTAACTTCAATATCAGGAAAATTGGTTGAAATGATAGTAAAGAACAGCATTATTAGGCACATAGATGAACACAATATGTTGGGGAAGCATCAAAATGCTCTATGTAAAGAGAAATCATGCCTCATCGATCTATTAGAATTCTTTGAGGGGGGTCAACAAACATGTGGACAAGGGTGATCCAGTGGATATAGTATACTTGGACTTTCAGAAAGCCTCACCAAAGTCTCTTAAGCAAAGTAGGAAGTCTTGGGATAAGAGGGAAGGTCCTCTCATGGATCAGTAACTGGTTAAAAGACTGGAAACAAACAGTAGGACTAAAAGGTCTATTTTCACAATACAGAGCGATATATAGTGACATCCCCAGGGATCTGCACTGGGACCAGTGCTGTTCAACATATTCATAAATGATCTGGAAAAGAAGATATAAAGTGAGGTGGCAAACTTTGCAGATGATACACAATTACTCAAGATTGTTAAGTCCAAAGCAGACCATGAAGAGTTACAAAAGGAAAGCTGGGTAACTGGGCAACAAAGTGGCCCATGAAATTTAGTGTTGACAAATGCAAGGTAATTCATATTGGAAAATAATCTCAAAATACATACAAATGACAGGGTCTAAATTAGCTGTTACCACTCAAGAAACAGATCAGAATCATTGTGGACAGTTCGCTGCAAACACCTGCTCACTGTGCAGTGACAGCCCAAAAAGCTAATAGAATGTTAGGAAACATTAGCAAAGGGATAGATAATAAGGAAGAAAATATTATGATGCCACTATATAAATCCATGGTACTATCCCACACAAAGGCTAACAAAGTGTCCTGTCAATTTCCTCATGAGTGTTAACCTAATCCTGGGTGCTGATAGCTGAAATCTTTTCCTGAAGCAGGAACTCCAGATAGGTAGTCACATTTTGGGAAAAGGTATTTTTTCTAGGGCCACCTTGGTAGTTGGCCAGTCCACTCCACTCCTAGATGTGCTGTTCACTCTCCTTATGCTTTAATACATAGCTGACTTCCCCAGCAACTTGGACCAAAACCTCTTTTTGCCACCCGGGAACTGTTATGTCCTCCAAAATGTGGAATGCCTGAAATGAGAGGGAAGGCTTATGTAGATTGAGGGACAGTGATCGCTGTGGCAGTGTCCAAACTGGTCTGCAAATTTTAGAAAAGCGTGATTGTGGTTTTAACTTATCACTCTCTGTGCAAGTCTTTCGCTGCAATTAAACTGGCTGGGTCCAGGGAACTTCTGTGGTCTGAAGCATCCTTCTAGCAATATATTGAAGTACAGTTTTACAAAATAACATTTTGTGTCCTAGAAATCCCAAAAGGACTTTGTGTATGCTCATGTCCTGAAACACTTGAGACTGTGACCATCTGTGTCTTGTCTGCTTCCAGACCCACTGACCTCCACAGACTGTAGTATCTTGACTGCTTGCCCACACTCCAGTAGAAGCCTGTACCATCAGGTGGCAAATAGAAAGGCAAGATGAGAGGCAAGTGGAAATGCTCAGATTGGCTGTACAGTTTGAGAACAGGATTTCAGTGCAGGAACAGACACTAGTTTCATAGTTCCCGGAAGAGGAATGGCAGTTAGAGGAGGATAAAGCACAGCAGAAAACTGTTGTGAGCATCTGCTTTCACTAACACCCGCAAGACTGCAGGCTCCTGCTGTCCCCCACTCTGAGTCCCCTCCACAATGCAATGTGCTGCAGACCAGAAACAGTTTGGACAATTCCATAGCAGGATGGGCCATGGAGTCAGGTCCTATCAGTGAATGGACAGGCCAAATGTTCTCCATGCAGTCCTTGATGCTGAGCCCCTCCTTTATGTTTACCTCCACCCTCAAATCCTGGTGCCCACTGCATGACAAGCATGTAAGAATAAGAAAGAAGAAGAAGGGGCCTGGAGACATGCCACAGTAGGGGGTTTCCATCTTGGAAATGGTTTCATTGTTTGCACTTGTTCAATCACTTTGTTCATGGTTTTGGTAGAATGGCTGCTGGCCTGCCAGGCAATAGTTTAATATTGTGCTTTTCTAATAAATGTTCAACATTTTTTTATTTTATTAAGAAATTGTATTGCCATCTGTAGCAAGGCAACAATGCACTGGCGTGGCGCCTCCTGCTGGTTGTCCTGGGAATTAGCTCTTCACCAGCTCCGGAGCACCCTCTGCAGGCCGGTGGCTCACCTGTTGCTGGACCCCATGTCCCTCCTGGACCCCAATGCCCTTTACCCTAGGGTTCTGGCCCAGCAGTACCCCCACACTCTGGGGTCTCCCCTCCCTGGAGAACCCTCTTTCCACCTTGCCTCAGTGGCTACTGCAAGTCACCATCTTGCCCCCTCTCACAGAGGCAGACTGCAGTCCATAATGGCCACTCATCATTGGCAAGGGGTTAGGACCAGCTGCCTCTGCCTATTCCCAGGTTGCCCCTCTGCAACCCTAGTACCTTTTGGTAGGCCTTCACCAAGGCCTGCAGTCTGGGGGCGTTTACAAGGCTGGAGCTCCCCAGCTCCCTTTTCCCTGTCCCAGCCCTGCTCCACTTCAGGTACCTTCCCTTAGGCAGCTAGCCCCTCCCACTCTGGGGCTAGAGCAAGACTCTTTCTGGCCCACAGCCCTCTTATAAGGGCCAGCTGGGCCCTGATTGAGCTGGCCACAGCTGTAGTCAGCTACCCAGTCAGCTTCCCCCAGCTGTTCTTAATCCCTTTCCCGGCTGCAGCCCTCTCCAAGACTGCTTTTGACCCCTTTTCTGCAGGAGTAGGGCAGCTGCTCCAGTACACCATCACAACATAGAGTGTCTATTTCAAATGATAAACACATAAGGAGCAACACTGAAGTTGTATGAAAACAATTTATTTCTCAGTACAGATCACTAAATCCAGAGTTCTCCCCCTCCCCCATTTCATAAGTGATCATCATAAGTACAATCAACACCCCCTTACCTAATGTACTGTAAGCATTGCACAAGCACATTCATAATGGTACTATTTTCCATCCATGAGAGCACAAAACAGCTATAATTTCTGTTGCCTGGGTGCATCTGTGGTAGCTGCACTTTCTGGCTAATTACCAGTTTAGCAGCCTGTGACTGTCATAAGTCCATTGGGAGGGACCTTTTGGCTTCACAAAGATTGTGAAGCTCAGCAAGCCGCAATAATGAGGACAGCATTGAGGATACTGCAATCCAAATGGGTCTATAGACAACACCAGCGGGATTTCAGTCTGCTAAACATACATTCAACCACCATTCTTCACCTGCTGAGTGTGTAATTAAACCTTCTTTTGCAAAGGCCTCAGATCTGGATATAGTTTCATAAGGCAAAGCAAAAAGTTTTCTTTATGCAAATGTTCTAGACCCACCGCTGGGCATCCCTGGTCTGCATGATGATGTGGTCCCACCAGTCTCTGCATAAACAGACCTCTCTGGGTTATTGTGTTATAATCTGAAATACATCTAGGGGGTCATCCTGTCCCAGAACCAACCACCAAGATTTAGTAATGATCCAACACAGTGGTGATATAATTTACCTGGTAGGTGAGGGCGGGGAGTTGGTACACCTTGATAAGAGGTTATTTAAAGGTAGCCAAGGTAATAACTCGTTGGCAAAACATATTTATTTAAACTGGAACTGGATTCCACCTACCTACAATATAATTAAACAAAAAAAACACACAAACTTATAATGGTTCAAATACACACACACACACACTCTAAACAACTCACTATTAAGTGTATTTAATTAAATACAACATTCTAAATCAAAGAAGTGTGTCTATATCTATCTCTATGTACAGGCTAATATCTTATAGATTTTTGTTATTTTAGTTCAAATCTCCCCTTTGCCCAAACATCTCACTAGGTAAAGGTCTAAAGCCCAAGTCAGTCTTTGAGTCACAAGCACCTCTCTAAAGAAATGGACTTGATTCCAGTGATACTTGCTTGCAAGGGATATACATTAGACCAGACCCACTGGAGCTGGAGGATATTTGGCTCTCCTGTTCCAGATCTCCAGAACAATATGAATCAATGACAGAAGATGACCAGATCCAATGTTCAGGAACATGCCATCAAACATAGACTGACGACCAGCCAGCCAGCTTCAAATTAAAGGGACTCTCTTCTGCAAGTCTGTCTGCTCTGCTCAATCTCAGTCTCTCAACTTACTCTTGGTTTCTCTCATTCCCAGTTTCCCTCTGGCTTCCCTCTCTCCCTTTCTCTATCTCAGTTAACTCACTGACTCTGTTTCTCTCTGTCTCTCTCAGGGCAGGTCTACAGTACAATCTAAAGTTGACCTAAGTTACGCAATTCCAGTTATGTGAATGACGCATCTCATTCCAGTGGAGTACCAGAGTCGATGGGAGCATGTTCAGTCGATTTAGCAGGTCTTCACTAGACTTGCTAAATTGACGCCCGGTGGATCGATAGTCATAGCATCAATCCACCTGGTAGTGGAGACAAGCCCTCAGGCTCATCCCTGCCTGCCTCTATCCCTCAACCATCCCCTTTTTCCCCTCCAGCTGGCATATCCCTCCCTCTAAGAGAAGGGGACACTTTCTCAGAGGGAGGGGCTACTTCCTTTCTATAGAAAGCTGACAGTGCATTAATCTGAACACACTTTAAATCATATCCCCATAGACAGTAGAGTCCCTTTACTACATCTACATTTGCTTGTGGCCCTTCTGCAGAAGTGTTGGTCTACGTAAGGGACATTAGTGGCTATACCGACTGTCATGAGCAGCATCAGCCCACTAGAGTCTGCCATGTCTGTGTTCTGCTCCTCCTCCTCCTCCTCTTCCTCCTCCATCCTTAACTCTGTCAGGTGCCTTCAGTGGGTCAGAAAACTCTGCCAGAATGTTCACCAGCATATCAAAGTTTTGTCCATTTCCTTAAACAAAAGATAAAGTGCAAGTCAGAGAAGCTCTTCAAATGGTGACTGCACCACATTGCTGGCTCTAGTTGCTGGGAGCCCGAGGACCAAAATGACGGCTCAGCAGGATGTTCTGGAGGGCTGCTTAAACATCCAGTTTGACTTATGTTAATTTGTTTTGCTTTTTTGCTACCTTATGTTTTCCCTGAATATATTTACTGACTCAGTCTTTCTCAATAGTTCTTCTTTTCCATTAAGGGGCCTGATTTTCAAAGGCTCTTGAGCACCTGCAGCGCTCACTGATTTCAGCTGGAGTTATGGGTGTGCAGCACCTCTGAAAATCGGGCCCCAAAGTTCCTTCACTGGGCCTATCACTGCCATATCTGTTTAATTGTCTGTTTCCAGAACAGATTTTCTTTTATGTCTGGATCTCTGGAGCAATGTCCTGTGTGCCTTATTACAAGGGACTGTAATCTCACAGTTAGATCCAATTTTTGTTGATCCATTATATCTTGAGCAAATTATTCAGTTTTATGCCACTGTTTACACAGCAGGAATAAATTTAAGTTGTTCTACCACAAGGTACCAGATTTCTAGCATACACTGTCATTAGTGAGACAATTACTATGATTTGTCCACTTGATACAGTTTCCAGGTGTAGCACAGTGCAGACTCACCCCTGCAGCACCTCCTGCTGGTCATCCTCAGGAAGTAGCTCCTCAACCCAGACACGCCATCTGCAGGCCAGTGATCCACTTGCCATTGGCCTCCATGTCCCTCCCAGGACCCCAGTGCCCTTATCTCAGGGTTCTGCCTCCTGTAGTACCCAACAGTCTTACTGGGTTTCCCCACCCCCTATCCTCACATTGCCTCAGTTATAGCTACTGCCAGTTTCTGTTTAGCCCCTGCACCTTCGGGCAGACTGCAGTCTATCAACCAATCATCACAGGCAACAAAAGGTTTGGACTGGCTACCTTTACCCACCCCTCTGGCTGCCTCTCTGCAAGCCCAATACCTAGGAGGCCTAGAACTAGGCCCTGCAGCCTAGGGAGTTTCTGGTCTAGGGCTTCCCAGCTCCTAAGGCCTTTCCCCAGCTCTGCCTCTCTCTAGGTCTCCTAGGTGAGTTCCCCAGTAGCCAAGCCTATCTCCCTCTCAACTCAGAGTGAGACTGCTCCCTCTAGCTTCCCTGGTCCTCTTATAAGGCCCAGTTGCTTAGTTTGGGGCATGGCCCCAGGTGCAGCCACTTCCCCCAATCAGCCGGGGTTTCACAAACTTGCCCAGCCCTAGCTCTCTACAGGGCTTTTCCAAACTCTTCTGGGCTGGAGTGGGTGTTCACCCCACTACACCAGCTATCTAGGAGAGGAAGGATGGTCCAGTGGTTAGGGCACAAACCTAGAACTTGGGAGACTCAGGTACAATTCTCTGCTCTGCTACAAACTTCCTGTGTGATATTGGGCAAGTCACTTAGCCATCTTGTCAAATGAGGACAAATACTTCCTTATCTCATGGGAGGGTTGATGATAAATACATTAAAGACTATAAGGTGCTCATATAAGTACCTGAGACAAATGGGAAGATTATTCAAATTAAGGCCATAATCCTGCAATAAGCTCTGTGCACATGGTCCCCTTCACCCACATGGAGCACTAGCTGGGTCTAGGAGTCTGCCTGTAGAAAGGGGGAGATTTTAAATGTCCATTTTTCTTATTCTCTCCATTTTTTTCTGTGTTCCTTTCCTGTTTCTTCATATACTCTAGGGAAATGGAAACATTTCTCTGTGGATTCACTCTCCTCTGGTTCTGCCATGTCCTTATTGCTACTGGGTCTTTTCACTTTGGTGTATAACTGCAGTCTCACAATGAGCAATACACTTCTTATATCACACCTAATGCACTCTTTTTCAAATGGGTTACAGTAATTGTGGAGCGAGGGCCAAAACCTCATGCAAGTGCCCATTGTGAGTAGGGCACTAGGCAGACCTGTGGGAGGATAGGAAGAATCACATCCTCCCAAGCACCAGCTGCAGAGTGGCTGTAGCAGCCTTCAGCACATTACACACTCTTGCCAGGGAGTGTGGGACTGAAGGATCCTTATTGCAGCAGCAGCTCCTCCAGCCTGCTCCAGGCTTCCATAATTCTGCCCTGGCTGTTTCCTCACTTGCCATTCGGATACTGTTACACAGGAAGCCATCGTGGTATTAAGGCCCTGAATCCTAACAGGAATGAACAACCTACTTATAGCCCCTCAGACCCTACCTTGCCCCTTGTGGTGCATCAAACCTCGCACTGGTCCCACTGTGAGTGGCGCCTCCTTGGCTGTGAAGATGATACAGGATGGGGTAGGTCCTAAAGTTTCCTCTTTAGCACCTAGGGTTGAGCAGGATATTGAAAACACGAAAGGATCCAATATAAACTAAATCCAATGAAAACTATTTCTTTCCTCCATTGTGCAAATGACAGCAATGTGGTAACATACATATCCCAGAAATAATGTTCCTGTATCAGACACATTGAAATATAAAATTGTTGAGAATATTAATCCAAGAATTCTATAGTTCTTTGATCCAAAAAGGCTTGAAAGTTTTGGACAATACATTCAACAGCCACATACGGGCATGATATTAACCTAATCATACTGAGAAAGCAAATGTCAGAATTGGCCACCCTCTCAAAGCATGATTCAAAAGCCAATGAAGGCAATGGAAAGATTCCCATTGACTTAATGTGCTCTGGATCAAGCTCTTGGTGATCAATAAATACATCAATGAAAACATATTTTCCTTGACAGCTGTTAACTTTTCCTCAGGCTGGCCTAAAGGCATAAATGCCTTTTCATGATTCCTGCTGAATCTCATCTACTTTTTAAAAACCTCTGCACTGTAAAGTAACAATCAGTTGCCCATATGTAAAGATGTCTAACAGCTACCAACCCTCTCTTACATCTTTTACCCATCGAAATCTTGCCTCGGTTTATTACTGCACACATGAGACAACTTCTGCTCTCAGTTAAGGCTGGTCTCATCCAAAGCCCACTGAAAGACTCCCATTGATTTCAGTGGGCTGCAGATTAAATCTTTAGACTGATGTAAATCCAGAATAATCCAGAAAAGTCAGTGGAGCTCCTTGAGATTGATACCAATCTAAGTGAGAGTAGAATCTGGCCCACTACTCCTGCCAATACTTATTATGTTTTATTTGTATTATAGTAGCACCTAGATACCCCAACCAGGATCAGGGCCCTGTTGGGCTAGGTACTGTACATAAAGCCTGGTCTACACTACGCATTTAAACCGATTTTAGCAGCATGAAACAGATTTAATGCTGCACCCGTCCACACAATGAGGCCCTTTATATTGATATAAAGGGCTATTTAAACCGGTTTCTGTACTCCTCCCCGACGAGAGGAGTAGTGCTGAAATCAATATTACCATATAGGATTAGGGTTAGTGTGGCCGCAAATCGACGGTATTGGCCTCCAGGCAGTATCCCACAGTGCACCATTGTGACCGCTCTGGACAGCAATGCGAACTCAGATGCACTGGCCAGGTAGATAGGAAAAGGCCCGCGAAATTTTGAATTTCATTTCCTGTTTGCCCAGCGTGGAGCTCTGATCAGCACGGGTGGTGATGCAGTCCCAAATCCAAAAAGAGCTCCAGCATGGACCGTACGGGAGATACTGGATCTGATCGCTGTATGGGGAGACAAAACTGTTCTATCAGAGCTCCGTTACAGAAGACGAAATGAGAAAGCATTTGAAAAAATCTCCAGGCTATGATAGACAGAGTCCACAGCACAGTGCTGTGTGACAAGCGTAACGGAAAGCCAAAGAATCAAATGGACGCTCATGGAGGGAGGAAGGGAGGGGGTACTGAGGACTCCAGCTATCCCACAGTCCCCGCAGTCTCTGAAAAGCATTTGCGTTCTTGACTGAGCTCCCAAAGCCTGTAGGGTCAAACACATTGTCCGGGGTGTTTCAGGGTATATGTTGTCAATTTACCACCCCTCCCTCCCCGTGAAAGAAAAGGGAAAAAAATCGTTTCCTGACTTTTTTATATGTCACCATATGTCTACTGCATGCTGCTGGTAGATGCGGTGCTGCGGCACTGAATAGCAGCATCTTCTCCCCTCGCCTCCCCGGTGGAAGACGGTACCGTACAAAAGGACTGATAGCTGTCCTCATCATCCTGTGAGTGCTCCTGGCTGGCCTCAGATGAGGTTGGCCAGGGGCACCTGGGTAAAAATAGGAATGACTCCCGGTCATTCCCAGTAGATGGTACAGAATGGCTGGTAACCGTCCTCATCATAGCAACTGGGGGATGAGTTCCATCAGCCACCCCCCTTTCATGTCTAAAGAAAAGATTCTGTACTGCCTGGACTATCATAGCAGCAGGATGCTGGGCTCCTCTCCCCCCTACTGTTTAATGTCCTGGCTGGACTATCATAGCAGCTGGAGGCTACCTCCCCCTCATTTTATCTCACTAAAAACTCAATGTTACTTATTCCTGCATTCTTTATTACTTCATTACACAAATGCGGGGACACTGCCATGGTAGCCCAGGAAGGTTGGGGGAGGAGAGAAGCAATGGGTGGGTGTATTGCAGGAGCACCCCCTAGAATGGCATGTAGTTCATCATTTCTGCGGGATCTGACACGGAGCGGCTGTGCTCTCTGGTTCTCTAGTACACTTGCCCCATATTCTAGGCAGGACTGACTCTATTTTTAGATAAACCATAAAGGAGGGATTGACTCAGGGAGTCATTCCCATTTTTGTCTTTGTGCCCCCGGCCGACCTCAGCGAAGGCCAGCCAGGAGCACCCATGACAGCAGCAGATGGTACAGAACAACTGATAACCGGCATCTCATTGCCAATTTACAATGGCACAGCAGACGGTACAGAACGACTGGTAACCATCTCTGCTACCTTGCAATGGCAAATGAATGCTGCTGTGTAGCACTGCAGTACCGCCTCTGTCAGCGGCATCCAGTACACATACGGTGACAGTGACAAAAGGCAAAATGGGCTCCATGGTTGCCATGCTATGGCGTCTGCCAGGGCAATCCAGGGAAAAAGGGCGCGAAATGATTGTCTGCCATTGCTTTCACGGAGGAAGGAATGAGTGACAACATTTACCCAGAATCACCCACGACACTGTTTTTGCACCATCATGTATTGGGATCTCAATCCAGAATTCCAATGGGAGGAGGAGACTGCGGGAACTATGGGATAGCTACGGGATAGCTACCCAGAGTGCAACGCTCCAGAAATCGACGCTAGCCTTGGTACATGAACGCACATCGCCGAATTATTGTGCTTTGTGTGGCCGCGCACACTTGACTTTATACAATCTGTTTTACAAAACCGGTTTATGTAAAATCGGAATAATCCTGTAGTGTAGACATACCCTAAGTCTAGTGGAAGACAGTCCCTGTCCTGAATAGTTTACAATATAATTTATGACAAGGTAGATAAAGAGTCTACAGTACACTCCTCTTTGTTCAAATGGCCTGAGGGACATCTGAAAGTTTCAGGTAACCTGACGTTCAGATACACAGAAATGCTATTAACTAACATAGGGCTATATGGGGGACACACCGTGGATTCAAATAACTAGGATTTTCAGTTTAAGCACAATTGGAAAACTAGAATGATACTGTATTGTATGTGCTTAATACTTGGACTGTTATGCTAAGGTGAATTTCAAAAGGAACAGCATATGTTTTATCTGTGAATACTGAATAATCACAACAAACTAATTGCTGGCTATATATAAAGGAAGAAACAAATCACAATAATATTTGAAATTCAAAATTATTGACAAGTAAATTCTTCAGTTCCATAAACTGCTTGTGAATAGTTCAATGGGTCCCATAGTCTGGGAAACTAGCTAGTGGGACAATTAAAAACAAACACACCAAAGTTAATTTGCAAACTGTTCCATGTACGGTCCAAGGTAAGACGATATGAAGATGTACACATCCTGGAGGGTTGCTCATCAGAAGAGCCCCATCAGCTGGCCCTGTTTTGTTTTTTATTTTATATCAGACCAGATGGACAGATACTGCCTTTTGTCAGCTTGATGAGAAAAATGTGAAGAAGCACTTTTATGTGCTTGTTTCGAAAGGCAGCAGATGCAACAAAAGGGAAAGTAGGAAGCAGATTGATTAAACCTATGCATCATTTTTAAGTACGCCTTCTGAATCATTGAAAGTAAACAAAGAGAGAGTAATAAAATTGAGCAATACATTGTTCTAATTTCCCCTTAACGGCTAAGAATCAACTGTTTCATCTTTTGATTTTGGCAAGGTTTGTGAGCCCTGAAGAAGGAACAGTAAGATCAAAAGCCCTGGGAATTTGGAAGGCTTTTAAATCTAAGGACAATAAAGGAGATGGATTTCTTAGGTGAGTTTTTGGCCCAAGCATAACCACAAAAAATAGATCCAGATTTTGAACCTCTCAGACTTTAGGTAAGTTTAGATATTGGATGTGGTTTAGATCCATCTCTATTAATATCTCCATACTTGACAACTAAAAGTAACTTCTCCTATCTAAGAAGTCTTTTTATCTCAGTATATGTGAATCATCTATATTATTTTGCTACTACCAAAAAGACACAAAAGTATTGTGCCTAAACTGAAAATGCTATCAAGCTAGATAACTTTTGCAAAGCATTCCTTGTCAGAACAAGTTTCCACCTAACGTTTATTAAGAGCATTTTCCGTACATTTAGAAGCACACTGAATCCTAAAATAAAATGTTCAGGAACTTTCTATGTCATTGTTGTTTATGTCTCATAGTTCAGAAAATCATCAGTTTTTAACGATTTACCATTTCTTTCCTGTCAAGTAATTCTTAGTACTCTCTGACTTCTCTTTCTGAAGCACTTACTGGGTGACAGAAACATTTTAGTTCTCTAAGACATGCAAGCATTTATCTATGGGCTGGTCTACACTAAAGCTGAAAGTCGATCTAATTTACACTACTTCAGTTATGTAAGTTATGTAACTGAAGTTCATGTAATTTGGATGATATACAGGAGTGTCTATACTGTGCTGCATCAATGGGAGATGCTCTCCAGCCAACTTCCCTTATGCTTCTCAGGGGATTGGAGTATAGAGATCGACGGGAGAGCACTCTGCCATCAAATTAGCAGGTCTTCACCAGACCCACTAAATCAACACTGCTGTATCAATTGCAGCAGTGCCGATTTAGCCATAAGTATAGACATGCCCTATGTATCCACTACACAGATTCTCCAATACAGTTTGTTGTATGCGTAGCAACTCCCAATTCACACAGTATATGAACGCTCTTCCCCTCACCGCACCTCTCTGGCCATTTCACAGCTCAGCCACTATTGCTACCTGCCATGCTCTCCACATCCTGTTGTCATAAACAGATAGCTAAGGGTTAATGTCTCTTTCACCTGGAAAGGAGTAACCTGAAACACCTCACCAGAGGACCAATCAGGAAACAAGACTTTTTCAAATCTGGGTGGAGGGAAGTTTTGGGTGTGAGTTCTTTGTTCTTTGTCTTGTGTCTGACCCTCTCGGCTATGAGAGTGATTTTTCTATCTCCTGGCTTTCCAATCTTCTTTTTCCAAGTTGTAAGTACAAGATAGTAAGACAATAAGGTTTATATTGGTTTTTTTTTTTGTATTTACATGTGTGTAGTTGCTGGAATGTTTTGAATCGTATTCTTTTTGAATAAGGCTGTTTATTCATTTTTCTTTTAAGCAATTGACCCTGTATTTGTCACCTTAATACAGAGAGACCATTTTTATGTATTTTTTCTTTCTTTTTATATAAAGCTTTCTTTTTAAGACCTGTTGGAGTTTTTCTTTAGTGGGGACTCCAGGGAATTGAGTCTGCAGTTCACCAGGGAATTGGTGGGAGGAAGAAGTCAGGGGGAAAATCTCTTTGTGTTAGATTTACTAAGCTTGACTTTGCATACCCTCTGGGTGAGGGGGGAAGTACTTGTGTTTCCAGGACTGGAAACAGGGAGGGTGGAGTCTCTCTGTTTAGATTCACGGAGCTTGCTTCTATATATCTCTCCAGGAACCCAGGGAGGGAACACCCGGAGGGGGGAAGGGAAATGGTTTATTCCCCTTTGTTGTGAGACTCAAGGAATCTGAGTCTTGGGGTCCCCCAGGGAAGGTTTTGGGGAGACCACAGTGAGCTAGGCACTGTATAATCCCTGGCTGGTGGCAGCTTTACCAGGTCCAAGCTGGTAACTAAGCTTGAAGGTTTTCATGCTAACACCCATATTTTGGACGCTAAGGTCCAGATCTGGGAAAAATGTTATGACACCTGTACACCTTGAGTGTCCAGTCTCCTTACAGATTCAGCTGCTGCTGTAGCTATAGAATAGGTGCATGCTGACAGGACTAAGGACCTGCAGCTAGCCTATTTGCCTGCTAACTTAATCCCCAGGCAGTCTGACAGCACAGCTGGGTCCACTGTGAGCCATCTGATTGGCCAAACTACCCAACTGGCTGAAGGTATCAGCAGACCTGCTCTTAAGACCAGCAGCAGACCATTTGCTTCCAGCTGTGTTGCCTTATGCTCCTTCCAGCCTTGCTCTCTTGTGATGTTCTGGGGTTCACTCAGACCAATAAAGGGTCATCACAGACTTTAAAGTGAGAAGGGATCATCATGATCATCTAGGCTGACCTCTTGAAAATTGCAGGACATGGAATCTCACCCACCCATTCCTGCAGTAGGCCCATAACCTCTGGCTGAGTGATTGAAGTCTTCAAATAATGATTTAAGGACTTCAAATTACAGAGAATACAGCATTTACTCTAGTTAAAACCAGCAAATGACTTGTGCCCCAGGCTGCAGAGGAAGGTGAAACCCCCAAAGGGTCAGTACCAACCTGACTGGGGGGAAATTCCTTCCCAATCCAAAACATGGTGATCAGTTAGACCCTGAGCATGTGGACAAAACCCACCAGCCAGACACCTGGGAAAGAATTCACTGCACTAACTCAGATCCCTCCTCATCTAGCGTCCCATCTCTGGCACTTGGAGAAATCTGCTAATAGCAGTTGCGGATAGGCCATGTGCCATTTTAGGCCATCTCAGCATACCCTCTATAAACTGATCAAGCTTACTCTTGAAGTCTTTTAGGGTTTTTACCCCCACTGCTCCCCTTAAAAGGCAGTTCCAGAACTTTACTCCTCTGATGGTTAGAAACCTTCATCTAATTTCTAGCCTGAACTTACTGATGCCCAGTTTATATCCATTTGTTCTCGTGCCAACATTGGCTATTAACGTAAATAACTCCCTCCCTGGTGTTTATCTCTCTGATGTAGTTAGAGAGAGCAGTCATATCTCCCCTGATCCTTTGTTCTGTTAGCCTAAACAAGCCAACCTCCTTAAATCTCATCTTGCAAGGTAGGTTATTCATTCCTCATATCATAGCAGTCTTTCTCTGCACCTGTTCCCGTTTGAATTCATCTTTCTTAAACATGGAAGACCAGAATTGCATACTGTGTTCCAGATAAGATCTCACCAGTGCCTTGTGTAACAGTAATAACACCTCTCTATCTCTACTGGAAATAACTAGCTTGATGCATTCTAGGATTGTAGTAGGCTTTTTCACAGCTGTATCACATTGGTGGCTCAGTAGTCCTATGATTGACCAATAAACCTAGGCTTTCTCCGCCTCTGTCATTTCCTACTGATACGTCCCCATCACATAACAAAAATTATTGTTGTTCATCCCTAAGTGCATTACCTTGCACTTTGCACTATTAAATCTCATCCGATTTCTATTACTCCAATTTTCAAGGTCATCCACATCTTCTTGTATGATATTTTGGTCCTTCTCCATATTGGCAATGCCTCTCAACTTCATCATCTAAAAATTTTATTAACACACTCTCATTTTTTGTGCCAAATCACTAATTAAAATGTTTAATAAGATTGGTCCTCAGACTGATCCTTGAAGATCTCCACTAGTAACCTCCCTTCTGCCTAACAGTTCACCTTTCAGCATAATCTGTTATAGTCTCCCCTTTAACCAGTTCCTTACCCACCTTTCAGTTGTTGTATTAATTCCCATCTTCTCCAATTTAATTAATACAATTCCATACAGGAAAGTATCAAATACTACACTGACATCCAAGTAAACTAGATTGACCGCATTTCCTTTGTTTAGAAAATCAGTTATCTTCTCAAAGAAAGAGACCAAGTTGGTCTTGCATGATCTACCTTTTGTAAAACCATGTTGTGTTTTATCCCAATTACTGTTTATCTCTATGTCCTCAATTAATTTCTCTCTCAAAATTTGTTCTAAGACCTTGCATACAATTGAGGTCAAACTAATGGGCCTGTAGTCTCCTGGATCACTTTTCCCTCTCCCTTTAAATATAGCTAAATATGTCACTGCTGGGTCATGGCAGTGAGACCTAAAAGTCAGAGCTGAGTCCTCAGTCACGTGACAGGAGTCAAGAGTGAGTTGGGTCATGAGGGGGAGGGATAGCTCCGTAGTTTGAGCATTGGCCTGCTAAACCCAGAGTTGTGAGCTCAGTCCTTGAGGGGGCCATTTAGGGATCTGGAGCAAAATCAGTACTTGGTCCTACTAGTGAAGGCAGAGCGCTGGACTCAATGACCCTTCAGGGTCCCTTCCAGTTCTAGGAGATAGGTATGATACCTGGAGGTCAGAAGCAGGACTCACACAGGAGATTGAAACCACGAGTCAGGCGGGGTCAGGATATGAGGGTGTCAGATGAAGGAGATAAATTGGAAGTCAGAAACCACAAGTCAGATGTTAGGGGAGTGGGAGTAGGTAGCACCAGTCACACACTCCATAGCACTGTGGAGCCCATTTCACACAGCCTCCTGTTCTTGCTGCTGGCTTAAGTAGGGCCAGCAGGACAATCAGCTGCTCTGGGACTCTGCCAACTGCACCTCTGGAGTGGAGCTTCACATGAGGGCTGGGCTTCATGGGTCCCATCAGGCTGACAGATGGAAGGCTGGTGCATGGCTGCTCACATGAATCTTGTGGGCCAGGTTTGAGACCCATGAGTCATGACACTATATTTGCAATTCTCTAGCAATAGGGTGTCATAAACAGATAGCTAAGGGTTAATGTTCTTTTACCTGTAAAGGGTTAACACAGGGAACCAAACACCTGACCAGAGGACCAATCAGGAAACAAGACTTTTTCAAATCTGGGTGGAGGGAAGTTCTGGGTGTGAGTTCTTTGTTCTTTGTCTTGGGTTTGTGCCCTCTCAGCTCTGAAAGTGATTTTTCTATCTCCAGGTTTTCTAATCTTCTGTTTCCAAGTTGTAAGTACAAGGATAGTAAGACAATAGGTTTATATTGTTCTTTTTATTTACATGTGTGTAGTTGCTGGAATGTGTTAAATTGTATTCTTTTGGAATAAGGCTGTTAATTCATTTTTTTTCTTAAGCAATTGACCCTGTATATTGTCATCTTATTACAAAGACCATTTTATGTCCTTTTTCTTTCTTTTTATATAAAGCTTTCTTTTTAAGACCTGTTGGAGTTTTTTTTAGTGGGGACTCCAGGAAATTGAGTCTGGAGCTCACCAGGGAATTGGTGGGAGGAAGAAGTCAGGGGGAAAATCTCTTTGTGTTAGTTACTAAGCCTGACTTTGCATACCCTCTGGGTGAGGGGGAAGAGAGATTAGATCTCTCGGTACTTGTGTTTCAAGGACTGGAAGCAGGGAATCTCCTAGGGTCGTCCAGGGAGGGGAGCCTGGGAGGAAGTAACAAGGAAACAAGGGGAGGGGGTTATTTCCCTTTGTTGTAAGACTCAAGCTATCTGAGTCTGGGGGTCTCCCAGGGAAGGTTTTGGGGAGACCACAGTGAGCTAGGCACTGTATAATTCCTAGCTGGCGGCAGCAATTACCAGGTCCAAGCTGGTAACTAAGCTTGGAGGTTTTCATGCTAACACCCATATTTTGGACGCTAAGGTCCAGATCTGGGAAGAAATGTTATAACATGGTGGCCTTGATATTGGGCTTGCAATTCCATGTTCCAGTTCCTTTAACATCCTTGGGTGGAGATTATCCAAGCCCCCTAGTTTGGTCCCATTAAGCTGTTTGAGTTTGGCTTTCACTTTGGATATGGTAATTTCTGCTTCCATGTCCTTGTTCCCATTAGCCACCTTGCCACTGTTCCCAAGCTCCTCATTACCCATAGTAAAAACTGAGGTAAAGTATTTGTTTAGGTGTTGGATCATACCTAGATTATCTTTACTCTCCATCCTATTCTCAGTGCTTAGTGGTCCCACTTCTTCTTTCTTTGCTTTCTTTTTATTTATCTGGCTAAAGAACCTTTTACTATTGGTTTTAATTTCCTTTGCAAGGTCCAACTCTGCTTGGGGTTATGATAGTTCTGTTTTTTTCCCTACACTTCCTGACCTCCAAGAGGTCGTTATCCTTGGTGATCCATTCCTGTCACCATCTGCCCTTTAACCTTCAGGCATCTTAATGCTGTGCTGCTTTGGCTCGGATCCGTGACACCAGGAGCCAGACCACAACTATAAGATTACACCCTGCCTTCCATCAGCCTAGTTACTCCTTGCAGTGTGACACCAACAGCTGTTCCCATCCAGAGTCTCCCCAAATCCATCCTCCCTGAGTTATTAACTACCAGACACTTGGAACTTTCCCCTCTGGCTTGTCACCCCCTAAGGCATGAAATCCACCCCCCAGCTATCAGTTTACTTTGGCACCCACACTCCATACCATTTGCACACTAGAGACTTGCTTGTGGTTAAAAATAAACCAAATGTATTGAATAGAAAAAATACAGATTCAAAATGAGGCCACAAAGGAAAGTAAACATATACACTTGACACAGAAAATAAACAGATGCAACCTCAGGCTTTATAATTCCACATCAGATAAAATCTCTTTTCTAGTACAAGCTACCCGTTGCCTTTTAACACTTTCCGAGTGTACCCCGTCGCCATAAGAGGGATACATCCCTCCCCCGTTTGAGACTGTCCCTCAGTTGTGGATGCCAAACTCTGACACAATCCTGCTTTTAAAAGGCTTTCCCTCCCCCCCACCCCCCAATTTCCTCCTCTTTCTCCTCGTATGGTGACTCATGGTTCTTCCAAGTGGGAAAATTCCCTCCAGTGATAGCCAGGATGTCCTGATGTTTTCCCATTAATTTCAATGGCGCATCATTTGTCTTTTCCTGGATTGTGCAATGCTAGATGCTTGGAGTTAGACTAGTCTGGCTGAGGAGGCAGCCCTCCTTGCTTGACCAACCACCAGCCTGGTGTGAGGTGGAGGTAAAGTTTGTTAAATACATAAATTCATAACAATAACCTGTATCCGTAAGACTTTACATAAACATAAGAATGGCCATACTGGGTCAGACCAAAGGTCCATCTAGCCCAGTATCCTGTCTGCCAACAGTGGCCAATGCCAGGTGCCCCAGAGGGAATGAACAGAACAGGTTATCATCAAGTCATCCGTCCCCTGTCGCCCATTCCCAGATTCTGGCCAACAGGCTAGGGACACCATCCCTGCCCATCCTGGCTAATAGCCATTGATGGACCTATCCTCCATGAATTTATCTAGTTCTTTTTTGAACCCTGTTATAGTCTTGGCCTTCACATCGTTCTCTAGCAAAGTGTTCCACAGGTTGACTGTGCATTGTGTGAAGAAATACTTCCTTTTGTAAACCTGCTATTAATTTAATTTGGTGTTATTTACTCCTTCTCAAAACACTGCCTTACTTAATTTCTCCACACCAATCATGATTTTATAGACCTCTATCATATCCCCCCTTAGTTGTCTCTTTTCCAAGCTGAGAAGTCCCATTTTATTAATCTCTGCTCATATGCAAGCAGTTCCATCCCCCTAATCATTTGTGTTGCCCTTTTCTGAACCTTTTCCAATTCCAATATATCATTTTTTTAGATGGGGCAACCACATCAACACGCAATATTCAAGATGATGTGGGTGTAGCATGGATTTATATAAAGGCAATATGATATTTTCTGTCATATCTATGCCTTTCCTAATGGTGCCTAACATTCTGTTAGCTTTCTTTGGCTGCCACTGCACATTGAGCAGATATTTTCAAAGAACTGTCCAAGACACCAAGATCTTTTTCTTGAGTGGTAACAGCTAATTTAGACCCCATCATTTTGTATGTATAGTTGTGATTATGTTTTCCAATGTGCTTTATTTTCCATTTATCAACACTGAATTTCATCTGCCATTTTATCACCCAATCACCCAGTTTTGTGAGATCCCTTTGTAACTCTTCACAGTTTGCTTTGGATTTAACTATCATGAGTAGTTTTGTATCATCTGCAAATTTTGGCACCTCACTGTTTATCCCTTTTTCCAGATCATTTATGAATATGTTGAATAGGACTGGTCCCAGCAGAGACCCCTGGGGGACACTACTATTTACCTCTCTAAATTCTGAAAATTGACCATTTATTCCTAATCTTTTTTTCCTATCTTTTAATCAGTTACTAATGCATGAGAGGACATTCTCTTTTATCCCATGACAGCTTAATTTGCCTAAGAGCCTTTGGCGAGGGACCTTGTCAAAAGCTTTCTGAAAATCCCCCTTGTCCTCTTGCTTGTTTATCCCCTCAAAGAAGTCTAGTAGATTGGTGAGGCATGATTTCCCTTTATAAAAACACATGTTGACTCAGTACTCAGGTCAGGCCTGTAACTGCTGGGATCACCTCTGGAGCCCTTTTTAAAAATTGGCATCACATTAGCTATCCTCCGGTCATTTGGTACAGAAGCTGATTTAAATGATAAGTTACAGACAACAGTTACTAGTCCTGTAATTTCACATTTGAGTTCCTTCAGAAGTCTTGGGTGAATACCTTCTGGTCCTGGTGACTTATTACTGTTTAGTTTATCAATTTGTTCCAAAACCTCCTCTAATGACATCTCAATAATTAAGTTTAGAACACTACAAGCTTTCATAAAAGACCTTGCTTGATGTTCTTATTCACAATAACATTTTATATAACCAGTTGATTCAGCTGCTTATTCACTGGGGTTCAGACACACACAGTTCTCCGTTTGGGGTCCTGGACTCTGACTGTCACATACCTGGCTTGTGCCATTCCAGGTAAGCTGGTTCTGACCCTTGGCTGTAATTCCCAATCTCTGACTTCATCTCTGACCCTTTGCTCCGATTCCTAACTTCCAATGCCTCCTCTAATGACTAGGCCTGACCCCTTGTCCAACCACAAGGCATAACTGCCTACATTCCAGTCCCTAACACATGCATTTCTCTCTCTTAGGACCTGGGGGTGTAATATGATACCACAACACTACAATTGTGACCACCCTTGTCTTTCAAAAACCTCTTTTTCCATTTGCCTCTCAAAAAGCTGCATAGTTGTCATCCCCATGTGCTTCCTTGGAGCACAGTTCACTCCTTCATGGCACAGATTGCAGGTGATATACTTCCTGCAAAAAAGGGTCCCAGACATCACACCATGTTCCAGCTCAGTGGTGGAACCCTGCATTTAAAATTCATTTGATTTCCCTGGTACTGGGATTCCTACAGCCCAGTCTTCTGCCACCTGCTCTCCCCCAAATTCCTTTCATAGCCACACACCTCCTTACTCCTTCTGCCTCAATGATTATTTTTAATTGTGTGGCTTTGAATAAACTTTCAAGGAAGGAACAGGTGGATAAATAACCAAGAAAACCCACCTTTCTCTGGTTAGAGCTCAGAGTGATATTTTTCAAGCCACCACCTTGCAAGCAGGTGTGAACACATACAAACGCAACTGCTGCCTGTCGCTTTGAAATGAAATTCTAACACGAGAAAAGCAGGTTTGTTCAAACCAGAACCATTTCCACAACCTGTGAACCAGTTCTGATTAAAAAGCAAACCAGATCTATTTCAAACAAATGTTAATATTCACAGCTTCATCGCAGGAGTTGCACTAGTCTCAACTTAACAAGCAGGCTGGGCATTCAGTAAACAAGCGGAAGATGATACAAGAACGGAAATGCCATGTAGAATAGGAACTACACAGCACTGAAGACAAGTTTCAAACTGACGTAAGTTATTCTCTGCTCAAAGAAACACCCCCCTAAAATGAAACTTTGACACCTTAATTGCCATTTCTTCAGATATAGGGCTGCGTGGTACTGCGGAACTGCAGCTGAAAGAGGATGATGCTAATAAACAAACAGTCAGGCTCAAGAGGATGTTAAGCACTGGAAAATTCATTAAATGGCTTCAGAAGGAAGATGTTTGTACTTGAAATGAAAGCACAAAAGTGGGGGTTTTTAAATTAATCCCCTGGTGAGAGAGAATGGAACAGTCAAGTTTAGTCAAGTTTCCAACGAATTCATAGTACACTTACTATGCTCTTTTGGACATAATCCAAATGGAGACATCTCTTTCATCACTGATAAGAAGCATTGGGGGATTAGATGGTTGCATTTCCAGTGCTTTGTGAATCTCATGATGTGCTTTATTATAAGATTTGAAGTAAGTAGTTGTAGAGGAAGCTAATCATGTCCCTTCTGACTTGTTGCAGACTATGTGGGTCCTTTGATGTCTAGGAATATCTCTTCTTGTTTCTAACCAGAATTTAAGAACAACCAGAAAAGAAACTGTTTCCACAGAGTCCATTCCAGATTTTACACAGAGCCCAAGGCTTAGAGGGTCATAACATTGGAAGTTTTGGCTGTGAATTGTGAATACTTGCTTTATGCTTCATCTTCTGCCATATAAGATCTCACTCTGACACGGGGTTAATTAACAAACTCCAGCTTTATTGAGGCTGCTTATAACATAGTTTCTTCAGCCTTGTGGTTTCTCAGATATCTCCCCAGGAGGCGTCACTTCCAAAACAGTTCCTCCCTAGTAAATAGTATGCTGCCTGAAAGTTTCTTAATCCCTGTAAACGTAGCTCCTACCTGCTCCTGTGGCTGGCCACAGCACGCCATAAAGCAACTAAGGCTGTTCTAAATTACATCTGGCTGCTCTACAGTAGCCCTGCACCATCCAGGGAATTCACCATGCAAGGGGAATCTGAATCTGGGCAGATCCATTGGATTTCCAGTGCTTTCTGCCACTAGAGTGGTAGAACGCAGGTAGAACTGAGCCAAGGATCTGGCCCATGATCAGCTACACTCAGAGTTATGCTCTTCTAGATATAATGCATTTATGTGGCCCCTATAATCATAGAATCTGAGCACCTCACAATCTTTAATGTATTTGTCCTCACAGCACTCTTGTGAAGCAGGGAAGTGCTGTTATCCCCATTTTACATATAGAGAATTGAGGCACACAAAGACTTGTGTAAAGTCACAGTAGAAGAGTTGGGAATTGAACCTCTAACTCCCAGGTCAGCACCTTAACTACCAGACCTTTTTCCTCCTAGTAGCAAATCTCTGTGCGCTTCCTAAAAAGCTTCCAGTAACCTAGGCTACATCAATCTGCCACTATGCAATACAATCCTTCCTCATCACTGTTGCATATGGAGGGAAAGCATATGTTCAGAAACTAATGTGAAAACAGAAGTAAGATGTATATTCAGTCAGAGAAGCAAGAAAGTTGGAATGCACTGCAATCCCGGAAAGATGCCAGCCAATTCAGATCTAACACACATACACAAAGTCTAGCCAGGATGTCAAGCTGTAAATATTGCATCATCATAACAAACTCTCACCTGCTGCTCTATGATCCTGAGGGCGGGCACTGCTGCCCTGCACCTTCATCAGGATGGGTTTTATAAGTTAAACCTTCCTGGGTGTCACCCCACTGTCTTGTGATGAGAATGTTTTGGGCTGTCCAGAAAAGAAGAATTCTGTGAAAAATGTGCAGGGTTTGACTCACCTGGGATGTAGGAGACTTAGGCTATGTACACACTACCGCTTAGGTCAGTATAAGTCATGTCACTCAAGGGTGTGAATAAGCCACCCCACCTGAGGGATCTAAGTTACACCGACCTAAGTGCCAGTGTGGACAGCGCTAAATCGATGGCAGAAGTTCTCACTCAGGGGGGCTGGACTAATTTAGTTCTCTCCCGGAGGCTCAGAGCATCCATCCTAGCAGTGCTACAGCATCACAGCTGCAGCTGCGGCACTATATGTTCTGTAGTGTAGCCATAGCCTTAGGGTTAAATCCCTGCTCTTCCTGATTCAGAGCAGGGACTTGGGTTTCCCACATCCCATCTGGGTTATTGGCTGCTCTGGGGTGAGTGTGTGTCTATCTCTCTGTATGCCATCCTGAGAAGCCTTCTTGACAACTCAGCATTTTCAAACCAAAGAAGAGTTGTGCCAAAAAATTCCTGACTAGCTCTAGAGACCCTGCACCTTAATATAGCAAGGTCCAGATAAAAATCCTTCCTTAAATCTTTATGGAGATAAAGTCTCATTCCTTCCTAGCAAACATTCAGGGACCTTATCCAAAACTCGGCAAATAAGAGCTTTCAGCTGATTTCAGTAGGCTCTGGAACAGTCACTAGATGTACTGAAAGCCAACCTTTCAGCAAAGAGAACACCTTCCCTGACAAAAATTTACTCCTAGTGTAGGGTGACCAGACAGCAAATGTGAAAAATTGGGACGGGGGTGGGAGGTAATAAGAGCTTATATAAGAAAAAGACCCAAAAGTCAGGACTGTCCCTATAAAATTGGGATATCTGGTCACCCTCTACTAGCATCATTACACTTGCATTCATCTCACTTCTTTTTAGCTCATCCATTTGCACTTTCTTTTTTGTTTTTATTCCAGCTCGCTATTGCTTTTTCTGCATTCAAGTGCTGAGCACGGTTGCTGTGTATCAGCATTACTAAATCTTTTCTATTTGCCCTCAGGAAGGTCTTTCACTTTACAAACTAGCTAAAAAGGTTCCATGCTCTGCTTTGCTTACAAAAGGAACAATATATCACATTTTAAAGGTTATTTACATCATTATTCAGTACTGAATAACATTGCTAAAGTTCAGCATTTATGTAGTTTGCTTTTATAGTTCAGGGGTGGAGAAAAACAAAGTGGAGATACCAACAGGACCCTGAACTATTGTTAAGAGCTTGCTTTAATCAGAAACAGTCTAAGCCATCCGCGGGCTTGATCCTGCAATGTGTGGAGCACCCTCATCTCCCATTAAGTAGGAAAGGAAGATGCTCCACCCCACGCAGGAAGTGCTCAGCATCTTGCAGGAAGCATATGGGACTTTGTGCTATGGAAAGCACCTCATATACATAGGACATTCTGCAAACGATTAGTAATAATCACCATCCAAATACGACCTGCCATTCTGTGGGAGGGCACTTGGAGTTCAGTCTCAACAACCTTTGCGGGAGAATTAATGCTTTCCTGTGGAAAAGTAAAGACAGGTTGAAATGGAAACTAAAGCATGTTTTCATCTGGGCAGTCACTAATTCTGCTGAGCATTGGTCCAGCAGTACAATACAGATAGAAAGCTGGCCTAAATAGCCAGCTGAGTATTGTTCTAGTGTAAGCTACACCACACCCACTCATAGCTCCTGTTCAAGGGACACGTCAGATGCAGAGGTGGGGCATGGCTTGAGCACTGCTGTATCCAAGTAAACAACGTGTGACATAATGGCCTCCGTGTAGCCATTACCAAAAAGCATAAGTTAAAGCAGCCTGAAGGCTGGTCTAATTTTGGTATGGTGATCAGACAGCAAATGTGAAAAATCAGGACAGGGGGTGAAGGGTAATAGAAGCCTATATAAGAAAAAGAACCAAAAATTGGGACATATGGTCACCCTAAACTTTGGACAGTGGCAGGCCCACCTAGCAGCTCTAGACAGTGGAGGAGTGCTACGGTGGCTCAAAGCTACCTTCCCTCCCACAGTTGGAAACTGTGCTGAGCACAGCTTGGCCACCTCCAAGGATTGGAACCTGAGTGTGCCCCAATGAAAAGAAATACAGTCATAGTCTCCGCTCAGAGGGTCTCAAGTTGCAGGGGGGGTGGGGTTAGGTTGGATAGTAGGAAAAACTTTTTCACTAGGAGGGTGGTGAAGCACTAGAATGGATTACCTAAGGAGGTGGTGGAATCTCCTTCCTTAGGGGTTTTTAAGGTCAGGCTTGACAAAGCCCTGGCTGGGATGATTTAGTTGGGAATTGGTCCTGCTTTGAGTATGGGGTTGGACAAGATGACCTCCTGAAGTCCCTTCCAACTCTAATCTTCTATGATCCTATGATTCTATGAGGGAGTGACAATCTATATTAGGCTCTAGAGAAGCAGGGAAAGTGCAAATGGGGACTAGCCTATGTGCTTATATTGGACTCAGGCATTTCCAGAAGGGAAGTTACCAAGCTGAGAAGACTTGAGATAGACAATATTGACTGATGACATAGTTAGGCAAGTAAGGCAAGAAGAGGAGAGAATTACTGCTCAGGAGACATGAGTTCTTAGTCTGGAAAGGGCAATAATGCATAAAATATACTGTCTGACAGGCAGGATGAAAGCTGGGAGATAGAAAATACAGTAAAGATAATGCATGAGTCTGGTCCTTTTGGAAAAGCCTGAACAAGCAGGATGACAGTGTCTGGAGAACCATCTCAGGGAATCAGTGAAGTTATCAGTAACATCCACATTTATAATCTCAGCAGGAACATGTTCTGCTTTACAGCTGCATCACCAGTATGGATCGAAAACTGTATTTCAAAACTTTTATCTCAGAGTAATTTCTACTTACAGAGGAGGTGTGTTTTTCATCCAGGTAGGGGAAGATTCAGTTCTCTTAATTAAACTTTATGGTGAATTATATCTAAGAGCCTCATGACTGCCCCTGCTTTTCCCTATCTCTTTCCCAAACCTCTTCCCTTTTCACTGGAAGTGCTGTAGGGCTCAACTGTGCCTGTAGAATTCTAGGTCACTTGAAGGGGAGAAAGGAGAAAGTGGTTCCTCAGTGAGAACTCCAGTAGAGACTGTGCCTAAAGAAGGCATAGTGCCTCTGTGCTCCTTGCTATGCAGAAGGAGACCACCTGCTTCTACACCACATAAGGATGTACACGCTTTCCCTTTGGTCATTCCAGCTGGAGAGTCATGGCCCTGTCTCCCACCCACTTTTTTGGGGGGTGGCTAGCACCTCTAGGGGCACTAGCTAGGAACAATCTTTTTGCTCACAGGAATACAAAAACTGCAAACATGGCTGATTTCTGGGAGGGGCCTGCAACAAAGAATTTTTGCCCTGCCCTCTCTTTTTTTCATACCTACACAGGGGTTAGCCAAAATCTGGCCCTTAATAGGGATCACTGTTCCCTGTGATCCAGATTCTGCAACAATCACATTGAGTAGTGACCCAGGCTGTAGTGAAATCAGTACAATTACTCACAGATTAAAAAGTACGAGTGTCAAAACTGGACCATATGAGTTTGAACTGTACTATAATCTCAGAATGGGCATTATGCTGGTGATGGTAATAAGTAACTTTTAGGTTTGCTTCTGCTGGCCTTACTCACACTGAGTAGTGCTTTGCTCTGTGAAAAGTCCCAGTCTGGTCCTAAATAAGGACTAATATTCATTTTACATGCTTACCCTAATAGATCAGTCAAAGGTACCCATAATTCATATAACACTTGATTGTAGATTGAAATTAAGACAGGGCTTTTCTGACTACTTAACGAGCAAAATGAAAAGGAAAGAAGTCAATGCCAAGATAAATATGAAAATCTCAAGATTGCTTCCTGTTTTTCTCCTTTTCATGTTCTGACTGCAACATATATTCTAAATGCTTTTATTATCTGACCTTCTGCAGATAAATTAGACTGTCATGATAATGAATAGTAAAGTCAGTCTTCTGTAACACTCATGCTGCTGTTGAATATAGATGTATAATTATACCCAAGAAGTAATGAAAGCTCCATGGAGATGTTGATAGATTGGATCTGACTAGTCTCAAAACACTGCTATCTGAAAGATTAAGCCAAGACTTAGACAGATTTCACCAAGCAGGCCAACATTTAGATGAATTGTATGGTTTTGCATGCTTATAATACAAAAATGCATAGCTGTTATGTGTTGTTGTTATAGGCTGCCATTCAAAACATGTCGGTCACTAAATCTACAGGGACAGCTACCTTTCCATGGCTTGGAGGTATGTACGTTCCTTCTATACATTGGTTTGATTTATTAATGAGCAGTAGAAATACATTCCATGAAACTGCTTGCTGTTTAGGTTTTTAGTATAATAAATCATAGATATGAAAAAATAATTTAATATTTTGGTGCCTTCATTCACTCTGCATAGAGTTCACCTGGCACTGGTTGTGGGATGAACTACATGATCTAAAGCTGCTAGGAATTTTCCATTTCTAATTTCTCTGATTCCATTAATTGAATTACAAGGATACGTTCTCTTGATACAGCTAAAACTTTCATCACTGCTAATGGGAGCTTTGCACACACACAGAGAAAAATATGTCAATGTGTAACTTTGAACTGTACTAATTTACTTCCAGCTGCTTTCACTACTCAACTAAAGGGGGGGAAAGTACTACATAGACAATTTAAAAAAAAAAGATTGTTCGTGTCATGTCAGAGACATTTAACTATGTCCAGTAATTGAATATAAAGTGATTTATTAGCATGTAAGGAAACAAAATACAACAACAACATTGACCATGATTATATTGAACTAATAAGGGATGAAATGCTGCCAAAGTTCAGTTGTGTCCATTGTGATTTTATTGAAATGCTGACAGTTGGTTCAACCATTCTAGATGTGTCTTATCCAAGACCTATTGACGTCAATGGTAATTTTTCCATAGGTTTTATATCAGGCCATAAAAGGTCACTTGTGTTGTGCAGGAAAAACTCCCACTGAAATCCTTGTGAGTTTAGCATTCCATCACGTGTCAATATCTTGGCTCCAGTTCTGCTCCTTGACTAGTAAGAGAAGCAGTGTCAGTCCTTTGGGCCTAAATGTTGGGCTAATCAACCATAGTGGGAGAACTTTAAAATTCTGTATATGAGTATAAGCCATCATTGAGAGTTGTTTCTATCCGTGGCCCTCACAAAAGCAGCTTACAGTAGGCCAGAATAATAGCCACAGCTGAATGAATTATATTTTTAATGATGGTAAAACCTGATAGAAAATTCTATTCTATTGTATGTTGCAGTATGCCTTTGCCTGGAAGAATGAATTTCCTAACTGAGACCTACATAACATTTCTGAAACATATCACTTGCATAGAAACCTCCGCATTCTGCTGTGAACAATTTGAATTCAGACTTCTCTCTGTGAAGCTAAATTAAATTAGAAAATGAAAATAAAGAGGAAAGCATTATCAGGAAAATAAAGAGGAAAGCATTGTCCAATTAGATGGTTTCTGCAAGCAGGAGTTGTTAACAAAAGCTACAGCACCTGATTTTTAGTTAAATGGATTTATGCTAGTATATTTATACTATTATAAACAGATATAATTAAACTTCAGAAAGATGCTGTAACAGGTGGCCTGGAGGGTCAGACTGCCTACTAGTTAGAATGTATGACTTCCAGCCACTTGCTTGGTTGCATGGCCTCAGCCTTCAAGGCTCAGGGAGGAGGATGGGGAAGGAAGCAAGGGGACCCAGGCAGGGGTCAGGGGCAGCCCTCATGGTAGAGAGAATAAATTCTCTGCCCGGGGCTACTTCCTGTCAGCAGCTGTTCAGTTTGGGACATGGCCCCTCTAGTCAACTTAGCTGGGCAGCCTGCTTCCCAGAGAGTCCTCTCGTGCATCTCAAGCACTGCCTTGTTATGCTCTCACGCTCTTTCAGATGGGTCAGCTGCAAGTTGGTGAGGCTGATCTCCACAATGTCCCTGGGCTTTGCCCTCTCAGTTGCCTCCTGTGGCTGGGGAGACAATGCTTACTCCTAGGTGGCTGCCTGGTTAGTGATCCCTTCCCCCAGATAGAGAGGCAGGTAGTTCTTACTCCTTCACTGGTCAGCCCCGAACTGAGCCAGGCTCCCTCTTTCTCTGCCCCCTCCAGGTCTGGCATTGGCCACAGGTATAACAGGGCAGGGCTAGCAGGGCCCAAAGGCTTTCTATAACCCCTGCTGTACTGGCTGGCAGTTTCTCAGCTTCATCACAGGCTAATTTCCCAAGGCTGAGGAAACTGAGCAAAATTGATTGGGAGGAAAAACTTAAGACAGAAAAATGTGACTGCACCTTGGGAATTCTTTAAGAGTTTATTATATGGCTCAAAAACCACAATTTTACAGTCAAGAAACAGGCCAATTTTACCTAAAAGCACATCCCAGTTCAGTGGCAAAGTGAAGGCAGCAATCTAAGAAAGGGAAATACATAGCAACTGATATAAATTAGAAGTTAAGAAGTACAGAAAATTGATGAGGAAAGCAAAAGACATCGGGAAATACGAGGTTAGCAACTCTAAGGACAATAAGGATTTTTTAAGAGTATATTAGGAACAAAAGAAAGTCTAGCAATTGTATAGGTTCATTGCAAGGTAGAGATGGTAACATTGTTAATGATATAGAAAAGATAGACAGGATGAATAAATATTTCTCTTTTCTTTTTTTTTAGGGAATGATTTTGTTGTTTTATTTAGTTTGTTTACTTTCTTTATTGCAAGAAGTATTTGCTTTCAGTGAACATTTTTGAATTTTTGTTGAAAATTTCAGTTTCTGTTTTGAAAATTTTTTTGAAAATTTTCCTGTTTTTGGTATTTCAACAAAAAAGTCTAACTATTCTGGGAAAATCTCCCATTTTCTGACTAGCTCTGTAATGCATATAATAGATATATGTTACATAGAGTGTATACTTCAGATTAGACTCCATCTTGTTCAACTGAATCTGAAGTATTGCATCCTCCTTTAGGCACCTCAACCCAGAAAGATATTTGAGGGAATTTAGAGAAGTTCCACAAATATGATTACAAAAGCTAGAGGAACTGATTTCAGTGGGACTAATTATAAAAGTAAAGGATTCATAATATGGCCCTAAATTATTAATAATCATTTTAAATACAGCATCCATGAAATTAAATCTTTTCTTTTGTTATTAGCCTCAGGATGGGTTACACACTGTGGCTCATAATGCCAACTGTAACATTAGGAGTGATATTTTTATAACATCATATGTATTTTACCAGAAGGAAATGCATATATTTGATTGGTTGTTCTAACAGAATAAAAAAATAATTGTATGTAGGTGAAGAATTAAGAAATGTAAAAGGTATCGTGAGCATATTTTCTGTTAAACGATTTAAAACTAACAGTGAACAGCATTTGGATTGCACTTTACTAGCTCACCAAAGAATTAGTACTGTAGAAGAAGGCATAGCAGAAGACATAAATTTAAGCTAAAAGTGGCAGATTCAATAGCATTATACTCTGCAGGGGGGGGAAAAACCAAACCTAATCTGCTTCCCTCTGTGAGCAGGAACAAAAGTATCAGACTGTAGACTGGAAGTCATCAGCTGACTAGCTGAGCATAAGCCAGAGCAAACAGAACAGACTCTCAAAGAACTAATAATGTTGTCATGACAGGAAATAAAGACCCCAAACGGCCTCCATCAGCAAAAGCAATATGGGTGTGAGGGGAATCGTCTCACTTATTCATTGTTCCTGGGAGAGGGGCTGAAATTCTAAAAGTCTACAGCTACATATGCCACAATCCCTAAACTGCTATTAACAGCATGGCAGATTTTCCCCGAGGGAAAAGAGGAACATAATTCATTTTTGTCCTTTTGATTTTCAAATGCTTTAATGAACTTACTCTTCCATATAATCATCTTCTACAAGGCAGTAAGACTGTGGTTCTCCAACCTTTAGTAGTAAAAAAACGACGATCCTCTCACGAACAACCTTCTCTGACAACATCCTCCATTGTCTAAATTAGAAAGAGATCTTGGAGTCAATTGAAAACATCCACTCAATGTGCAGCGGCAATCAAAAGAAAGTAAACAAAATGTTGTGAATCATTAGGAACAGGACAGATAATAAGACAGAAAAGATCATATTGCCTCTATATAAATCCAGGGTATGCCCACATCTTAAATACTGAGCTCTGATGTGGTCACTCCATCTCAAAAAAGATATATTGGAATTGGAAAAGGTTCAGAAGAGGGCAACAAAAATGATTAGGGGTATGGGACAGCTTCTGTCTGAGGAGAGATTAATAAGACTGAGACTTTTCAGTTTGGAAAAGAGACAACTAAAGGGGGGATATGATAGAGGTCTATAAAATCATGACTGGTGTGGAGAAAGTAAATAGGCAATTGTTATTTACTCCTCATAACACAAGAACTAGGGGATCGCCAAATGAAATTAATAGGCAACAGGTTTAAAACAAACAAAAGGAAGGTTTTTTTTTTTTAACACAATGCACAGTCAACCTATGGAACTCGTTGCCAGATGATGCTGTGAAGGCCAAAGGCCAAAATAAAAGGATAAGTCTTGCTGCAAAGTCAAGGGCAACTGAGCAAAATTAAATTTGCTCACATGATAAATAATCATTTGCAAAGTGACACTAAAAACACAATAATGGCTTTTGAGTTCAAGAATCATAAAACAGCATCCAAAATTACAGATGGTGAAGCGATCCTTATTGAGATCAGCTCTTCTGTGTTGTAGAAACTGGAGTAAAGTGCACCTTTAGTGTTGCCTCATGTACTTTCATCTTTCTGTGAATCTCTTTTCATTTGAAGAGGTTGAGGACTAGAGCTGTTGAATAACAGATTCTTTGGTTTGTTGGCAATTTCATAACCTTGAAAAATAATTCATTTTAGGTGAGACCAAATTGAGAAATTTTCAGCAGATCAAAAAGTTTTTTAAAAAATCATTTTGGATTGAACGAAATGTTACACTTGACCCAACATGAAACATTCCATTTAAAAATTATTGAAATCTAATGTTTTTGCATTTTTTTAAAGTTTAAAAAGTTTCATAACAAAAATCATTTAAAACAAACAAAAAAATAAAAATCAATACAAATTCACTAAATATTTTGGTTTCACTGAATCTACAGCAAAGACCTTTACATCTTGTTTGACCAAATTCCAGATCTGAAAACTTTTAAGAAATGCTGCAAGATGCCCCAGTTTGCAAATCAAATGTGGACTCCTTAAAAGGCTGTCCAAATCCTATACATGGATGTTTATATAAGCGTGTTTGTGTGTGAAACAGCCATTTATATGTCCAACTGTTGATTTAAGTGTCAGAATTGATGTGGATCCACTAATGGGCATCCAAATTTGTACACTGGGCTCTGCTCTATAGAAAAAAAAAAACTTATATTCAGCCAGAATTGCAGGGTCCATACAGCTTAATCAGCTTGTGTTACTAAGAAATGCAATACACTGTGTAAGATTTGCCCCCACTTCTTGTCCTGCTTCTGGCTGTTAGTATCACAAAATGCTAAGCACAGGTCAGCAACACAATAAGTAATTTAAATGATTTTTGCAGCCGAAGTTGGAATATTCCATAACATTTGGTGTGCTTCTCTGTGAGATGAAAAAACAGGTTCCCCTCACTGAGCAACATGCCAGGAATGTGTCACATTTTGTGCAAGTAATTTCCATTCCTTTGTGTTCTCTCACCGTGATGCTGTGAAAATGATTAAGCAGACTTAACACTATTTTATCTTTGCATGCCATAGATGATAAAACTATGTTTATGATCCAGTTGATTCTCGAACCCTACAACCTCCAAAGAAAAGCATAAATCTGCAAGACATCCTTGGACCTACAGTTTGATTATCAACCTCTGGGGTTCCTGAAAGAAGTAAGGAAGTGTAAAGTCTCCAATAACCCAACAATTCATAACTGGCTACAAATCTGAAGAGCCTCAAGACCATAAATCAGTCTTTACAAAGTCAAGTTGTTTTAAGAATCCACCTTTTTTAAGACAGCAGGGAAAGAATAAATGTACACAAACGCTTAAATCCAGCCATGTTTGCAAAACAAAAAACACACTCCTATTGTTTTAGATCAACCTTCTCAAATGCAGGGGCATATAGATCTGCTGAGTCACATTTCGGGAGACTAGCACAAGACCCACAATTTATGAGCCCAGTTCAAGGCCTGTTGAAGTCATTGTCTTGTAAGTTTGGTGAGGATTCTTTTGACATCCCCTCAAACACGTAATACATTTCAAAGCCCAGAAATCTGCA
The DNA here is from genome assembly GCF_025201925.1 of Gopherus flavomarginatus. Classification (NCBI taxonomy): domain Eukaryota; kingdom Metazoa; phylum Chordata; order Testudines; family Testudinidae; genus Gopherus; species Gopherus flavomarginatus. The sequence goes on along the minus strand of NC_066622.1, from coordinate 124,118,600 downwards.
ATGCAGTTGGGATAGGAGAGAGAAATTTACTCTTCAGTTTATTCATGTATGCAATATAGTGTAACAGATATTTTCTCCAAATTTTGAATGTGTTTCTGAGTTGACGCCTATGGCAGTTTCAGCATGCAATATTTTATAACTAAATTATAATAGCCCCTTGAAATAACAGTTTAGAATAGAAATACTAATGGATCACTAACAAAAGCAGTGCAATCATTATTGTTACAACAAAGAACAATCAAAAACAACCAGGGACTGGAAAGCTGCAGGAATGAACTCTGTATCAATGTTAGATTCTCCTAGTTGTGCCAGGACAATTCCCTTGCATGCAGAGCAAAATCCTGTGAAACATAATTCCAACTTTGTTTGGAATTTTGTATGTATAATGTAGAAAAACCAAAAACATTTTAGCAACTGAATTTTCAAGAATTTTTGTTTGCACTTCATATTAAATCTTTTCCCTGATATTAGCTTTAATACCAACAGCCTCATTTCAGGTTTTCCATGCATAGAGTAGTCGCCCAAAGTTGACCACTTCTGATGTATGTTTCTAGCTCTCTCATTCCCAAACTGAGTTGCCTAAAGTCATTTCCTTGGAGATATCAACATTTTTTAGCAGTCAATCTCATTTCATATTAGCCTATTATATTTACTGAGTATAATTGCTTTTTCTGTTTTGTTTTAAAAGCATATTACTGAATGCTAGTAAGTGATTTAAATAATTTTTTTACTCAAACTATCAGGGCAATTTTTTCAGTCTGTCTTTTTTATTGGGCTCACCAAAATAGTATGTGAGTGCCTTTTGAAAAAAATATTTTAACAGTTTAAAGAGGTATTTATTTATTTATTTATTGAGAACAAGGAAACATATAGCCTAGCACCTCACAGAATTGGCCATTAAGGGTAAATACAGTTCAGTTGTTTATGAGGATCATCATTAGAACAACCTCCACTCTTCCTAGAACACAATTTGGCACCAATTCAGGAAAGGACTCAATTGAAGAAGTCCTTTAAGTCAATGAGACTTAAGTAGATGCTTAAAGTTAATCTATCCCAAGCAGCTGTCCTTTCTCCAGTCCCTACTTTAAAACAGCCTAAAATAAAATAAAGGCCTGCTCCATCTCCTATTGAATCCAATAGATGTCCTCCACTGATTTCAATGGGCATCAGATCAGGCCGCAACTAAATTCAAAAAACAGCAAACTAATGATGGAAAGGTGGGGCAATAGCCTTAGAAGAACGGGCTTATTAAAAAGGAATCCTCCAATGATACGGAACTATCAAGTTGTCCTATGCCTACCTATGTTACTGCATGACTTATTATCTTGACCCTACTTCTCCCCTGACCTACTCCTTCTTCCTGTTTGTGATCCAAACTCATTGAAATCAATGGGAATCTTTCCACTGACGTCAATGGGCTTTGGAACAGGATCTTGTTTCAAAGCAGATTGAAAGCTTGTCAGGGCAGAGACTGTGCCTCCCTGTGCATTTGTGCATCACTTGGCACAACGGAGCCCAAGCCACAATACAAATAATACATAATATTATATAGTCTAAAAAACAAAGTGTTTGAACTTCTTTCCTGTTTAGTGATAATTCAGGCAAAGTGCAAAGCACAAACTTCCCACTGACTGCTGGGTGTGCAGCACTTATGAAAACCAGGCTCTTTATTGCCTTGTCTACATAGGGATTTAAGATGCATTTTTAGGCTTTCATTTTTTTTAAATTTTCATCAATAGTGTTTTTCCAGACCCTAGCTTTCCCTCTCCTCCATCTCCATCCTGCCTTCCCCTTGGCAGCCCAATCGTATTGCTATTCCCCTATGTTTTTTTCCACCAGAGTACTCCTAATTCTTGATAACGGGAGTATCAGACTTAATTCCTCATAAAGGAGATCAAAGAGCAGATTGGATGTTTTTAGGAGCAATGTGTTGCTGTTGGGGACTATCAGGACTATGTGACACTTGGGGCAGGGGTGTGATTCCCAGCCTGCAGGTGCACCCACACCAGCTCTGTTCGACCTAGTGCACTAAAAATAGCAGTATATCTGGGGTACCATGGGTGGTGGCTCAGGCTAGTCTCCTGAGTGCATATCTGGTGGTCCAGGCAGACACATACTTGGGGCAGCTAGCCCAAGCTGCTGCCCCTGCTACCCTAGCTACATTGTTATTTTTATCGTATCAGCTTGAGCAGAGCTAGTGAGGGTATGTCTCTGCAAGCTGGGAATCATATCCCCCAACTCCAAGTGTAGACAGAGTCACAGATCTAAAGACAGTAGTTAACCACTTGAGCTGCATTAACTGTTAGCTATCAGTTTCAGTGGTGACAATATTCTGTTCCAAGCCTCTAGCCTTGGGCAAGGGTATCACAAAGGCAGGGACCCATGAAGAGAGAGATTAAGGAACTCCAAAAACAAAAAGCCTAATCCTTTATAATCCTCTACCTTTATTCTACGTCTTTCATAGATTTACTTGTTCTGTGTCTTCCTAATCTTGACATCCAAAGGGAAAAGTTTTTTTAATCAACATTTACCGTAACTTATTTTGTACAGCCTTTGCTCCAGTTAGCAATAGGGAAGGATTGAGGATATAAGGACCAGGTCCTCAGCAGATGTAAACTGATGTTTCTCCATGTATGTTATGGAGATTGGCAGTGCTATCTCTCAGATAAGACAGAATGCTGAAGTGCTGACCACTTGTGCTCATCAGAAATCATATGATGTTTTTAATGCTAAGCCCAAGTTGATAACTGCATTTGGCCTGTAGTTTTGGTTGACTTTTGTAGCAGGGTCCCATCCCAGAACTTGCCATCTCATGACACAGTGTATCTCTGCAGCTACTCTCAGTTCGCTCCTGGATCTCCAAATAAATTTATTCACAGTCCTGAGTATTTAAAGCAACATTCCCCTTCTTGGGAGCTAATGTATTTTTACAAAAATACAGTTTCCACCAGCTCTCTAGGGGCTTCCAACTCACCTCTTGTCCAGGGCCACAGTGTCTTGGTTCCCCTTCAGTTCTCTCTGGGCTCAGGAGCTGTGCCAGACCCACTACAGCCCCAGGCTTCTCTGGAGACACTTTCCCTCCATCTTCTTCCTGTCCTGGTCCCCAGACTCAATTTATTTCCATTAGTTCAAGGATTTCACAGTCCTCTTTTATAGGGCTGTGCTGTGGTTTAAGCAGGTTTCTCTAGCCCACTAGCATCCAGATTCCAGTGCCTGTTCCTTGGACACTCACACACTTCACACTTTTTCAGCTTGGGAAAGAGACAACTAAGGGGAGATATGATTGAGGTCTACAAAATCATGACTGGTGTGGAGAAAGTAAATAAGGAAGTGTTATTTACTCCTTATAACACAAGAACTAGGGGTCACTAAATGAAATTAACAGGCAACAGGTTTAAAACAAACAAAAGGAAGTATTTATTCACACAACACATAGTCAACCTGTGGAACTCTTTGCCAGAGGATATTGTGAAGGCCAAGACTATAATAGAGGTCAAAAAAGAAATAGATACATTCATGGAGGATAGGTCCATCAGTGGCTATTAGCCAGGATGGGCAGGAATGGTGTCCCTAGTCTCTGTTTGCCAGAAGCTGAGAATGAGCAACAGGGAATGGATCACTTGATGATTATCTATTCTGTTCATTCCCTCTGGGGCACCTGGCATTGGCCACTGTCGGAAAACAGTATACTGGGCTAGATGGACCTTTGGTCTGACTCAATATGGCCGGTCTTATGTTCCCTTTGGTTCAGAGGCCCCACAGCCCTCCCTCTTGAGGCTATGTTGTGATTCAGGCAGACTAAAGCCCTAAGCCAGCTTCTCCCAGCTGACCCTTCTAAATGACCTCCACCCAGTTCTACCAAGGCTGGCAGTAAAGTCTTCCAGACAAATAGAACTCAGAACAATACCTTCATAACAAAGTCCTTTTCTCCAAGGCATTTCTCCTGACATGCAGCCTTCCAATCATCCTCACCGTTTAGGGACCAGGTCAAACCCCCTCAGTTCTCTCCCTCTGGGCTGAAGGTAGTCAGCAAGCAAGCAGTCCTTCTCCTACTAGTGTCTCTGCAATTATGAGTGGGAAAGCAAATTATATGATGCCCTCTTTCCCGAAACTTGTCTTAGCCATTGAGAAAGAGGGGACCCATCTCTCATTCTATACTACAAGGTTCCTGGTCCCAGGCCCTTAAAGAAACCATTGCCTGGGTTTTTGTCCCTCAGACCACTTCCTTTCTCCCAGCATCTGTCTCTGCCATACCCCTGGCCTTCATCTGTTCCAGAACTCCTGGAATCTTAAAGGTCTGTTTCATGGAACAGGGCTGGCTGCCTCCGGTCCTCACTATCCCTTAAAAGGAAAAGATCACCCTGTTACAAATAGCCTGTTTATTCTGTGATTCCTTTATCTGGAATTTCCCCTAGATTCCTTCCTCTGCAGAACTGAGCACTAGAATTTAAAAAATTGTTTCTACCCTCCTGGTTGTGAGGAAAGCCTTAAAAACCACAACATGGATATAATCCATACAGTGCAGACAGTCTGACAATAGCTCAGAGAGGTGCAAACTGCCCAACACTCATCTCAACCTGAAACATACATGTCATCTGAATTCTGAAGCATACAGGAAACTATTTGAATGTCAGGTCTGTTACCTGTTTTACTGCTGATCACTTTAGCAGAAACATCTAGCTAGTGTCCTAATTCCATTGGCCCAAACCACTTCCCACACCTTCTCATTTGCCAAAAGCCCCAATTTCCTGCTAACAACTTTTCAGTACCGCTATGTGGTGTCAGTACAAAAATCTAGAGCATGTTTGAAGTAAAAATGTGGGGAACGTATAAAAGAAATTGAATGTAATGCCAAAATACAGAGCACAGGTGTTACTGTATTGATTGTGCTATTTATTTTCATATTGAATCTACTAAAAACTCCATTTTAAAATTTAAAGGAAACTGCCACAGAATTTCCAGTCAATGACACAGAAATCAGAGAGTCCTGCCACAGAATTTAAGTCCAGTTTGCTACGGAGTACCAAGCTCTCTGGATACCATATTCCTCTCTAGACGATTCCTAAACATTTTTGCAGTGTTTCACTCTAGAGAGGTTCTATCTATGGGCAGTTTCAGTGTAAAGTATTATTTTTATATCAAATGAAAAGCTTCATTTCTCCCAAGACAGCAAAGGTCATCTTTGGCAAAATGAAACTAACTATTCCAGTTCCCCTCCCACAGTAAGATTTGAAACCTCGATCTTCAAAATCATATCCCTGAACACTAACAAAAATGATGACAGTAAGACAAAAATGTCAAACTGGAAAATAAAATGTTACTTGCTGCATTATACCCCTCCTGAATAACGTATCTGAGTGCTGGTAATATGTCAAGTGTGAGTGAAATAGGTCCCTAAGTGAACATGAGTACTTTGTTAATTAAACAGCTTACACTGGCCACAATCCAGAACCAAGTGACAGCAATTACATAAAAAGCATTGGGACTATTCGAAAGCTACACTGTAAATTGTACTTGAGCAACCTTGGCAGTGAAAAAAAGGTCTTCTGTGACAGCATGTTAAAACAATAATTCAGCAGTTCTGTGCCGAACAGCTGTTTATATCCTTCCCCAGGGATTAAATGGCACTGAAGTAAACTTCATTAACTAAAGATTTGCTTACATGACAGTTGCACTTCCCACGTAATAAATTTAGGAGATAATGGGGCATATTCTGCTCTCACACCAGTGTAAATTCAGAGTAACTATTTTAGTCAATAAAGTTAATCTGGGTTTACAGTAGTATAAGTGAGGGCAGAATATTGCCTTACATTCTTAAGGCTTGGTCTACACTAGGAGTTTACATGGGTATAGCTGTCTCTGTCATGGGTGTGGAAAATCCACACCTCTGAGAGATATAGCTGTACTGACCTAACCCCCTCTGTGGATAGCATTAGGTCAACAGAACAATTCTTCTATCAGCCTACCTACTGCCTTTTGGGGAGGTGGATTACCTACACCAATTGGGAGAATCCCTCCCATCATCATAACTAGTGTCTAAATACTATAGCATTTTTGCGTAGACATACCTGAAGTGAGCTGGGAAATTCGCAGCCTTAGACATATACACATACACAGAACACACTGTCACACAGGGGACAAATGCTGAAGAAGGACAAATACTGAAGAAGAACAAATGCTGAAGGGCTCTGGCTATTCTTTCCCTACTAAAAGTCTCCAAGCCAGTGTAGCATCAACAAGTTACAGTTCCAGGACCCAGTTTTGCTCCCACTGACATCAAGAGGAGCTTTGCCATTAACATCAGAGGGAGGACTAGGTATGGAGTGTGGTTTACTTGTGTCCCATTGAGCTCAAATTTGTTCAGTGGAGAGCTGGTCCCTTCCGCTTCCCCTCATTTACTCCATGGCCAGCCATATCCTATTGCATTCCTTTTTCTGCTTCAAAGGTTCGTTTCTACATCGTGGCCCCTCCATACAGGTGTTGTTCCAGTTTTCATTGGACCCTCTCTTCCTCTTGGGAAAAAATAATGATCAGTGGAGGGGGAAAATGGTCAGAAAACAGTAGGGTACAATTTTGGCATAGTGTATAGGAAACAAGATACATGAATGTCCAGGCTCAGAGTCCAACAGATTTCTCCCTGTCACATTTACCCTGCCTCTCTGCATGCCCCGACACAAAAGCACATGCACAGCTCTGTGTTAATCTGACCTGTTTTGTCCTGAAGTAACATACTTCTAATGGTTCATGCTCTGATGCAGAATCTTAGCTTCCTTTGCCATGCTTAGAAGCATAATGGGAACAAAAAGAGAGGGAAGTGGCAAAATACAAGCTTTTGGGACCAGCAGGTAAATTACTAACTAAAATCAGCTCTAGCCTAATAGAAGGTTGTTGTAGGAAGCTGGCAAATAAACAGTTTGCAGGACTAATGGTGGTGCACTCTTGCATTCTTTCCTGTGAGAAGACATCAATATGAGCGTATATTTTTATGTAAGGCAGGCAAGATATTTGGTAGAGGTACAAATTGAAGCCAAGAATAGCACTGCATTTTAACTGCATACATAACAACAATATGGGAGAATTTTTTAAAAGTATCAAAATTTGTTCCCATTGTAGGATACAAGACTGTAGAAATTTTGCAGGAGTTCCTTGTTTTAATATTTTTTAGGTTAAAACTAAATGTAATGGAAGATTAATTTCCACAGCTGATAATCCAGCAAGGCATTTATTCCTGCCTTTAAAACTACCGTTTGATGGAATAATATTTGAACTCACAAATAGTCCATTTTTAAAAATTTCAAATAACAGGGCCTTATCAGCCTGATCCAATGCCCACTGAAGTCAATAGGAGTCTTTTTGTGGGCTCCAATGGGCTTTGGATCAGGCCACTAATGAAAGGCATAGATGCTCTAAAATCCAGACAATAAGCCACAAAACAAACAAACAAACTCACGCATCGCTGTCATATTTTCACACACTTTGGGTACATCTACACTAGAGACTATACATGTGTCCATGTTCGAGGTTGTGCCATAACCCCCCTGTTGTCCACACCTAAGGCGAGTATAGGGTGAGTAAGCTTGCATGCCAGAGGGTATGGGTAAGCGCCTTAGGCTGTGGCACTGTGTTGTACCCATGCAGGTTTGTAGTATGGATGGGGCTAAGGGGCATGTACCAGGTCTCAAGTTTCAATAGTCCCCCCCCCCCAATTTTCACAATACCACTATTATGCATTTGGCTAAAGCTAAGTCTTAAAAACAGAATATTAATGAAAAAAATCATTGTGCCCTGCGTCTGTGTATTTCTCAGCTAGCAGCCAGGCACCAAAGGTTGCTCAGGACTGTGCAGACTGGGGAACCAGAGAGGGTGGGTTAGAAAGGTTGTGGGTCTTGGTTGTGCAGACTTGTGTATGTTTCTAAACATCTTACAAATATATAAAACAGCAGCAGTTTGAAGTTTTGTTTTAGCTACAAATAAAATAAGTTGTAAGTTCTTGAGCTTTGTTAACATCTAAAACACTCAACTGTAATTTTTGTACTGTTGAAGCAAGTAAATTTTAAATCCTGATTTTGGGATAAAAATCTGTAAGCTTTAAAATATAAGCAACTATCATTTTTTCTTTTCTTTTTTTCAATATATGTTTAAACTAAAATAAGGTTTTTCTTTGAAATTGTAATTTCATGAATTAATGTCCGACCCAAGGTGGAACTGTGATCATTAAGCTTACAAATTTACCCTAATTGTGAGCTCAACTGTACAAATTACAAGAAAGTTTATAAGATGTCACAATAACTTATAATAACAACAAGTGTTGATGGGAAAAAGTACAAAAGAGACAAAAAAACTGAATTGGTTCAAACAACAAGGCTAACGGACATAACTCAAGGACTGTGTTAAGCTCATGCCTGGTAAACAAGAAAATGTGGGTCCAGAAGCTCATGAACCAAAATTGGTGTGGTAGTTATTAGGCCTAATTGGTTGAAAAAATAATGAAGGATGGGCTATTTCACCCATCACTCCCTCTTTAGGTCCTTAAGGAAAGAGATTTTTTGGGGAGGGAATATGGAAGGACAGATGCTACTGGAGCATACTTCACCTCATGGCTGCTACCCTCACCATCTGAAACCCTGGATCTTCTTTCTCCTAATCCTGAGATATGTTCTGACCAGACCAGGCCAAAGAGAGGGACCCAGATAACATTCCCATGTCTATCAGCTCCAGTGGAATCCCAAACACCATCTGGGATGAAATGGGATTGAATTTTAAACCACAAGAGCTCCAGGCCATCTCAATTCACTTCCGTTTTCACCAAAAGGACAGTTATGATCTTTGATACCATCTAAGAGAATCACAACATGGGGGTGTTTCCTTCTAAAAAAACACTTATTCTAGCTAAAGAGAAAGGGAAAAGGGATGTTGTTAAAATGAAAGCCCACTTGATACTTTACATTTTAAATGCTTTAATTGTTTTCCTTCTTTTCTGTATCCTTAATAAAATGTAAAAATGACATTTAATGATGCACTTGCCATGGTGTTCAGCTGGTTGAGGTCTAATTATACCACATCCTGAACTTGTTTAACACTGTTTAATGCTGAACAGTCACTAGGTTTTGTTAACACATTTGGCCCATATATTCAATCTAAATTAATACAGCAGGTGCAATGGCTAACCCCTGCACAGTTTGGAAACCACATCTTCTGAAATCTAGCCCATATTTCTGGAACTTTTCTTATGGCAACCACCCATGGGTAAATCACAGTGTTAATTGCCTCACACACCTGCACAACCAAGACCCCAACAGTGGACCTCTTATATTCTTTGCAAATAATGTTGGGACTGAGAACGGCCATACTGGGTCAGAACAAAAGATCTGTCTAGCCTAGCACCTGTCTTCCGACAGTGACCAATGCCAAGTGCTTCAGAGGGAATGAACAGAACAGGGAATGATCAAGTGATCATTACCATTCCCAACTTCTGGAAAACATTCTAGAGACACTTACTCCACAAAAGACCTATAGCTGCCTTGGGTAACCAGCTTCCACAGGACAATAGCAATCCACTTCTGAACTGGTATGGCTTCCCAGAGTTGAGTTTTCCAGCACTTAAGAAGTACTTCAAGCTCTTCACACAGCTCCATGAAGGTTTGTTTCCTTATTTGGAAGTTCTGGTGCCACTGTTGGTCACCTCAGGTTCCCAAAATGATGTGATCCCATCACACCATGCTGGTTCTCCTGCACCAGAAGCCACAGTCCACCCAAGGGCATACTGTGACAATACCAGCATTCACCATACTTGTACCATAGGAGCTGAATGAATTGTCACTGACTGCCCAAGGTCAGCCAGCTTCAACGTGTCAGAAAGTTCCGCCCAAATTCCATCCAGCATCTCACCGATCTCCCACTCCACTGTGAACCCACTTGTCTCACAATAAGGAGCAGGAGGAGAAGCAAATCATCTTCCCATGCTCCGGTCTTCCAGGGAATAACAGTGAGGGGGCAACATGATCAGGAACTGACATTGGCAAGTGTGTGAAGACTTGACTGTATCAACAGCACACAGGAAAGCGGTTCCTAGAGTGTCTCCCAGTCTGCACAAAACCCTGAAAGGGTAGCACTGACATTGCACAATGACAGTGGCAGTGTGGACACAAGTATACACATGTACATAGAATTAAACCTATTTCCAGCATAGCGTAATATGCACATTTGATGCACATATGGAGAGCAAGCACAAGCATGTACACAGTCCAATGATCGAGAACTCGCACAAGTGTAGATATAGCCATGACTGTATTCGCTTTACCCTTTTTTAATATTTAAACAACAAAACTTCCCCTAAAAAAGGTCTAGGTACCAAAACAATTAATTATATGACCACCCAGCAGCAAATTCTAATCACATACACACAATGAATTAACTTTGCTAGTCAATAACTCAGATCAGCAAAATACGCCTCTTTAGCTGCACATTCCCCCCAGGCACTTACTGTACCTTCTCTCAAAATACTGTGTCATCACTACTGTATCCTTTGGTAATCACATCACATGATAGTCCATTTCCTATCTTTAACTACTGAAGAATAAAATTCTAATGCAAAATGAACATATTGCAACAATTTCTGAGGAGCCAGGAAGATACAGACTCCATGAGTGAGTTATTTCTTAATTCACTGTGACATTAAATGAGACAGACATAGATGACTATATCCTAGTCTAAATCAAAGTATGCATGTTCCTGAACAGGAATATTAGATAGCAAGAACATCGTGCAAGTTATAAGCCCTGTGAGTAGCACATCACTTGCTACCCAAACATTTCTTCTATTATTCAAGCTCCTTTCCTGTCCAATGCAAATATAAACCACTTCCACCTCTCTAAGCATGTCACCCAGCCTTCTTCACTCTTATTTCACTCATAACTCAAGCATCTGCTTCTCAGTTTCAAAGCATTCCCTTCCTCTCTACCTATCTTTGTTCTCATTTTATTCAACACCCATCCTTTCCCATTCTCTCCCTTAGTTCTAAGCTAAGCTTCTCTCCTTGTTACTCTCTTTGTCTCCTCCCACTTCCATCTTCATGGTTTCTTTCTTGCCTGCCAGTTACACCGGAAACAGCCTTCTTATTTGAGCCTAATCCTGCACCACTGAAGTCACTGTGTGATTTGCTAGTGACTTAAGTTGGACTGAATCGGGAACTTAACATACACCAGACTCCTTTCCTCTTCCATTCCCAGACCTGTTCCACAAAGCCTGCCTCTCACAGTGCTGTCCAGTTGCCCACTCTTTGTATGCTAGGTGCCGTGTTTCCGTTCATGCTTTTAGATTGCAAGCTCCTTGATGAAAAGGTTTGTTTTTACTTTCCACATACAGTTACAGCACCATCAGTATAACAGCACAAACTGCACTGGCTAGCTTCTGATTCGATTCAAGGTGCAGTACAAAGAGTTGTTTTTCACTTACACAATATCCAAGCAAGTGCTGTAGATCTCTCTCTTCATATTATACTTTGGTAGTTGAGATCAACAAAGCACCTGAGGTTTGCACAACTGCGGGCTTCTGGAATTCATTTTCCTCCCGGGCACAATGAAGCTAGCATTTATGACTTTCAGGGGGCACTGCAAAGTTTCTAATTATCCAGAATTTTAGTTACTGTGACTCACACTTTTTCCAACACAAAGAACGTACTCAGCACACAGTTGTCGTCTTATAATTTTTTCACTCAGCAAAAAGACATCATAATTTCCTTACTTAGTGGCTCCATCTCACTCTTCTCACACTGTAAACTTTCAAGCAACTTGGCCACCATTAATCTGTAGCTTGAAATCTGCTATACACAGGTATCAGAGGGGTAGCTATGTTAGTCTGGATCTGTAAAAGCAGCAAAGAATCCTGTGGCACCTTATAGACTAACAGGCATTTTGGAGCATGAGCTTTCACGGGGGGAATACCCACTTCGTTGGACGCAGGTGATGCTTGCATCCGACGAAGTGGGTATTCACCCACGAAAGCTCATGCTCCAAAACGTCTGTTAGTCTATAAGGTGCCACAGGATTCTTTACTGCTATACACAGTCATCCTAAGGATATTTTCTATCTGGAAATTTATACTGTTTTCCTATAAACTTTTGATAGAAAGTTCCATTTCATCCATTCATACTGGACCATAACAACGACTCATTTCAATGACAAAACACCAACTGCCTATTGGAAAGTGAAGTATTATACTTTTAGCTGTAGTTTAGAGTAAGGCTAATTACAGCTAATGCTAATTGTACAAAATGGAAAGCAGAAGCCACTGAGTGATGCTATGGGAAAGATGTGGTTAGTATGAAAAGTGGAAAACAAGGTACCATCCAGATTATCAATCAGCCCATTTTTATATCTTTAGCATTCATCTCATTTCTCTAAGTTTGAATGGGGCCCATCTTCTCGACAACACTATTTATGAAATCTAAGGAAATTGTACATTAAACACTTTTATACCAAGTTGCAGGCTGAAAATTGTGCATTTCAAAGAAGACTCCACGTCAGTGGGATGAACAATCCAGCTACTTTATAGAAAGGTTTCTGTGAGGCAGTCTTGTTATATCAGTGGCAGATTTCCCCCCACTGCCCTCTGATCATATGCTTCAGTAGAGTCAAGATTAGAAGATGGCTTCTCAGCTGAGTGAAATGCCAGCTGAGCTGGGGCGCACCACCATTAATTTCAGACAGCAAGATTGATGTGTTTAACAGATTCCAGAATGCTGAAACCACCTTTAGGAGCAGCCTATGTGGAAAAATGCCAGAGTCATCTTTACCAACAACAGGTGTATATAGAAAATTCTTGTGTGTTTTCCAAACATCAGTGAAATTCCAGTCCAGATCTGAATTTTGCGCCCTGCTTTCTTCTCTAGACTATGAACCTAATCCATTTCTAGACACTAAATGCTAACATATGTCTCTGTGATGATGATTAATGTGCAGCCTGTGATACCATACATGAGTTATCCAAAAGGATTTGAAAGATCAGAAGAGTCATTCGAACGCTCACTAGGCAGCCAATTTATCTCTTGCAATGCTGAGAAGTCACAAACAAATAATCTGCATAGTAAGTTAAGTATTGCAAGAGGAACCCGGGCATCTTTTTGCTGCCCTGGTATAAGACTGAGTGGTTTTAGTATCTTACTGGTGTTAATATTAACATACCAGGTCAAGGACACAATACTTTACAGTTACAGTCCATCAATTTGCTAAGTATCCTCTCAAGGCACCCAATCAACGTTCTGAGAGGATGTCTCAAGAGACAATAATGGCTAGGGCCAGCTGTCAGTACTGATGAGAAGGGGTAATCATAATATTTTGTAATAAACAACATCTTCTCTGTCTGCACAGCAAATGAAAGATGACAACAACACTAGCACCTTCTAGTTACTTTAAAAACCAATTACCAAAGCCAACAATCTTTTCCAAACTAATTTTTGGGGGACCAATTCTTTGACTATTTAAGCACCAAGGAGCAAATTCAATGATACTGTGAACAGTAAACTGTGAAGGGGCAAAGATGGTTTTAGGTCACTGACATATTCTCTGAATTCTGGCCACAAAGGGCTGCTCTAAGCTGTGGTTGGCTTGTAGAGATAGTTATAGGCTGTTTACCGGCCAGATAGCCAGAGCACACTTCTCTAATCAGTGCTCTGCCATCAGAGGCACCAGAACAGGAGGGGACAAGGGACCATGGCCCTCTAACTGTTGAAAGTAGAGGGGCCTGGCTCGTCCACTTTTTGCTACAGGTCCGGCCTCCTGCCCCTCCTCTTCACCCCAAGGCTCTGCCCGCTGGCCAGGCTGGAAGCTGGAGTCCAACCCGAGTAAGAGTGGCCCAGGAGCCTGGGCAGCTGTGGGGAGCCGCAGACCCTCCACCTGCCCTAGGTGGGGGGCCCAGGAGGCAGGAACACAGGCCAGGAACTGCTCTTGGGCCCCCCACCTCAGGCAGAGGGAGGGACCCAGGCTACCCAGCCTAGCTCTGGTTTCCAGCTTGGCCAGAGCCTTGTGCCCCCACACTTCTAGGAAGAATCCATTGCCCCTGCCTCCCATACCCAGCCATGCCCCGGCACAGCTCTACACACTTCATCCAAACACTCCTCCTCAGAGCCCGTGGCTGTGAAGAAAGCTGGAGAATCTGTGCTGGGGAGCAGGATGATGAGATTCGATGCTCTAGCCACCTTACAGAAGAGAACAACATTGGCTGTAATTAGTGCAAGTGGACTTAAAAGATGCTCTGTCCCTGGATGAACTGAGGCATACACATCATCTGGGGAGCTACAGGACTGGAGCAGCTACAAAACAAAATGCAAAGTCATGCCAGTAGGTGTAGCAACCCTGGCCCTGGTATTAGTGTGATGCAGCAGCCCAGGATGCCATCCTGGGAAGAGAGAGAGCCAATGAGAGGACAGCTCGAGCTGGGGAGGGGGCTTAGAATCTCCCAAAAGGGGTACTGGGAGGCGTGAAGAGAGTGTGCTGGCCAGAAGCTCTGTTAGAGAAAGATGGACCGTGAAGGGCAGCATGCCAGGTGCCCGGCTGCAAGGGGCACAGAGCGTACGACTGATGAGGTTGACCAACAGGGCACTGAAAGAGGGAATACTGTTTGGGTGCCTGGGGATATGGGTGTCACTCTCTGGGTGAGGGGCTGTCGTTCGCAGGTGGACCTGCTGGAAAGAGGTGCCTGCTGGAAAGAGGCAGCACTGAAGCAAAGGACAGGCACAAGACATACAGAGGCAAAGGCAGGAGATTATGGGTGACGCTGGACTTTGCTGCCAGGGAGAGAAGGAGCCGATTCTCTTTTGGGGTGACACAGCATGTTGTTGAAAAAAAAATTGTACTGAGATGGTAATTTATAGTTTATTTTCCTAAGCAAGTATTTGATGTTACTTCATATTGTATCGTTAGTCTGTTATTTATATTATTGTTCCTTCCAGATTTCTGGGATTAGAATTTAGGGTTGTCTCCATCGCATTCGTTTGCCTCTGCCTCTCTTCACAGAAGGCATAGCCTAGCTGAGGCCTGAGTCACTGCATATGCAACAGTTTATACATGAGCTAAGATACATTCATCTACATGCTCCAGGTAGTTGTTTTTTTGCAGGATAGGTCGGCAGAGGCATCGCTAGAGGGATCTACAGCATGATAAGAAATCTGAATGCGAGGGCTTGTGAGTTGGTTTGCTGTGGTTCCCTCTTTGCCCTCTCCCTTATTATTATGATTAATTTCCCCATGATCTTTACTTACACAGAGACTAGAAAATCTGATGACCTTGGCAAACATTGCGAGCTCTCAAAAGATGGATTTTCCTTTGTGTTGCCGACTGTTAACATACAGGGATTAAACGTGGAGAGGCTGAGTAACAGAGACACTAAGATAATTCACTTCAACAGCCTCAGGGGAGAGACTGGATCATAAACTAGCTCTTCTGACACGGAATGTTCGAACAGGGGATTTTCAAACAAACAGAGGAAGGTAGTCTCAAAGATCCTGAATGAAACAGAAGGAAATAAAAATCATTAGACTCAGCTAACTGACTCATAGAAGGCATTCGACAAAAAATGGAATCAGGAAAACAAGGAGAAAACCAGTCTGGTTAAATTGCAAAATGCAAGAGAAGAAAGGAACACAAACCAAGGGGGGTGAAAGGTTAAAGGAGCAATTTTAAAGGCATAGACAAAAACCGAACTCCTCACTGAGTTTAAAAAGGAGTAAAGACCCTGATCCTCAAAGGTATTTTGGCCTCTAATTCCCTTGAAGATTTGAGCCTAAGGACCTGCCATTTGTGCCTTGAAAATCTTGACTTGATAAGTTGACTTCACTTCTAAGACTTGATATTGCAGATCCCCCGCCCCCATCTCTTACTACTGTGTTCCCCATCAGAAAGCTTGCACATAATTTTCCTTTTGGGTTAGAAACAGATTTTAATGCAAATTAGGATGTTTCAGAGACAGCTCATTATCAAATGGCTTGAATGCAAATGGTAACTACAGGAATTACAGTGATTTTCTCTAGTCTAGCCAGTATAACTTTTATTAACTGTAACACTGGTTAGGCCTGGGGCCAGTAGTTTCATAAAGCCAAGTTAGGAAAACAATGTTGTTCCTATTGGCATCATTACAAAATAGACAGTTTCTGCAATGTAAACAGTGTCTAATTTGAGTGCTCTGGTAATATAACCAAAGGAATTAACGGTACTGTATTATGTTACACTGCTATAAATTTTCTTCACAGGAAATTTCTTTACAGTCACAAGGGTATTTTTGCCTTGTTACTCATGGCAATCTCTGGTTTCTGTATACGACTTAGCAGATGGCTGACTAAGACGTGTGTAGATACTTACCTGAAGTAAGGTTCTTGAAGCCTTCACTGCGCATTGGTGCATATTGTCTTTTCCTAGAAATTCATGTTCATTATGAGGTCATTTCCTTCCATTTACACACCTATCATTCATTAAATCATGCCTGTTCATCTGCTGATCTTCACACATTTTGCCAAAGTGAATCTCATCCTACAATTTCCTTGTCTCCTTAATACCACTGTAAAGTAAATAGTTAAGAAATAAAAATATATATGGGAAAATAATAATTAAAATATCATTGATAATCATATTGTTGATAATTACATACCAGTGAGTAACAAAATTAATATATAGTCTGGGATTCTCAAAGGAGATTAAGGGCTTGTCTACATGATGCAGCCAAGTGCTCCAGAGGGGTGTTATCTGTAGAGCACAAGAATGTGCTGCACTCTAGCTGCTCCGTGTAGACCCTGCTACCATACTCTAAAAGGTACTGCGTTAAACTTAAGTTAATTTAGTTCTGCTTGAAACGCACCTACATCAATATGAACTAAGTCCCTTTTAGAACTCACCAGCAGGGTCAACACAGAGCAGTCAGAATGCAGCACTGTATTGCGTGCTACAAATAATGCCCCTCTAGTGCACTTGGCTGGTGCCATGTGGACAATCCCTAAGGGAATTTGGCATCTAACTCCCATTTGTGCCTTTGAAAATGTCCCTGAGTGTGTAAAGCTCATATATCTCACTCTTAATCAAGAGGTTTTTAGTTAACATAGGATTATTCTCGTAAATCTAATTTAAAATGAATGATTGAGTATATCTGAGATTCAGAAGTAAAAGGGACACTTTCTCTTTCAACATTATCTGCCACCTTTTTGCTACTGAGCATACAAATCTACTTTCTTTCTTTAAAGAGACTTATGAGGTGATGTCCCGTGGGGTGAATATTTATGAAGATGCATCATAGACTGCTCTGGAGATGAGAAATAATATGCTTATACAGCTTAATCCCAATTGTTTGCAGTGGCGCAGCATTTGCATGGAAGTCTTTCATTAAAATGATGTATTTCTATCTCTGCATCCTTTTTTATTGATACCTTTTGGTAAGGAATGTGGTGTAGTCTATAAAATTAACTACATTTGGATATGATTTGGAACATTCATATCCTACAGGACCTCTCACTCTTTCTGCAGAGAGCATTAGCAGTCTGGTGCATGGGGTTGTGAGTAATTCAATTGTTTTGAAGTCCTAGAATGACCTGTCTGTCTGTTCAGTCAAAGGAGAGAATGGAGGAGGAGGAGGTGCACCTTGCTTTCCAATGTAGAAGTATTATAATCATGTTTATTAGGGTGGTAGAGCCTAGGTGACAACCAAGAATGGGGCCCATTGTGCTGGGCTCTGTACAAACAAATAAGAAGATACTATTTTGTGTTTATCCCCATTCTGCTTAAGATCAAGGGGAACAGGGTTTTGCTTGTTTGTATTGAGCTATTGGGAACCAAGTTGCATGCCTGGAGGAGGGCAGAAGGTCAGATAAAATGTACTTGTGTGTGTGTTTGTACGTGTAGTAGCAGCAGCCAACAGGTGGGGAAGGTCTGGTGGAGCAACAGCTGAGAGACGAGAAGGGTCTAGAATGTAAAGCCTGAATGCTGGAAAGGATCAGATGAGGTGGAGTAGGAGACTAGTGGAGCAGATGCAGCAGGAACCCATGGAAGAATTTAGGCTGTAGAAGGAGATGGATAGGCCATCACCAGGCCAAGGAGGAGGCCAAGGGGTTTGCTATGGGGCACTAGAAGGCAGGACATAGGCAAAGAGTGAGAAGGAACATGGTTGGACCTCTGCAAGCCTTTGATAAGAGAGTGGCTTTCATGCTCCAAAGAAGTGGCCAATTGGTTCAGAAGGTTTTGAAAGAATAATCTGTAGTATATTTTTACAGTGGAATTTTCTGAGTCAGCTATGTCGGATATTGATTATCATTTATTTCATGCACTCCTGAGGCATCAGTGACAAATGATACAGTCAGCCAGAAAGAGACATCCATGTGAAATAGGACAGCATCTTCAAATTTGAAATTAGAAGTGCATTTAATTACTGGAGCCCCAAGAGAGCCCTGAATTCTAAGCTGTGGTTTTGACAAGTTTCTGTTAATTAAAACCAAATTTATAAGAAGCTTGGAACTTGATCCATGATAAACACAGCAGGATTTATTCCGCTCTCATTTAAGACTTTATATAATGCCAGCCCTTCTGTTTTGTAAGCATTGATAATGGGGAAATGGCCACGGATAATCAGTACGGTAGTGTACTATTTAATGTGTGATATTTATGGTCCACTAAATCCCTCTCCCTCCAATGCCTTATACCCCCTTAACCTGGCTCAGATGGTACCCTGGACTATCAAGAAGCAATACAGTAGCACGATTTACTGAGCTTACACATTCAGGCGCATAGTACAAGTTTTAACCAAGGGATTCCACCTTTCTGTTAGTTCAGCATGACTAATTCATGCCTGATCATAGCACAGTGCTGTAGAAATCTAAACACCCACATAAAAACCATCATCAGAATGGGTGGCAACCCCAACAGAGCTGCAGCAAATTGCTCAAGTGAAGAAGGCCACCTCGTTCATACATCTTCTGCCATTCAAGGATTGTGACCCACTCTTAGGAGGTAGCACAGCCAAGTAAAAAGGGGGTGACAGAATTTACTTTTTATTTCTGTATCATTTTGATGGATAATATTGATGAGTTTACACATTTTTTGTCTATTTTTATCTATTTCAGTTTTCATAGTTGCACAAAATTATGGGGAGACAGGCAGCGGGGGGGGCGGGAATCAGACAATTATTTCATGACAGATGCTGAGATTCAAAGAGCTAAAACTATATTATTGTTAAAACACAAAACGGTCAACATCATGCCAAAGATGAAGTAAATATCCTTAAATCAAACTCTAATAAGGTCTTAGGCAAAGAGAGAAAAATGTGGCTTATCTATAAATTTCAGGGAAATATTTTTTGACAGTTTGTGTCTGCACGGTGAAACTGATGTTTACCAACACCTACTGATACAAATCAAAGCCTTCCAAGCCTAAGTATAATAATCCCTTTACAGCTCTGTTATTTATACTTACCGTGTGGCTCTCTGCCCACCTCTAGTGGTTGGACCACAGGGGTTTATGAATCTGTAGCGTCTCTGAGTTAACACAGCAAGATCTTTTAACTCAAGCACTAGATGCTCATGCTTTTAAGGTTTTCTCCCCACTGTCAGTAAGCCTCATGTTATAAGTGGTGTCACAGCTCAAGAAGGAGCGAAACCTCTGTAAGGTTGATACATCCTCTCTAGCACAGAGGGGCAAGGAATGGACTCCACACACACCCACCAGCTGAGCAGATGCAGAGGAGGAAATAATTTGTTCCTAGAACAGGCCAATAGCAAGTTACTTCCCCCCCCAAACACTCCTGCTCTGCTCCTGGGGCAGCACAGTATCCTGTTACTTAGTTGTTATTTAACAATCTGTCCTAACTCCCAGCCTCACTTCCAAGCAATAAATCAGAATAAATTGAATTGCTCCCCGTCAAGGCCAGGATTTTCCTTAGACAGTCCCAAGACCTCCTGGCAGGGCCACCTGCGGGGGGGGGGGGTGAAGCAAGTGGGGCAATTTGCCCCATGAGCCCTGGCCCGGTAGTGATCCGGATCTTCGGCAACGGGGGGCCCTTCAGTCGCTCTGGGTCTTCAGAAGCATTTCAGGGGCAGAGGGCCTTTCAGTGCTGCCAACGACGTGGAGCGACTGAAGGGCCCCCCCACCGTCGAAGACCCGGACCGCCGCCGGGTGAGTACAAGTGACGCAGCTCCCCTGCTTTGCCCCAGGCCCCTTGAATCCTCTGGGCAGCCCTGCCTCCTGGATACTCCCACCCTTCTTCTCCCCTCTGACTTTGACAGGTCAGACTAACAAGAGTTGCATGAGCTCACAAGATTGGGAAGCACAGAGAGTAATGGTTTTGTTTGGATCTTTAATAGCAAATTCCTTCCCCAGAAGGCTTCCTCCTCCACATTCATCTTTTCCTACTAGGTAAACCGTAAGATTTGCTAGATCAATTAGGGAACAATGAAAACCATGAAAAATCCAGGCTAAGCACTAAATGAGTGCATTTCTCCCATTAGAATCAGATCACTGACTGCTTTCTGTACATTTATTTTTAATAGGCTGGCAAAGGTTGTGAGAATAAACAAGAATTTTTCATTGTGGGCCCTATTCCAACTGCCCATCCTAGCAAAAGAGGCAAAGGTTGATATTATCAGCTCTATGAAAAGCTTTCTCCAGTACAGCAGAGTGACAAACACGGCACCAGTTCAAAAATTCAAATGCACATAGCCTCACTAAATACGTATATCACATACAACAATATGGGCCCTTGTGTCTGGGTAGAGTTCTATAATGATGTACTTTGCATGCTTCTAGTGTACCACTCTTCTGTGATTTCCACTCTCTGACAATGCAAATTTGGGGGCGGGGAAGGAAAGGAAGCTGAGATTTATCATAACTTGGAGTGAGTGATGGGTAAAGGGGTTAGATTCTGCAACCCTGACTTTAATGAGAATTTATTTACACAAATAGTTCAGTTGAAGCCAACGAGTCTTCTTTCGTGAGTAAGTGCTCACCGGGGAAAGTAATAGTTGCATATTTGAACCTAAAATGAGCAATAGAAAGGAAGGATAGGCCTGTGGTTAGAGTGTTAGGCTAGGACCTGGGAGACCCACCTTCAGTTCCCTGATCTGCCACAGTCTTCCTCTGTGACTCTGGACATTGCAAGCAATCACACTGAAATGGATGGGACTGCTTCTGGAATCAGGTACTTACTACTCATTATAAGAGAAGCTTCCATGCCAAGGGGTAAATGTTGAAAAGGGCAATTCCACAGGACTCGTGTGACTACTGGGTTTCACTTTGAGGCCCAAAGGGCTCAACAAAACAGATTGGAGTATTTCCTGGTTCTTCTGGAAATGAATAGGAGTGGGGACAGGCCTGCCATCTCAGAAGACACCAAGAGGATTTAAGGTGAAGTGAGTCTTCATTGCTGACCCACTGAAGTAGGATGGGGAACCAGGTCATTCAACCACTCCCTGAGTAGCTAAGTAGGAAACAGGTCAGTCAGCTAACCTGGAACATGGGAGAGCAGAGGAAACATTAGAAGGCCACTGGGCCTTTCCCCACACCTGATGGAAAGTCAAGGTTAGGGAGCCTAATTCTGAGTGTATCCCGTCAGAAACACATGTCTCTTCCCACACGGAGTTCAGTGAATTGCAGAACATTGCACAGCAGCCAGCAACTCCCACCCAGGGTTGCCAAACATATTCACGCAGCTGTAGTTACCAGGCATGTGGCATGTTGAACTAAAACACTTTGTGGTATACTTGAACGACCAGATCATCTGAAATGAGAAGCAAAACTCAATTGAAAGAGAGAGGAAGGGAGAGAAAAGGAAAAACAAAGGCAGGCAGCAATGCTAAGGAAGGCTCCATGGAAGAACATCTGAGCACACCCACCCACAAAAGGCACTTTCCTGATGACCAGACCCATCTGTGCAGCATGGCACTAACCAGGGGAGTAGAAAAGAGTCTTCTTTTTAGAAGAAACCTGGAATGGGATATTCAGAGGGACTTAGGTTTGGCGTAACATCAGTAGGAGCAGAGTTAGGCCAACGCTGAGCATTTTTGGAAATCCCACCCTCATTGACTATCTTAAAAATTGTGACATTCCCAGATGCTCTCGTAACAGCAGAAGCAGAGACATGAATAGAATAATCAATTAATAATTAATTACTAATAAGAGGGCTATCCAAGAGCCTGTGGAGAATGCAAAAATCTTGCCCAGGCACATAAAGCAGAAGTTGAACTTCCTGGAGTCTCTGATGGGACTTAAATATTTCCAGACTACATGACAGAGTTAACTCAATAGGCCAGTCTGAAACAATCCAGAGAACAATTAAAGAATCCTCATAAGTCTTACGTGATAGCAGCCTGTCAGTATAATATCACAGTGCTTTTCTCCCCTCTATTTTAAATGAGGCTTCACTTAATTATCTTGTGCAACTTGTATGGGTATCTGAATGATAACTCACCTACATCCCTGGCACTTGAGAAACTCAGGAGAGTTTCAACAGAAATCACAAACCACAGAATACTTTTGAAATTCATTTTCATTCAGGCTGATCTTTAATTAAGTCAGTTCTAGGATGTCTTCAAGTCATAGATGTCACTGGAAAATGTCAGCAAATTCATCAATTAGCAATGAAGTTTAAAAAAAAGCAAGGTCAAGTTCAGCTTCTCCACTATAGTAATGACTTGCACTTGCATAAAAGGTCATCAAAACATTATTAGACACTGGGAAAAATCTTACCATTCAAATTATGACTTAGTTGTCAAATATGCTTTCTTCAAGGTGAGTTGCAATACGAGTTTACTTCGACTCTGACTTACCTAAGAATGTCATTGCCCATCAAGACAGCTAACAAAATGTTTCCCAACTTCCAGGACTGGCTCCAAGTTTTTTGCCACCCCAAGCAAAAAAAATTTCCCGCGCCCACCCCCCAGCCCTGCCCCATTCCAACCCTTTCCCCAATCCCTCCCCCTGAGACGCATTTCCCCTCCTACTCCTCCCACCTAGGCAAGCCAACAAGGGAGGGAGGGGGGAAAAGTGGACAGGCAGCGCGCCCAGGGGAGGAGGCAGGGCCAGGGATTTGGGGAAGCGGCTGAAATGTGGCGGGGAAAGGGTGGAGTTGGGGCAGGACCAGAGGGTGCGGAGGTGAGCTGGGGGGAGCAGTTCCTCTGTCCCCCCGGGTTACTTCCTGCGGCCCTCCTTGCCCCCCCCTTACTGCCGCAGCCGACCTCCGCTTCCCCTGCTGCTCTGAGCACACCGCCGCTGCTCCACTTCTCCCTGCTCCCTCACAGGCTTGTCGCAAAACAGCTGATTCACTCGGCAAGCCTGGGAGGGAGGGGGGAGAAGCGGAGCAGCAGCGCACTCAGGGGAGCAGGTGGCAGTGGAGCAGAGGTGAGCTGAGGGGGAGTGGTTCCTCTGCCCCCCACCACAGGATTACTTCTTGCAGCCCTCCCCATGCCCCCCATTGCCGCAGCTCACCTCCGCTCAGGGCCGGCTCCCGGATTTTTGTGCCCAAGCAAAAAAATACAAACAAACAAAAAAAAAGGAGTGCTGCCCCTTGGAAAATTCTGCCCCAAGCACATGCTTGGAGCGCTGGTGCCTAGAGCCGGCCCTGCCAACTTCATTAAGGAAAAGCATTGTCTTGATATCATCTTTATTGAAAAGAACCAGCACCTAAGAAATACATCTGTGTACTCTTAAGTTTGACCAAAATGCAAACACTTTCCATTGAGTAGTCCCACTTCATATAGGACTGAAGTCAGCCTGTGTTATCTATGCACAGGATAAGAAGCCAGGGAGTCCAAAGTGCCAAACACATATCTGACACTGACTACTTCTATAGCCTTTAGCAAACATTCATTATTTAATGTTCACGAAACACTCTGAAAATATAAAAAACAACAAGGTGTTCAGTGGCACCTTAAAGACTAACAGATTTTTTTGGGCATAAGCTTTCGTGGGTAAAACACATCACTTCTTGCATCTGAGGAAGTGATTTTTTTACCCACTAAAGCTTATGCCCAAATAAATCTGTTAGTCTTTAAGATGCCACCAGACTCCTTGTTGTTTTTGTGGATACACATTAACATGGCTATCCCCGATATCTGAAGATATAAAGATCTATGAATGCTAAATATTGTTATTATTGCATCCAAATTTCTAGCCATCTCATGGGCAACAATTCATTGGTCATGGTGTTGAAAAGCTTATTTATTCCTTATTTCTTTGGCTCTGGCAGGCCACTGGAGTCTTTTGTAGCCATACAAGATACAAGATACATAAACAGGCTACTTTCTGAGATGCTTGCTTGCTACTTTGCTGGAATGCTCAAAGGCAACATATGGTGGTTTGAGCGCTGTTGGGTATGGGTGCATTATAACTTTCAGAAACCATGATGGGCATGGTGAGGACTAGTGGTTGGTGCTGTGGGGCACAGTCAGAATCAGGAGTCCAGAGCCATCTTAGAACAAGGCAAGAGTAAGTCCGGGATCAAGACCAGGAGTGGAGCAGAACTGGTAATGAGGCTGGAGAAAGAGCAGGGCTGGAGCAGGCTGAGGCCTGTGGCGTTTGTTATCACTATCAGGCTGAGGAGAGTTCCAGCCATGAAGTGACATTAAACAAACTGAGCTGCTGTTTCTCCTGTGAAGTTTATATACCTGCTCTGAGAGTCACTAGACCAGCTCCCAACTTGTGGAATGGCTGGAGCCTAGCATGGGAATGACTCATGATCGCAAGTGGTTAAATCGGGCTCTAGTTCAGGTATGACTCATCACCAAAAGATACAGCAGTTAAACCATGCCAACAAGTACTCTAGAAATGCCTGTATACAAATACAAACACACATACAGTTGGCTTATAAAGAGGCCATGTCTATTAAAAAAAAAGTCATATATTTCTCAGTCCTATCTAGGTTGTAACTCTGCATCCCATCACCATGGAATCTGAGTGAACTTTTAGACACCATATGTGGTATCTCATTCCTGCAGCAATGAGTTTGGCTGACATGAAGTCATGTTGAGGTTCTCTTTTCTTACCCAAAGTAGAAGCTGGACTAGAACAGAGCTGAGGTCCAGCAGACCAAATGCTCCACCACATGACTGAATCCTCTCTCCCTCCTCCCAGAACACAGCAGAGAGCAGACACCATAGTCCTGCCAGAAATATGCCACTAGTCAGCAAACTGATATAAACAAGTTGTGCCCGGTTTGAAGTTTGACTACAGAAGTAGCTCACCATTCTGCTGCCAAAGAAAGGAAGCCTTCATCAGCCAGACAAGCTTAATGAGATTCCCGCTGCTGTGAAAATTGACTCCGTGTCTAGCGAAAATGTATTTCACTCTCATGAGAGTCCAAGGGGGAAAGAAAGCAATTTGCAAATGGTGGGGATTTAGTGTAAATATCAATGCAAACCTCGGGCTACATTTTAAAGGTTTTGGTAAGAATCTTAGGCTTATTGACGTGACTGAAACTTCTCAGTTCAAGATTCCTCATAACCTTCATATTTCAGGTGTTTTTTGTTTGCTTGTTTCTCTATAAATATGCTAAAACAAAAGAAAAAACACACCAGAGCACAGTGGAAGCTTTTGGAAAGCCTGTGTACTAATCAGCATTCACTATTGATGTTAAGATGGCTAGCTGCCTTATCAGTTTTCAAAACACAAGCCAGCCAGAGCAGGTGTTTAAAATCCTGTGGAGCAAAGGCTGCTCTCAGATGCATGCACCTGCACTTGATTTGGACAGTAGAAGGGTAGATGTCATATAAGAGACCATAGGGCTTGTCTTACTGCTATGTCAAATACTGTGTGAAATGGAATCCCTAAGAACAATTCCATACACAACACACAAGGAGTCAGAGTGCTACCATCTAGGAGGGCTACTTTCTTAGCTTTCATAATACAGTTTTATTATAATCAACTAGTCAGACTCATTGTGAACGTTAGAAGCACTGTTCCAAACTGACAAATTCCTGAAATAAAAACCTCATCCTGCCGCATGCCATCACTCATCCATGGTCTTTGGGAAGCTTTGGTGTTCAACAGGGACTAGATTGTGACTGCTCAGCGTGCAGATGCATACGGTCATTATAGAGCACAAGCAGTCTTCCCTCTGCCCTTTTACTCCACACAGGGGCCAGCACACCTGCAATCCCTCCCCAAAGACACCCCATGGGAAGCAGTGCACTCTGAAGAATGTTGCCTGCCCACTTGAAGTGGCACAGAGGGTGGTGATGGGAATGAGGCAGGGTCAACACACATGCAGGCCCAGGGGCCTCCACAAATGATGCTGTGAGTCGTTAGCCTGTTAGTTCTCTTGCTGCAGCAGCCTTGTGCCCTGGCCCCCCGGAGAAGTAGATTTGGCCTCCCATATTTAGTTAGAACTTCTCAAAGTAAGGGACTTCTCAAGGTGAGTAAGGGGGCAGACTCTGGCCCATAGCTAGCCAACAGAAGGGAGGAGTACATCAGATCTGCTCACCCTTTGTCTCTGAAGCATAAACTATAAGCAGGACTGTAGAGGAAGGCCTCGGGAGATGAGAAAAAAAAAAGCAGCCATTTCCCTTGATAGTTTGTTCCAGTGGTTAATCACCCTTCACCATTACAAATGTGTGCCTTAGTCCTAATTTGAACATGTCTGGCTTCAGCTTCCAGCCATAGATTCTTGTTGTGCCTTTCTCCACTAGACTAAGAGCCTTTTATTACCCAGTATTTTCTCCCCTTGGAGGTACTTACATGCTGTCATCAAGTCACCTCTCAATCTTTTTTGATAAACTCTCTTTTCTGCACCTTTTCAACTTCCTTTTTAGAATGTGAGCACCAGGACAGTATGTGGTATTGATGTATCAGTGTCACCAGTGTTGTTCACAGAGGTGACATCACTTTCCGACTCCCATTTATACATCCAAGGATTACATCAGCCTGCTTTGCCAACAGCACACCACATGACTAGCAAGGAGCTGGCAGTATTGATACGTATGAGCACAGTACTAGCTGATTTACAGTTCTCTCTATCACTTGTCAATCTTGGAACCATTAGCAATGATCTTCAACAGCTCATGGGTGAGGTCCCAGAGGACTTGAAAAGGGCAAACATACTAACTACAGCTTTACCTCAATATAATGTGACCCAATATAACACGAAATTGGATATAACATGGTAAAGCAGCGTTTCAGTGGATCAAAGCAAGTTCAATATAACGCGGTTTCTCCTATAACACGGTAAGATTTTTTGGCTCCCGAGGACAGTGTTATATCAAAGTAGAGGTGTATCTCTAAAAAGGGAAACAAAAACAACCCAGGGAATTATAGATCAGTCAGCCTATACCTGGAAAGATACTGGAACAAATTATTTACCAATCAATTTGTAAGCAGCTAGAGGATATTAGGGGATAGCCAGTAGGGATTGTCAAGAACAAATCATGCCAAACCAACCTAATTTCCTTTTTCACAGGGTCACTGGCTTAGTGGATGTGTGGGGGGGACAGTAGTAGACGTGATCTATCTTGATTGACTAAGGCTTTTGACACTGTCTCCCATGACATTCTCAAAAGCAAACTAGGAAAATGTGGTCTAGATGAATTATAAGGTGGGTACAAAACTGGTTGAAAGAGGATACTTAAAAATAGTTGTTAATGGTTCTTTGTCAAACTGAGGGCAAATCTAGTGGGGTTCTTTAGTGGTCAGTCATGGGTTCAGCTCTATTCAATATTTTTCATTAATAACTTGGATAAAGAGCTGGAGAATATGATTATAAAATTTGCAGATGATTATCAAGCTGTGTGTTGCTGCAAGCACTTTGAAGGACAGGATTACAATTGGTCTAAAATCAGCCAGATGAAATTAAATAAAGACAAGCGCAAAGTACTGCATTTAGGAAGGACAATGGGCTTAAGTAATGGGCTTAATTTGCATCAAGGGAGATTTAGGTTTGATATTAGGAAAAACTTGCTACATATATGGATAGGTGAATTCTGGAAAAGGCTTCCAAAGGGAGATTGTGGAATCCCACACCATTGAAGGTTTTTAAGAACAGATTGGACAAAGACACCTGGTCTAGGATTACTTAGTCCTGCCTCAGCACAAGAGGGCTGGTCTTCATGACCTTACAAGGTCCTCTCTAGCCCTACATGTCTATGATTCTATGTCCTCTGCTTTTGAGTGATTCATAATTATTTCCCAGTTTTTTAAACCTATCCATCTTATACTCCATTCATCCAATCCAAACTTCTCTAACTTGCTGGCAAGAATTGTAATGGGGCAGGACTTACCATTGTGGAACCTCCTGCTGGCCATCCTGGGAATTAGCTCATTTCACTGGAGCACCCTCGTCTAATAGTGTCTCACCTGTCATCACTCTTGCCTCCTCCTCTAGGACCCCCATCACTCCCTGGACCGTAGTGTCCTCTTCTGGACACAGCCTTACAGTTGTGCCCAACACGGTTCTCTCCTCCCTTCCGAGGGATCTGACTGGCCTTGGTCCAGCCACTCACCTCAGTGGCAAACTGCAGTCCATGCACTGGCTGCTCCTGTCAGTGGCAAGTGGGTGCGGGGGGCATAGGGGAAGGGGACCCAGCCCAGGGGCCTTATAGCCAGCAACCATTTACTGCCCATCCTCCAACTCCATCATCTGTTTCCCTGGGCCACTTCCCCACTACCCTAACACCTTCTCTGCCCTTGTATCAGGGCCTCAGTCTGGCAGCCATCAGGCTGGAGCTTCCTCATTCTCTCCTAACCCTGCCCTGCCCTGCCCTGCCCTGTCCTGTCCTGTCCTGTCCTGTCCTGTCCTGTCCTGTCCTGTCCATGGTGCTATCTCTTCCAACCCTCTACAGGGCAGCCAGTACTCCTCCCATGACCTCCAGGGAGAGACTGCCTCTGTTCTGCTCAGCAGTCCTTTTATGGGCCAGCCTGGCCCTGATTGGCTGCTCCACTTAGCCTTCTCCCTATTGGCTGGCTCAATAAGCCCCCTTCTAATTGGCTCTGTTCCGTGCAGCCTTCCGAAAGCTGCTTTAACCCTTCTTCTGCCTCCCTGGGGCAGCTGTCCTACCACAGAATATTGTGGGAGACCATATCAAAAGCTTTGCTAAAGTCAAGGTATACCATGTCCACCACTTTCCCCATATTCACAGAGCCCGTTATTTCATCATAGAAGGCAATCAAGTTGGTCAGGCATGACTTGCCCTTGGTGAATCCATGTTGACTGTTTCTGAAAGCATTAGCTTTCAGATACATAAATGCTATAACAAACACAACTGGTGCTGGGTGCAGCATCTCACTGTATAATCTTGTCCTCTCCGTTCCTTTATTTCAATCTTGGAATTTAAAAAGACTTTATGCTAACAAAAAATCATTTAGTTAAGTCTTATTGATGCTAGTGTTTTGATAAGTTTGAGAGAAGAACCCAACATAACTGCACAATAATCTTGTTACATTGCACAGTACTTGAGATACTGCAAAGACTCGGAGCTTTCTTTGGTTTGTTTTTAGTTTTGCACTTGGACTTGAAAAGATGTGAGCATCTAATTTATTGCAGAAAAGGGGTCATTTTGCTGAAAATCACAAAAATTAATTCCAGTTTAACAAGTCCTTCTTTAACAACTTTATTCAATTTTAAAAACTCACACATCACTTTTTTTTCATTACAATAATAATAGGAAATATACCTATCTCCTAGAACTGGAAGAGATCTTGGAAGGTCATTGAGTCCAGCCCCTTGCCTTCACTAGCAGGACCAGGTACTGATTTTTGCCCCAGATCCCTTCGTGACCCCCTCAAGGATTGAACTCCTAACCTGGGTTTAACAGGCCAATGCTCAAAACACTGAGCCATCCCTCTGTGGTTCAAGGACTACAGTAGATTCTATGCTAAAATGTGCTATATAAATACAAAATGCCTGCATATATTTCTAAAGAAGGTTCAAATAGTGTTATATGTCATTTTATTTATTTACTTTACAAATTAGAAGTATTTAATTTTGCATGATCTTGATTTTTTTTCTGTGCATAATTCCCTTGGATGTAAAGGAGGAATACAATCTAAAAATTACAACAGAACATACCTATATTACTATATCTGCATTGGCCAGAAACAATATGCCCCAGCAATGACTTTGAATAGCAAAAGGAAAAGAGATCCAACATTCAGCTAGGGACAGACTGGGTTGATGAGTTAGCACAAACACTTAGGAGGTGAAAAATCACCACTTTAAAACATCATTATTTCCCCCCCAGGATGATGAAACCATGTCAAATTAGGCTGCAAGATCTTTGAAGCAGGGACTGTCTTGCTAAATGATTGCAAAGCACTTAGCATGACGAAGCTCTAACTTGATGGGGACTTTTGGGCACTCTCATAGCAAAAGTAATAAATTCTAATCAGAACAAATAAC
This sequence comes from Gopherus flavomarginatus, assembly GCF_025201925.1. NCBI lineage: Eukaryota > Metazoa > Chordata > Testudines > Testudinidae > Gopherus > Gopherus flavomarginatus. The sequence goes on along the minus strand of NC_066622.1, from coordinate 124,088,255 downwards.
CAATGTAGTGTTTGTGAACTTATGGTGACATTCCAACAAAATTGCCATAACAATAACAGACACAAAATTCAAACACTTAAAAGCAGGAACTGTGCAGACCGCAGTAATCTTCATAATTTTTAAACAGCACTTGTAAAATCAGTAAGGCTGCAAGACCTCATCTGATAGAGTATTCTTATTCCTTTCAATAACACACAGTACATTCAATAACCAGAAATACGCAATAAAGTCTTCAGACCTTTTTGGTTCTTTTGTTTCATATAGAGACTTATTTTGGATCAGTGGTATGGTGCTTTTGATTAACTTTGCAAAGATTCAGTGAGCAGACTACCAGAGTTATTGACAATAGCACTGGAAAGCTGCTAGGACTGTGATATAATTTAATCAGACTGCTCTATTGTTTACCCATTAAAAACCTGTTACACAGCACACTTAGCAATAATTTTTTAAAATAATGTTTATCTTTTATCTGTGAGTGACAGTCATTGCATGAGTAATGTCCTTGTTGTGTCTGATCAAAACTCCATGTGTCCTGCGGATATGAACTAACATTAAACTTGCAAATGGTCTTTTTAAGTCAATGCTTTTTCTTTCTGAACTTGTATGGCAGAAATATTTCCACAGTCAATACCCAAGGGCTTTTCTTTATTAAAATATCAGGGGTAGCCCTGCCAACAGATGCATAACAATACCATGCCCTTACATTGCAATCTTTTACCCAATGATCTCAAATTGAGCTTTACAGCTCCCATGTGAAGTAGCTAATATAATTATTGCCCATTTTATGAGGGCACAGAGAGAAGAGAAAGTCAGATTGAGTCACTAGCAGAACAAGAACTGGAACTAAGGAATCTTGACTCCCAGTAATCTGCACTGCCCACTCAGCTACACTCCCATCTATTAAGAGTCACATTATTGTTGCAGTAGCTGAACTCAGAGAAAACTGAAGTGAAAAATGAGACATGGAAATTGTGATCTAGGTGTCTGATCTGTATAGGACTGCATACTCATTGGGCAAGGAGCAAATCGTCCCTCAAATTTTATATAGTGCTGACCTCACAGTAGACCTTGGGAGGGCTTATTTTGAGGGGAATATTTCCAGTTATATGGAAGATAATGGACCCTGCCAAAATCAAGAGGCAACAGAGATGATGTAAGCTTAAAGGGCTACAATATATCTCTACCTACATAGGACAGTGAGGACCTCCTTTACTTCTCTGTATGACTGTGTTGGCCTTACTTCTGCTGCAACTCTGGAGCAAGGATGGAGAGCAGGGCCTCCATGCTTCATGCTCAGCCCTCAGGAGTGAGAGAGGTGGGGAGGAGGGGCAGCTCAACCTGCACAAAAGGTGGCTGGGTGCTAGGGTGAGAGATGCTGTATCGTGGAAAGGGTCATAGCAAACTAATCTGCCACCAGACCAAGAGATGCCAATTCCTGTCCAGAGTCTGCACTGCCCCACACTCTTGGTCAAGCCTTGAGGAGAAAACTGGCTGAATGGCCAGCCTATGTGTCCAGTTAAAACTCCCCAGGTTGTGTATGTCATTCTGTAACTGAAGGGAGACACCATCATCATTTTGTTTTCAGTGATGCACCTTTGAAGAAGAGGGGTCATCCTTGGGAGCAGTTGTAAGGCAGCTGCCAGTCAGCGTTTCAGTTCCAGTGCAGAATGTTGCAGGGTGACATTCCATGCTCTTTCACTCAGGGAAGTTCACATCTGGTCATTCTTTGGTTGTTGTTTCCTTGACGAGTATTGTCTGAGCACAGGAAGATCCAACACACAGAAGTTGTGATGCCTATTCACGTTGGGCCAAATCCTTGGTTCCGATTTACACAAGATGAGGCTCTGGCCCCTTCCCTCCAGTGACAACATTCTATTTGTTCCTGCTGTTTAGGAGCCTGCAGACCAATATAATAATCTTCATTTATGCACATGCTTAGTCCTCTTGGCCTCACTAGGACTACTTGTGTGCTTAGATGGAAGGAAGTACTGTATGTCAGTGATTGCAGCAGGATTGGAGCCATCATAAAGATTATTGTGGTCTACAACTTCCTAAACTCCCTCTGCTCTAAACCTCTCTTCTGTTCTAAACTTTTAATAATTAACTGTGTGATAGTGGGGAAAATAAAAGGTTTCCAAATGTCAGTCTGTCTTCTTTACCTGCTTCTCACAGGAATGACAGTGCAGCACACATTGTGCAACAACTGTATTAACTTAAACGAAGACTCCATTGTGTCATGTATATTTTTATATATAACCTGTGTGGGAAATTTCTGAGTGAGAAAGCCATTGCCCAGGGGCAATCCCATTCTCTCAGCTGTGGAAGCCAAATTCCAGCGGCACAAAGAATCGTTATGGCTGGGGACTTCCTTAGCTGCAGTGGGCGACCAGGACGTCTTCAGTGCCTTGTGATGCTCTCCGTGTCCCACAGCACATTGCTGAAGTGCCCTCATGGCTGTTGATTCACAGATTGATTCCCTCCACCCAGCCCACCAGACCTGTCTTTGCATGCTAGAGAAAGGCAGTTTCCCTATCTCGCCAAGGCAAAAGATCCATCAGCTACCCTCACCTGGTTTAGCCTGCTCGATGAAGCGGTTTACCAGGGTGTCGCTGCTGTCGCATCCAAACAGCTACTTGGAGTCACAGGTGAGGGTTGCGTGTAGGTGGGGACCAAAGCAGATGAACTACTCCCTAAGGAGCATGATGTGTTCCTCCAACAGAGGTACTACCCTGCACTGTTATCCCCCCATGGCCAGGACTAGGGCTCCTAAGCACTACGCTAACCCAAACAAAAACACCACATTATGTATAATCCTGTCAGAGACATTCTTCACAGCATTTTAATTTCAGGTTTGTCGAACAAGGTCTAAAAAGTCATTCATATATTTAAGTTATAAGCATACTATAGACAGCCCATAACCTACACCAGCACTGAGATCAGCTGGAAGGTGCATGATCTTCGAAGGGATAAAGAATTCAGAGATATCTGAGACTCAGGACTCTCATTGCCTGGTATTTGAAGGGTTTTTCTTTCCATGTGTTAATGCTTCACTAAAAAAAACCATGTAAAGTTACTGGACAGTGAACTTTTTGTTGTGACATTGGATAGTGTCACCTTGCATGTGGTTTCAGAAGTCTACAGAAGCCAACCTGTGACAAAATCAGGACAAAAGATTTTAGCAGTGGATCCTTAGCAGAAAAGGAGGATTTGGGATATTAATAAGAACAAAGCATCAGGATTTAGCAAAAGACAGAATACGGGAGCGAAATAGAGAAAGTCCATCCCAGACCACAACCAGAAAGTAAAAAAAACCACCAGCAGACGGCATCCTTAATCAATCTTTGGAAGTTTTTTAATGGATTGAGCACTCCCAGCAACTGTCTAAGGATACAGAAGTTAATTGCAGCCTAGGCCTTAAATGTAGATATGCTGAAGAATAAGGCTTTGGGAAATGAAACGTCCCTGTTATGAGATTGGTAAACCAAGTCGATGTCTATAGGTTGGTTTGCACAGTCCCTCACACAAAAGGCTCCTCCATCTTTCCTGGAGCCTGTGGGTGCCAACATGAGAAAATTAACAATAAATGCATCTGTGAGAATTAAGACTCAACATCCAGTAGAGCATTTATTTATATTTTGGGGGCAATATGAGTAATTACTCATTGTTTGGAAGATCTTGGGCAATTATCAGCCCAGAATTTTAAGCTAATGCCACTGTATGGAGGGCTATATTTTTTTGAGTTTTCTATCCAAGGACTGATTTAGAGTCTATTTATTTATCCCTTGACTTCTCCCAGTGTTTTATAGTACCAGAGACAAAAATGCCCAGTATTCTCAGTGATTTGCAGGATAGTACCCTATAAAAATAACATCTGGACAAGGTCTCACATCCTGTTATAGGCAGGGAACTGGCTCATTAGCTGACTAGCATAATGTCTTCCTCGCCTCCCTAATCTCCATAATAGCTTCATTTTTTAAATCACTATACATCCCACCACTTGCTGCTTTCTAGCATGTGAGGAAAAGGTGGGACCCAACAGCAGAGGACAGGAAGAGAACTGTCTGGGGAAAGAGTCCAGACCTGGTGGGACTCAGAGCAGGCATGAGTCCTGGCCCAGCCTCAGTATTTCTGAGTGAACCTATTAATTTTTTTCACCCCATTCCCAGCATAAGCAATTCTTGTACCCTGTGATCAAACAACCCACTTTGCACAGGGCTGTCCTGGGGATTTGGGAGAGGGCTAGCAAGGGGATTCCTTGGAGCCAAGAGGGGGGCAGAGAATGGATCTCCAGGTTGCCTAAACAGCCTTCTGCTTTAGAAGTGCCGTCCAGCTGTTTGTGCCAGAACCTGTTCCAGAGACAGTTCTCCAAGTAAACTTGGGGTCTGATCTTCTGTATGTTTGATTATTTGGGGTCTGTGCTTGTCCCTTAGAAGAGAAGATTTAGTGAAGACCAACATGAGGGCCCGGAAGATCCCATGTTGTAGCACCTCAGATTCAGAAGTTCTCGGTTTGCAGTCCTATTCTCAGAACAGGCCTCTCTCATTCTAAGTATTCTTTAGTCAGTCTAAGGCCTGTCTGTGTGTAGCAAAAGACATCCATGGGGACAGGCATACACACCTAACTAGTGCTAAGCTTTAGTGCATCAGGTTTAGTTTTCTACTGTGTTGTCAGCATTTGCAAAACAAGACAAAGACTAAAACATTCTAACTCTGCTCTGTCTTAGAACAGCATAAACCCCAGCAGCTTTCATTAAAGAAATAAAGGAAAACACCAATATCCATTAAAAATATAAAGATCTGAGGTGAAATTCTGGCTCCACTATAGTTAATGGCAAAACTGCCCATTGCCTTGAATGAGCATGCTTTTTAAAGGATATATAGGGAAGGTGCAGTGTGAAGCAGAAAATGTTTAGAATATGATCTGTCAAAAACATATATTTACAAATAAGCAGGATTTTTCACAGAATAAATTAAAAGCTCATAGAAGTCTCCTGTAATATCTTTTGTGCCAGTACACCAGGGGTCTAGGTAATTCAAAATACTTTAAAGCCTGATTACCATGGTAACATCCAAGTGCTTTGTTCAAATTTCACAGTATACATGAATTAGAATTGAACTCTTGGGAGTACTCTGCATTTAAATGTTAAGATTTAGCTTTACCTTAAAAAAACATAAATTTGCATTAGCATCACATTCAAAGGGCAGCTTACAAATAGAAATATGAAAATTAATATATGCATTTGCAATGACCTTCACTTAGCACAGGCATAAAGGTTTCCTTAAATATTTTTAGAAAAATCAAAATACAGCCCATATATTTCTCCTGGCATGAAATAAAAAATGGAACAATGCTTAGAACCAGACTTTATTTTTTTCCTCCTAGAAAGGTGATTTGCATCATGTTAATATATAATGCACCACACACTTAGAAAGGTCTTATTTTTTCCTCACTCATCGGCAAGCCTAAGATAGGAATCATTGTGCCATCTCTTACTATGAGACGTAAGGGTCAACTCCAAATGGTGGACATATAAATGATCAAAAGGAGGGGTTCCTAGTTTCAGAAAAGGAAGGGTCAGATACACACACTGAGAAATTTCAGAAATTCAGTCAGTAATTTCTGGATTCAAGAAAATGGTTGTCAGACTTCGGTGGGGAGGAAACTCACAGTTTGACCATTAAATACGATCTATTTCCCACTTAAGTTTGTAAGGGATATGATATTTCCAAAATAATATGGCAAACAAAGCATCAGTTACCCTGAAATGCTTTAATTTTCTGCTGGATGTTGCTAACAATCAAGCAAAACTGAAACAGTGCAAAGAATCTTTAACTTTCAGAGTCTGGTCTTCAGGTCTCTAAAGAACAGCATCAAGAGAAGATGTCAAGCTCATAGCTAGAAAGTATGATATAGTGTGTGTCTGATTTTCCCTTTTGTTCAGGGCTAAAATACAGAGGCGGGAGCTTGAAAAATCATAGAAAGATGAGTTGCACTTTCCACTGGAAATGACTTTAAAGGAACAACCCACAGGATTTTCAAATAGTGGGTAAATAGTCAATTACTCCCCGGCAAGCTTCCTCTTTGAATAGGTCAGAGAATCACTAGGCAATTCTGATAACAGTTACAACATACCCTTTGGTGAGGAGGGATATTTCTACCCAACATGTATGTTTTGCTCCCATTGAGTTAAGAATGCTCAAAATCTCACAGGATCAGGTCCTTAATAGAATCCTCTACATGGGTAAAGACAACATGCAGTACTAAAGAGGATAAACCATTATGCTTCAGGGAATAAGCCAATTTCTAATTAATGGGGGATTAACTCTTCTGGGAAGCATTCTTTGCCCTTTTCTCTAGATCATTTGATACTGGACGCTGTGATAAACAGGATATTGGACTGGATGAACCACAGCTCTGAGCCAATTTCTCTGTTAGATAGTCATTTGATAGGGGCTTTTCTATGGCCAAATATTCATTTCAGGATAACTCAGGAACAAAGTAGAAATGTTAGTGTTCAATTTGCTTTGAAAAACAGCTTTAAAAAAAACCGAATGAAAGGCCATTTGGACATCTAATCTAAAAGAAAAGACTTTTTCCAAGACAGACGACGGCCTAAATCATCAGCGCTAACATTGGCAAGGAGGTAGGAATAATTCTACTGCAAGTGTCATTCATACTCATAGATCATATCACTCCTAGTTTAATACAGGCAACAAGACAGGCACATCAGAAATTTAATTGTTGTTTTTTAATTGAATGCTCTGCTAGAGGGACACTGATCTGATGTTTTGTGGGAAGGTTGTTCAAAGGGGCTGAAAACAATTCTTCTCCTGTCTACATTAGCAGCAAATTGTTTTCATTTCCAGTTGATGGGATGCCTGAGGAGAAGTCCTTGCTGACAATTATTGTCAGGCATAGTTTATTTTAAGTACTGTAACCAGACCCTATGTGAAAGCACTACAATAGTCCCACCAAAAACACAACAGGTACCTGGCTGCACTAACCTGCTTCAAGGACTGGTGATGTAACAAAGTATTTCATGAAACCAATGTTCTTACAGCCATTTCCTTCCTTACTGCAGACAAGATTATAGTCAGATTCTCATTCTAGCTGGAGGTTAAAAAAACCCAGAGAAGTGGTGCAATCTTACCTTGTAGGTGGCAGGAAATGTTATACGTGTAATGTCATCTTAGAGAACTGGTCTGAAATCAATGAGATGAAATCCAGTAAAGACAAGTATTACACTTAAGAAGTTAAAAATCAAATGCACAATGACAAAATGGGGACTCACTGGCTATGTGGTCATACTGCTGCAAAGGATCTGGGGGTTCTAGTGGATCACATATGGAATATGAGTCAGCAATTGAGCAAAAAAAAAAAAAAAAGCTAATATCACCATAGGGTATATTAACAGGAGTGGCATATGAAAGACATAGGAGGTAATCGTCCAGTTCTACTCAGCACTGATGAAGTTTCAACTGGAGCACTGTGTCCAGTTCTGATTGCCACGCTTTAGGAGAGATGTGGACAAACTTGGGGAGAGTCCAGAGGAGAGCAACAAAAATGATAAAAAGTTTAGAAAACCTGACCTATGAGAAAAAGTTTAAAAAAAAAAAACCTGGACACATTTAGTCTTGAGAAAAGAAGACTGAGGGGGGAGGAGACACACCTGATAACAGTCTTCATATATGTTAATGGCTGTTATAAAGAGGATAGTGAACAATTGGTTCCTTGTCCACTGAAGAGAGGACAAGAAATAATGGGCTTAATCTGCAGCAAGGGAGATTTTGGTTAGATATTAGGAAAATTTCCTAACTGTAAGGGCAGTTAAGCTCTGGAAGAGGCTTTGAAGGGAGTTTGTGAAATCTCCGTCACTGGAGGTTGGACTAACTGTCGGAGATGGTCAGGGCCACCCAGAGGAGGGGCAAGTGGGGCAATTTGCCCCAGGCCCCACGGGGCCCCCATTACAGTTTTTCGGGGCCCCTGGAGCAGGGTCCTTCACTAGCTCCGAGGGCCCCGGAAAACTCTCGCAGGGTCCGAGCCGCCAGAGCTTCTTCCACTCTGGGTCTTCGGGGCACTTTGGCGGCGGGTCCCGGAGCGGAAGGACCCCCCACCGCCGAATTATCGCCAAAGCGGGGGCCCCCACCAAAGACCCCAGGCCCCCTGAATCCTCTAGGCAGCCCTGGAGATGCTCTAGGTTTACCTGGTCCTGTGTCCTCTCAAGGGTCCTTCCAGCTCTACATTTCTAGGATCTTGCTCTAGGTAAGCAATCATGTAACATATAAGGAAAATGTAATCGGTATGGAGCGATGTAGGATATAAATCGGAGCAGAATAACATCAATGATAATAATGCTAGCACTGCTTAGCACCTGCACATTGCTTTACAGCGGCAAAGCACTGTACAGCCTTTCTAATTAACCCTCACAGCATCCCTGTGAGATAGATCAGACAAGCCTAACAGAGGCCCTTCATGATGGACAGTACACTGTCTGCGAGTGTGGGGGAAGCAAACACAGCATTCCTGTTACTGGGGAGCTTGCTCATGGGCTCCAGCATAGACCCAGACTTGGGCATTGATGGCCAGGTAGGGGGCATCATCAGGGCAGCACTGCATTACTTCAGCAGCCTCTGCCCTGAAACCACTGATTTAGGGGTGAAGGCTCCATGTTGCATTATCAGTTCTAAACAAACAAGTCCCCCTTCCACTCTCATGAACAGCTGAACTCCCCTGGATAGCAATGTGGCAGCAATAAGGTCATTTAGAGATTAAATTCTGAAGGAACTAGTGTTTCCCAGCCTTTGAGGGAAGAAATTGAATTGTTTTTCAGAATGAAAAAAATCTAGCTAATGTCAAATTTCCGTGTGATTGGCCTAGATGAACCATCCTGTTTTAAAACAACTTCAATGGCACATAAATATGAAGAAAACTCTCTCTCTCAAAAGACTGTTAGACAATAAATGATGTGTTTCAACCTAGTATACCTAGCTGCCGCATGAATCACAGCACAGTATAACAATGAAATGGATGCTAGTCTCTGTTAGGGCCAGGTAACAGTAGCCATTTCATGCCAATGGATATCACCAAGGTCGATTCATTTGGAATACACAGGCACTACAGAAACAGAATAGGGCTTTTATGTTGAGGCATTCAGTATATACGATGTCCTTTTGGGTTAATGTTTTCAATTAAAGTTCCCAAATTGGCATTTGTGGATAGTCAGCGCTGTGTCAGTAGCAATGATATCTTGCAGAATTGGGCCCTTAATTAGGTTTTAATAAGATGTTTATTGTAACGGCAGAAGTCTCATTACCATGACATGTCCTTACAGTGAATGCAGACTGTGCTGAGAATGCCAATCAACCTTATAAGTCTTTCAAAACAGTGCACATAACTAGAATTGAGTAAAGAAGGCAGTGATTTGGAAGCAGATATTTTTAAATGGGAAAGTGACTTCATATCTAAAGCTGAAACTTCAAGCACTTTATAATCATTCCATTTTAAAAAGCCTTCATTAAAAAAGAAAAACAGTGACAGTAAGTGGAATCTGGCTGTTCAGAATAAATCCTCTACCAAAAATATAAACAGAGAGAGAAAGAGAAGAAGAATTCACAGTAAGCAGCATATGAGATTTAGGATATGGTCACTGGTGTTAGGAAGCAAAGATGGGATTTGGTGCAATAAATCAAACAGCAGTCATATACATAGGCAGAACAATCTCTAGGCAGAACTTCACGTGGTGTTCTTACACAGTTATGATGATTGGTGTGGCTATGTTACATTTCCCTGGAAAGCCAGTACCCTCCCTAGGCTGTCATTTCCCATTTTGTAGTTGTGCATTTTGTATTTCCTTCCAAAGCTCATTTGTCTTTATTGAATTTCATCCTTTTTATTTCAGAACATTACTCCAGTTTTTCAAGATCATTTTGAATTCTAATCTCATTTTCAAGTGCTTGCAACCCCTCTCAGCTTGGTATCAAGCTCTCCCTCCTTAAGTATGCATCTCTTCCAACAGGTCTGGAAATCATAGAACATAGAATCATGAAATATCAGGGTTGGACGGGAGCTCAGGAGGTCATCTAATCCAACCCCCTGCTCAAAGCAGGACCAATCCCCAACTAAATCATCCCTGCCAGGACTTTGTCAAGCCTGACCTTAAAAACCTCTAATGGCGGAGATTCCACCACCTTCCTAGGTAACCCATTCCAGTGCTTTGCCACCCTCCTAGTGAAATAGTTTTACCTAATATCCAACCTAAACCTCCCTCACTGCAACTTGAGACCATTATTCCTTGTTCTGTCATCTTCTACCACTGAGAACAGTCTAGATCCATCCTCTTTGGAACCCCCTTTCAGGTAATTAAAAGGAGCTAACAAATCCCCCCATCATTCTTCTCTTCTACAGACCAAACAATCCCAGTTCCCTCAGCCTCTTCTCATACGTCATGTGCTCCAGCCCCCTAATCATTTTTGTTGCCCTCCGCTGGAATCTTTCCAGTTTTTCCCACATACCTCTTGTAGTGTGGAGCCCAAAACTGGTCACAGTACTCCAGATGAGGCCTCACCAATGTCGAACAGAGGGAAATGATCACAACCCTCAATCTGGTGGCAATGCCCCTACTTATACAGTCCAAAATGCTGTTAGCCTTCTTGGCAACAAGGGCAGACTGTCGACTCATATCCAGCTTCTTGTCCACAGTAACTCCTAAGTCCTTTTCTGCAGAATTGCTGACAAGCCACTCTGTCCCTAGTCTTCAGCAGTGCATGGGATTCTTCCATCCTAAGTGCAGAACTCTGCACTTGTCCTTGTTGAACCTCAGATTTCTTTCGGTCCAATCCTCTAATTTGTCTAGGTTCCTCTGTATCCTAACCCTACCCTCCAGTGTATCTACCACTTCTCTCAGTTTAGCGTCATCTGCAAACTTGCTTTAGGTGCAGTCCACACCATTCTCCAGATCAGTAAAGAAGATATTGAACAAAACTGTCCCAGTACCGACCCTTGGTGCACGCCGCTTGATACCGGCTGCCAACTAGACAGGGACCCATTGATCGCTACTCGTTGAGCCCAACAATCAAGCCAGCTTTCTATCCACCTTAGAGTCCATTCATCCAGCCCATACTTCTTTAACTTGCTGGCAAGAATACTGTGGGAGACCATATCAAAAACTTTGCTAAGGTCAAGAATTAACATGTCCACTGCTTTCCCCTCATCCACAGACCCAGTTATCCCATTATAGAAGGCAATTAGGTTGGTCGGGAATGACTTGCCCTTGGTGAATCCATGCTGACTGTTCCTGATCACTTTCCTCTCCTCTAAATGCTTCAGAATTGATTACTTGAGGACCTGCTCCATGATTTTTCCAGGGACTGAGGTGAGACTGACTGGCCTGTAGTTTCCCGGATCCTCCTCCTTCCCTTTTTAAAAAAAAAAAAAAAATTGGCACTACATTAGCCTTTTTCCAGTCATCCGGGACCTCCCCTGATCACCATGAGTTTTCAAAGATAATGGCCAATGGCTCTGCAGTCACATGCATCAACTCCTTTAGCACCCTCAGATGCAGCGCATCCGGCCCCATGGACTTGTGCTCATCCAGCTTTTCTAAATAGTCCTGAACCACTACTTTCTTCAGAGAGAGCCGGTCACCTCCCATCTCCACCCCCGCCCTCCACACTGTGCTGCCCAGTGCAGCAGTCTGGGAGCTGATCTTGTTTGTGAAAATAGAGGCAAAAAAAGCATTGAGTACATTAGCTTTTTCCACATCCTCTGTCACTAGGTTGCCTCCCTCATTCAGTAAGGGGCACACATTTTTCTTGACTTTTTTCTTGTCGCTAACATACATGAAGAAACCCTTCTTGTTACTCTTAACATCTCTTGCTAGCTGCAGCTGCAAGTGTGATTTGGCCTTTCTGATTTCATTCCTGCACGCCTGAGCAATATTTTTATACTCTTCCCTGGTCATTTGTCCAACCTTCCACTCCTTGTAAGCTTTTTTTTGTGTTTAAGATCAGCAAGGATTTCACTATTAAGCCAAGCTGGTCGCCTGCCATATTTACTATTCTTTCTACACATTGGAATGGTTTGTTCCTGCAACCTCAATAAGAATTCTTTAAAATACAGCCAGCTCTTCTGCACTTCTTTCCCTTTCATGTTATTTTCCCAGGGGATCCTGCTCATCAGTTCCCTGAGGGCATCAAAGTCTGCTTTTCTGAAGTCCAGGGTCCATATTCTGCTGCTCTCCTTTCTTCCTTGTGTCAAGATGCTGACCTCAACCAACTCATGGTCACTGCCTCCCAGGTTCCCATCCACTTTTGCTTCCCCTACTAATTCTTCCCTGTTTGTGAGCAGCAGGTGAAGAGCTATGCCCCTAGTTGGTTCCTCCAGCACTTGCTCCAGGAAATTGTCCCCTATACTTTCCAAAAACTTCCTGGATTGTCTGTGCACCACTATATTGCTCTCCCAGCAGATATCAGGGTGATTGAAGTCTCCCATGAGAACCAGGGCCTGTGATCTAGTAACTTCTGTTAGTTGCCAGAAAAAAGCCTCATCCACCTCATCCCCCTGGTCTGATGATCTATAGCAGACTCCCACCATGACCTCACCTTTGTTGCTCACACTTCTAAACTTAATCCAGAGACTTGGGTTTTTTTGCAGTTTCATACCAGAGCTCTGAGCAGTCATACTGCTCTCTTACATACAATGCAACTCCTCCACCTTTTCTGCCCTGCCTGTCCTTCCTGAACAGTTTATATCCACCCATGACAGTACTCCAGTCATGCGAGTTATCTCACCAAGTCTCTGTTATTCCAAGGACATCATAATTCCTGGACTGTGCCAGGACTTCCAGTTCTCCCTGCTTGTTTCCCAGGCTTCTTGCATTTGTGTATAGGCACTTAAGATAACTCACTGATCGTCCTGCTTTCTCAGCATGAGGCAGGAGTCCTCCCATCTTGCGCTCTTCTGCTTGTGCTTCCCCTGGGATCCCACTTTCCCACTTACCTCAGGGCTTTGGTCTCCTTCCCTCGGTGAACCTAGTTTAAAGCCCTCCTCACCAGGTTAGCCAGCCTGCTTGCAAAGATGATCTTCCCTCTCTTGATTAGGTGGAGCCTGTCTCTGCCTAGCACTCCTCCTTCTTGAACACCATCCCATGGTCAAAGAATCCAAAGCCTTCTCTCCGAAACCAGCTGCATAGCCATTTGTTGACTTTCATGATTTGACAGTCTCTAGCTGGGCCTTTTCCTTCCACAGGGAAGATGGACGAGAACACAATTTGCACCTCAAACTCTTTTATCCTTCTTCCCAGAGCCACGTAATCTGCAGTGATCTGCCCCAGGTCATTCTTCGTAGTATCATTGGTGCCCACATGGAGAAGCAGGAAGGGGTAGTGATCCTAGTCCTCCCCATGTTATGTGTTAAATATTTAAGGTTGATTCATGAATTCGTTAAATAGCCTGGGCCAAAAACGCAGAACTAACAAGACACACATCCGTTCCACCATTCTGTTAGTTTGTGGGCTAATGCCAATTACCGTCAGCTGTACATATTGTATATAGAACCTGATCCTATTTAAGTGAACTACAAAACTCCCATTGAGGTTTGACCCTTACTGGCTTTTGGGGAAAAGGCATATCTCTATATTTGTCCATAAAGCACCTAGCACACTCTGTGCCTGGAAAACATAATAAATAATAGTAATGATACAAAACTTACTGCTGGGTATGGCTCTGAGCAGTTCCCTATACTTACAACTCATACAAAAAAGCAATTTCCTTTTCCAATTCATCTTATTAAACTTCCTTTTAAAATTTGTTAAAGGCTGTCCAGTGTCCAGAGCAGATTGTGACAATCTTTGTCAGAGCTTCCACATTCTCAGAAGCTTTATTTCTACTTCATTAAACTATTTTCCAACAGGCTAAGACTAGGACAAAATGTCTTGCCTTCAGCAAAGTGAATTAGGCTGACAACAGGACTACGGGCCTGATCCAAACCCCAGTGAAGTCAAAGTCTTTCTACTGATTTCAGTGGGCTTTGGCTCACATTTTCAGCACATCTGATGATCCAGGCAATTATGGGGTAATGGGATCTTTTGGAAATACATTTCAAATTGACTGATAGCATAACAATTGCTAATAGAGTCACTGCTTCCTTTTAAATCAATCAAGTAAATCAAAAGTTTTCTTGAGAGGAAAATAATGCATTGAGTAGGCCTAGCTACACTTTTCCATTGAAACTGTTTCTCAAAGGAAAATTGGGTTTTCAGCAAGTTTTTTGCTAAAAGCACTTGCTTTCTGCAGAAATTTTTGTCTTTTTATTGACAGTACAGAAACCTGAAAACCAAAATTTTCTGTCCCCAAACCAAGAAGTTTCAGTTTCAGGCAAAGCAAAACAAACCAACCCATTTTTCAAAAAGAAGCTGATATTTTCCACAGGGGAAAAAAATTAATCTGACCAGCTCTTACACCAAGGAGCTCAGAACAGTAGCTTTTAAACAAGAAAATATTGTCTTCCTGCAACCCAAAATGGCACTAGTAAGGAGGAAAAAAAACAATAGCACTATGTTTTGTTGCTGCATCTGAGGATCTACTTGGAGGGGGAGGAGGGGAATCAGCTCAGGGAGGGGAGGACATGGAAGGCTCATCGATTCAGGATGAGGGAGAGGAGCCGGCGGTGAGCAGAAATGTCCTGATGCTGCCCTTGTTCCATTCACTTGCCTTTCTGTGGATCTATGTACAATGGAGCTGGAATGTGTAATTTCCATCTAGAGGAAACATAGCTGAACTAGCTCTCGTATAGCTAGCATGCTAAAAATGGAGGTGCAGCCACCACAGCACTAAGGGGTATCATACTCTGAGCACGCACCTAGGGCCTCAGAAAGGATCCCACATGAAGCAGCTAGCCCCTCCCATCACTTCAGCTACCCTTCTATTTTTAGATCAGAACTAACCCAGGTATCTTCCCCAAGCTGGAAATTACACCTTCCTGCTCCTTTGTAGACTAATCTTGACTCTGAGACAGCTACTATCTTTGGAGCACCATGAAAAAGGGGTGAGCACTGGAGCTGGTGGAGTATCAGCAATGGAAATGTGTTACACTTTCTTCTAACTTGTTGCAGATTTAAATCCTACTTGCTGGTTAAGATTGATTGGGAAGTGGCAAGATAATTCTGAGAACATTAAGTTCCTTAACTTGTTGCTACTTCAGAATTTGCCCTCTCCATGTGCCAGAGCATCAGGGAAGAGAGAGTTTCTCCTGCTGATAACCCCTATCCACCATCCAGGTTTTGGTTTTTCCTGGGTTGTAATCAAGGCAACTCTGATACAACCAATCAAGTCAACCAATAGTGTCGTCCAAGCAACTGTAAAGGGGATATGCCATGCTACCAGGGTCCAAAAGGCAAGAGGTGTACAGTTATGTATACTCAACCTATTCTACCCCACATGTATTGTAGAAGATCATTTAAGTCTCCTCTTTCATCTCCATAAGAGATTAATTAATTAAGATGTATGAATGATATAAACTGGTAAGAAATGAGCTTGAAAAATCATACTATCCTTTACAAAAAAAGTGACAGCAGAAGAGTTATGGCCAAGCTATGGCCATGGGTTGGGGGTCAGTATTTGGGTGTCCAACTAGAGATACTTTAAAAGATTCTGAAAATCAATGTGAAAAAAATCACTAGTCATGTTTGAAAATCTCACATTTGAATAACCTTGCAGTCAAGAAAGGAAGAAAGCTTTTCTAGCTATGTGATCATATACACAATGGGTTAATCACAATATCATTCTGATAGGTAAATACTTGCTCTCTGCATCATTATATGAGAAACATTTCATTTCAAGAATAAAACAAACCACCCTGAACAGAGGGTAACCAACAGCAACATTTTCTTGAAATATTTTATACCAAGACAATAATTGTCACAGACCACATTTCCAAAGAGCACTTGGAGACACCACAGACAATTACACACTGTACCAATTGTAATAGATAGATATCACTTAAAATTGTTATTATGAAAATCTATGTTTTTTTAAACCCCTCTAATACAGTCATGACACTTACTGTTTAATAAGTAGAGAGATCTGTTTGGCGTTTTCCTTTACAGTGATTTAATGCAAACAACAGTGTGGGAAAATTCAGAGGGGAGATAAGGGTTATTTGGTGGAAGGAAAAACCAAACAGAAAACCAAATGCTCCAAAATGTTTTTTACAGGGCTTACACTGTAATGATTTTGCACAATTCTTGGATGGATCGCTGGATCGCTCTGCAGCAGAAGCCAAAGATTAACATTTCTAGGGTCCATTCTTATCCTAAAACTTTTGATGATTTGGATAGATATTGCTAACCTGTGTAGCTCAGATTAAAGTTTAACTTCATCTTGTGACTTCCTAATATGAAATTAAACAAATGGTAAACGAAAATGGGTTAAAGACATGATCGCATTTCATCACATAGACGAAGAGCTGTTGAAAGTTTATAACAACAGAGAGATAAATATAGATGGATAGCACTGTCAGGAGAGAGAGACAAGTTCAGTGGTGAATTCAACAGGTGAATAGAAGAGGGTACAAGGAACAAATGCATTAGGTAGTTTGGTCATCCTTATTTAAATTATAATTCTAGGGGCTACCGGAATGTAATGAGAGGGATCATGGAAACTGAATGTCAAGGCCTCTGTTTTGTAAACTAGCGGTAGTATTAATAATTAAAAAAATTATTAAAGCTAATGTTAAAATTATGTGGCACGTAGGTTAAGAAAAGCATGTCTGCATATCTGAATATAGTGCTTAAATTATCCAAAAGTACAAAGGCTGGTTTAAAAGTTATACAATACATGTAGTACATAATCCTAAATAACCCAAATTCATATTAATAAATTTAATGATACAGCCTAGTTATTAGCATCCAAATATTCAGGTACATCATTCATGAAGAAGTTATATAGAGAGTTGCTTGTGAAAAGCAAGTACAGCTATGAATGAAGATTGTCCTTCATACTACTACTAAATTACTTCTAGGGATGCAAAACAAATTGCACACTGTGGTATTTTTCTCTTGCCTTTTCAGCCTTTTAGTCCATATGTTGGGGAATTAAAGTCAGAAGCATTTTGTTTAAAACAAAAGTAATGAACGATGACCCAAACAAATTATGTAAATGGAAACTTTGTACCTTTCTTAATCAGAACAACAGTTATTTTTCCTTCTCTGAAAGGAAGTGGTTTAGTAGAAAGGACCACTCAATGTTCAAAGTGCTTGCTTAAGCACAGCCTGTTGTTGCTACAGACTGCAACTAGATGAGTCCAGTGACTGACAATTGGATAAGCAGCCTTGTGCTTCCAGGACATCACTTTGAATTGACCTAGATCAATCTGATATAAACACCATAATTAAGAGACAACTTCAATAACTTCTGACAACATCTGAGAGGTAGCAAGGTCCATAGGTCTGGGCATCAGGACAGTCAGGCTGTTCTGCCTTGAACTCCTTCTGGGTTATCTTGGGCAAACGACGAAACTTATAGACAGTTTCATTGTCTATAGAACAGGGGCAATTATACTTGTCCATCTCTTTTCAACAGAGAAAAAGATAGTCTAGTGAATTATTTTATTATTGCTCATGCCCCTCCCCCCAAAAAACCACAGCCAACCACAAACCAGTTCAGGTGGCACTAATTAGCCTCCTTCATCTTGTTGGCAGCCTCAGCAGGACAGTGTGTGATTGGGTGGTAGGGGATGGAGAAGTGGGACCAGTGTCAGATTACATATTTTCCATGAACTTATTCTTAAAGCTCCAAAAGTACATGTGCACAAAATCTCTGCTTTGCTCAGCAGTTCAGTGATAGAGGAAATTAGAGGAATGTACTTTCTTGAAATGGGAACCGCAACTGCCTGGAGAAATAAAACAAAGGTTCCCTGGCTTCATGATCTTTCTGTAGCTTGTGTGTTAATGTTACTGTCAACAGTGATTTTTGTGTCTTCTCAGAAGACTACTGAGCTGTTCTTCCTTATGCAGGGGAGAAATGCCCCAGCCCAGATCCTCCTCAGCTGGTGCACATTAGTGCTTCTCCAGGGATGATCATAGCAATGCTGATTTATACCAGCTGATATTCTGTCCACATCCCTCAAATCAAACTGGGCTCAAGCAAGACTTGTGATTTGGCCAGGCCTCCAAGCTGATCAAGGTGAAGATCAGGTGATGAGATGCCTCTGACACTGGTGCTGTTGCTGGATGTCAGACATCCAGGATGTCAGGACTTGTGAAGGGAAGTTAGCAGTAAATCCCTTCTCTTTCCAGTCCTGCTGTTGAAGGGGAGACTAAATTGGCCCACAAAGTGATTGTCTATATGTCGCCTCAAGCACTTGTGTTGCTAAAGCTGACGGTCTGACTTAGCTGTGCTAAATCTGACTGCACTGGCAGCATGTTGTGTATTTAACATGGAGACTTAAATGTCTGAATTAGATGATATCTTGTTAACCTGCTAGGTTGTGCAGAACACTCAGGAAGCATCACCCATTTGTTCATAACCCCTTGTGCTATGGGGTGACTAATTTCTATTGCATTGAAAAGATATTGAGCTGCGGAGAGGAGAGAGGCCCAGTGGTGATGTCGTTGACCCTCAGTTATACTTTCTCTCCAGGTGCTAAAAAGATCCTTGCTGTGACATGGGCATTGGGCAGCCATTTATGCACATGCCTGAGGAGTCTCTGGGAGAGCGGATTCCTCTTGATCGGCCATCAACACATGGTCCTGATGGAAATCTGTCTCGTCAGTGTTTGTTGCTCATTTGTTGCCACTGACAGGTTAGTGTGGGCGTTTCCAACTTACCACATATTTCAGTAACAAATATATAGTAACTCTGCATACAACTCAACAAGATAGTAACGTTCAACAGATCAAGACTTTAAATGATACCTCATAAGGCATACTTTGTAAAAAAAAAAAAAATCAATCAAATCAGTGGTGAATGTGAGGGCTCCAGGGTGCTATTTTGAGGTACAGGGTGTCACAGCTCTGTAGACTTCAGCTCTTAGAAGGAGACATTTGAGAAAAACTCGTTCCACCTAGTTGCAGGTGCACATATAAATATTTAACAGTTAAGGTAATTAACTATGGGAACAACTTACCCATGGATTTCCCCATCACTGGCAATTTTACGAATGGGACTGGACATTTTCTAAAAAGATAGGCTCTATTTCAAACAGTAATTAATTCAGGGAAGTTCTATAGCTTCTGTTATACAGGAGGTCAGACTAGATGATCACAATGTTCCCTTTTGGCCTTTTAATCTACAAATATATGAAAATATCCAGTACATTACAGCTGATACTAATTAATTAGTATCCCCAAATTATGTAATATTTACACAGGTACTTTATTTAGGCACGGTAAGAAGTCCTATTGACTGTATAGTGTGCAAAGTTAAGGGAGTCTTCACAAGATCAAGGTCTTACTGTTTGTTTTGTTCTGGAAGATCTGAGCAGAATTATCATACACAGGATTGTCATAAAACTGATCTATATGTGAAGGGAAAAAAAACAGATCTACTTTTTCCAAAATGATATATATTACAGGGAGGAATTATCATACCTGCAGATATTTGTAACACAGTTCATCATAAAATTGCATTACTCTATTGTTAATTTTATTTTGACGCTAGTGAAGTATTTTGCCTTTCGCAGTTTAATGAATTTATACTGAGTAATATTTGATTTTCAAAGAAGAAACGGATAATTTGACTAGGATAAAATATCTCCCTCCCCTTTATGTTAAAAAGACCAGAAAATTAGATTTAAATTGATCATCAGAGAAGAGGTTTTTTGTAAAAAGCTATAAAGTTCTAAGTCGAGAGGCCTTTGGGTGTCATGGGAATGTTCTATTATTAACAAATTCTCATATAATGGTGCTAACACAATCAGTTTGCAATTTGGAGATGGTAATTTGAACAACTGGCATTGTCATTACTTAGCTGCATGTCAAGTTACCCACAGAACATTCAGATTCTCAAGCAAATGCACAGCAGAGGATGAGCAAAGATCAGAGAGAAATCGTTGATGCAGTGTTGAAATTAAGTAAATTTCAAAGTGGGATAAAACCCACATCAGGAGGCCCAGCTGCATCTAACCCTGTGTCCATTTTTGTTAGAATACCCACCATCTGGTGTAACCTGGCATACTCTTGAGGCCAAAAAGAATTGATCAGAGGTAATTTTGTGAGCTAGGATAAAGTTATCTCCATCTGAGATAATCTAGCAGGCTACAAAGAAGGAGGATGGTCCAGTGGTTAGAGCATTAGACTCTAGAGACCTTGGTTCTAGTCCATATTTCGTGTGGCCCCTGGGCAAATCTCTTGGCTTCAGCTCCCCATTGTGTACAATAGAGACAATTTTACATCCCTTGTGAGAGGGGTAAATAATGATTGTGTAGTGCTCAGATACTTCAGGAATGGGGGCCATATAGGTAACTAAATTGGATAGAACAACACTGGAGACAGAGAAATACTCTCCCTCATCCCTTCAATTTAAAACCGTAAGAAGCAGATTTGGTATAAAGTGCCAAGCTCACCAATTTATCTCATTTAAATGAACATCAGTTAGTACCAAATGATTTGTGTGTCCCCCTCACATCATGGTAAAAATCAGATATAAAGAATCACAAAACTGAGGTTATAGAAAGTTATTTACACTGAAGGGATAATCCAGCAGTATTTTAAGTTTAATTCTTCAAATAATTATATCCCCCCCCCCCATTCCTTCTCACATGATGTGTTCCACGTTTGGGCACTGGCAGGTAGGGAAACAGGAATTGCACAATTTCTCATTTCATTTTTCTGGGACATTTTATACCTAAGTTGATATTTTACATCCTCCCACCCAGTCTTTTGCTCTCAACACTAGTACCTGTCATCTCTTGTCAAGAAGGAAAAACCAAAACATTCTCTATGTTCATATCAATGGAAATATAAACTATATAGATTGTGGCAGAAACTTTCATATTTTAATTTGATGTCCAAATTCCTCCTTTAGACGCTCAGAAAGCTGGCTAGATCATCAGGCTCAACGGGTAGCGATCAATGGCTCCATGTCTAGTTGGCAGCCGGTATCAAGCGGAATGCCCCAAGGGTCGATGTTATTCAATATCTTCATTAATGATCTGTACAATGGCTTAGACTGCACCCTCAGCAAGTTTTCAGATGACACTGAACTGGGAAGAGTGGTAGATACGCTGGAGGGTAGGGCTAGCATAAAGAGGGACCTAGACAAATGAGAGGACTGGGCCAAAAGAAACCTGATGAGGTTCAACAAGGACAAGTGCAGAGTCCTGCATTTAGGATGGAAGAATCCCATGCACTGCTACAGACTAGGGATCAAATGGCTGGGCTGCACTTCTACAGAAAAGAACCTAGGGGTTACCATGGATAAGAAGCTGGATATGAGTTGACAGTCTGCCCTTGTTGCCAAGAAGCCTAACAGCATTTTGAGCTGTATAAGTAGGGGCATTCCGAGCAGATTGAGGGATGTGATCATTCCCCTCTATTCGACATTGGTGAGGCTTCATCTGTGTCCAGTTTTGGGCTCCACATTACAAGAGGGATGTGGACAAATCGGAAGAGTCCAGTGGAGGGCAACAAAAATGATTAGGGGGCTGGAGCACATGACTTATGAGGAGAGGCTGAGGGAAGTGTGATTGTTTAGTCTGTAGAAGAGAAGAATGAGGGGGGATTCGATAGCTGCTTTTAACTACCTGAAAGGGGGTTCTAAAGAGGATGGATCTAGACTGTTTTCAGTGGTAGCAGATGACAGAACAAGGAGCAATGGTCTCAAGTTGCAGAGGAGGTTTAAATTGGATATTAGGAAAAACGTTTTCACTAGGAGGGGATGAAGCACTGGAATGGGTTGCCTAGGAAGGTGGTGGAATCTCCTCCATTAGAGGTTTTTAAGGTCAGGCTTGACAAAGCCCTGGCTGGGATGATTTAGTTGGGGACTGTTCCTGCTTTGAGCAATGGGTTGGACTAGATGACCTCCTGAGGTCCCTTCCAACCCTGATATTCTATGATTCTATGAACTTCAAACAGCCACCCACTTTAGAAAAACCTATACATTACTATGCTTTTATCACCTCATCGAAGCTTGATTACAGTCTATAGGTATGACACAGGGAACAAAAATTTGATAATAGAGGGTTCATCAAGCTAGCAAAAAAGGTATGACAAGATCCAATGCCTGGAAGTTGAAGCTAGACAAATTCAGACTAAATACTTGTGCCCTACTTTTAATCAAGAGTAAATAACCATTGGAAGAACTAACCAGGGGCCATAGTGGAGTCTTCGTCAATGGGAATTTTTAAATTAAGCTTGGTTGTTTTTCTAAAAGAAATGCTGTAGTTCCAACAGGAATTGAATCAGGGAAGTCCTATGGGGAGAGGTCAAACTAGATAATCACAATAGTCCCTTCTGGCCTTATAATCTATGAAAGCAGCATCAGATTTGTGAAAAGCATGACTTCTTCCCTCTACATACAAACACAGTTAGGTGAGTATTTAAATAGCTGTTCGGTGTGCTTAACTTTGTGGTTTCTGCTAACTAAAACAAGAGAAGATGAGTCTTTCAGGTTGTGTGAATCTGAGATTTTCACTAATAATAAAAGAATGGTCAAAGGCATTAACTGGTTTAAAGCATGTCACTCTCTGTATTCTCCAATATTATGACAGGTCTAGCATGCCCCAGCAGTCACTTGCACAGGTTTCAGTGCTACATTATGTTCCTATATTAGATAAGACTTAACTTTGTGCTATTACCACATTGCCAGTCAATCAAAACAGCAAGTCACCAGCTTCAACTATGCTTTCCCTAACAACAGACAGTTCTGTTGTCTGAGGAGAAAAATCAATACACCATGGAATTGAGGTTCTTCACAGGATTTGGGCTGAAATAGCAAACAGTACCAATAAACCAAGTGTGCATTTATTCCTCTGCAAGACAGCACTTGTCAAGACACAAGAAATAGTCCACAAGCCCCTAGCAATCAACTGTACTGTGTATCCTGCAGATACAGCACATTGACTGTTTATATTGCCAAATGATTAATTTTCATTTCAACATATTAATGTCATCATTTTTCACGAGCTAAAACCCAAGCACAATGTTAAGTCACATTTATTGTACTTAAACTGAGCTTGTTTATCACCTCATAAAGCAAGCTTTCATTTGGAAAAAATAGGCTTAATTGCAATGGTTAGCTAGACATGGAACTTGGCCAGGCTGGAAAATTCTCACACAACAGTGCCAACGCATTTTAATTCTAACTTACTACTCACCTGCTGTTTGATTGCTTGGCACGGGTTGAACAGAGGTGGTCAGGTGCTTAGGATAAAGTCATCTGACACCACTTAACCCTCATGGATCCTTGATGGATGCACTATCATTTAAATGGAAACATCATTTTCAGATTTCTTATAGCCTATGACCAACACCTCAGCTGGAGTACATCAGAATAGTTCCCCTGACTTCACTGGAGCACTGCCAATATAAAGTAGCTGAAGCTATGTCGCTATAGCTTTTATTTCTTTGCAGTTGTTTTCTGACAGCAATTGTTATTCTATTTTCTGCCAGCCTTTTTGAGAGGTTTGGTTTTTAATCAGCCAAAGTGCCAATCCCTTCCATACCTGCTCCTGCACTAAAAAAATGTTCTTGTTATCATCCAGCAGCCTGTGTTAATTGTGATTGATGAAAACACATTAAGTCTTAAGTATAGGGCAGCAAAGTGAGGATAGAGTCAAAGTGATCTAACTTCTCCATGCTACAAGCCATTTGGGAAATAAGGGGTGCACTTTGCACTAAGCTGGGAAATCAACAGCCTGCAATGAGTTTTGAGTTAAACACGTGCACCTGTGTAAAGCCCAAGTAAATTAGCTTTGTGCTGGGAACTATGCATGGGATGAAATTCACCTGGAGGGCCAGGCAAGGAAGTGATCCCTTTTCATGGCTATTGGCTCAGGGACATAATGGACTTAGCAGCCATGCCCAATGCCAGCCTGTCCCTAAAGTCCCCTCTAGGGATGGTTGTGTGCACTTGGCAGGGGCTATAAAGTCTTCTTGTGTACCTGCTTAACAATCAGTCACTCCAGCCCATCATGGATCCACAGCCCCCAAGGTGATGGGGGAATTTCACCTTTTGTGGACATCAGAGCTGCTATCTGGTACCTGTGACTGTACACATGGCAGTTTGGGAGACTAGCTCTCTACTTCCATGTCCTCTTATTTCAATTGGCTGACCAAGCATAGAGGAAAGATTCATGTGACTGTAATCAGTACAGCTAACAAAATGGCAGAATTGACCAGAATTGCCCAAATCACCTCTTCCCTAGAATCATTCTCCTGTCTTCTTTCTCCTTCATAGTCATTGTATAGTTTTCATAATACTCTTAGGGTGCAGGAGAGTTCTGTTGTATTGCATGTATCTTTCACTGGTTTGTGGTAATACTTACTGAATCTTCCATGTACATTAAGAAAAATAGTTAACCGCTACCCCTCTAAAGACCTCTGAGAGAATCCCAGTACCCTTGCCAGATTGACTAATTATGTTCTGTCCATCTCATTCTTCACTGAGGCCATGACTCAATAGACTGTCCTGACTCAGCAAAGTACTTTGCCTGTGCTCAGTGTTAGGCATGTGTTTAACTCGCATTTAGTTTGTTGAATAGGGATGGACTTATGCGTATGCTTAAACTCTTTGCTCAGCGTGAAAACCTGGCCCCATAAATCAATAGTAAAGTTCCAGCTGACTTACTCCCTAGTAGATATTTCATGTCCTAAATTGTGGTTAGTTTTGCTGTTTTCTTTAAGCAGATGCTTCATTCCACCTGTAAGGAAGCTGTGTTTTCAGTGTTAAACAGTGTGTGGGGAGTGTGGTTTGGGGTTAAGATAACACTATGGATGTAAGGGTTTATTGTTGTTATTAAACAGACGTGAAAAGTAATCTCTAAAAGAAAAAGACGACCGTTAATCTGGGGGGAAAATAATCTACCTCAGAATGAAATGGTTATTAGCCCATACAGAGTGGAGTATGACTGGAGACACTGATTGCCCCAAGCCATGTTCTGTTTAGCCATGTCGTTTTTTTGATATCACAGCATGAGTCAGTTCCTAGCGCTGAACAGTCTGAGCCTCATCACATGGTGGGAAGACAAAGAGAGAAAATCCTTACTGCCATTATGGTAACTATAGGATGAGGGGCTTTGGGGTTTCTCCCCCTCCTATTTCATTTTCGATAACATGCCTGGGAGTGTATTATTTATGAAACACAAAAAGTGTGCTCAGCTCACAACAGAACATGAATGTTGACCCCAGAGGTTGAGATTTTCAAAGCTGAGGGTTTAACCACACAACTATCATCAACTTAAATGACTGTCTCAAGCATAACCCAGGCCCCAAAGGTGCTTTCAATCCAAGGGCTCAAGTGGGTCCATGGGAGGTGAATGCTCACTGCACATCACCTATACATTTTAAAAACACAAGGCACTATTCACTTCAAAGCCAGCAGGAATAATACCAGGGAGACTTCAAAGACAAACTGTCTCTTGCCCCTTAGACAGCTAGAATCGTGTCTCTCAAGTGTCCTACATTAGGAGGGTGTCAGCCATTTTAGTCTCAAAGTTACATTCCATAGCAATTTGGTGCCCCCCTGCCACACACACACTTCGTTAAAAATGATTCATGACAGACTGAGTCATTTACTGAAGGTTATGGAAACAGTAATTCACATCAGAGGAACAAATCACATGGACTGTTCAGTTTCCTGCCCAAATACTCTGTATGTCCCCCTCAGTTAGGGTCTTTTTCATACTTTGTATCCCACAATTGGGCTCTGGCAAATTGAGAAGTATGGCCTTAATGGGCAGCAGCAGCCAGATTTAAGTGCAGCTTTTACAGTAGGAACCCAAAAAGGGATATAGTTTACACTTCCCAATTCAGCTTCTTAACTTAGCAATCTAAAGGAGCCTAATGTTGGGAGTGGTGCAGATAGAAGGGTCAGTTAGAGGGTTGGCTGATCCCAATCCCATTGAAGTCAATGGGAGTCTTTCTATTGACTTCACAGGAGTTTGGATCAGGCTGGTGGAGACAGAAGACATTTCTGCCCATTCCTTTATAGAACAAATGGAAATACCCCTTGTGACACTTTGCACCCCATATTCACCATAGTGGTATGATTAGGATATGATTATGACATAATTATGATGCACTTTGTCACGTAAGGTGTCAATGGTGAATATGATTATCCTATTTGTATGCATGTATCATTTTTGTATCTGGAGTTATGAATGTTGACTATGCATCTGTATTTCAAATGTGCTTGCTCTGGGTAACACCCACAAAGCTTTACTTCTAGTCTGGCCAGCACATGGAGAAGCAGCTATTCAAGTTTAATGGCCTATCAAAGAATACTTAACTCACAATGGAGCATGGAAGACTCCTATCCACACTTAATAGACCTTCCTGAGGACGTTCTAGCTAGAATATAGGTAATGGCCCCTGCTATGACTCAGCAAAGCATTCAAGGGAATGTGACTAGACCACATGATACTGAACTCCATTTTGGTACCTGTATTTTTCCACAAACTGTCCTGGAAACTTGGCTTGGAACAAAGGGCTTCCCGCCCTAGGGAATAAGCTATAAAGAGGGGAAGTGACATCACTAAAAGTCCTCGCTCCCTCTACAACTCAGCACCTGAGAAACAAAGACTGAACTGAGGAAAGTGCTAGTCCTAGGCAGGAAAGAAGAAAGCCCTGCTTGTGTATGAAACATGCACAAACTGCTTGTACTATCTAACAGGGTGAGACACAGTTTGATTCAAATCCTGTGTAGTGTATAAGATTTAGATTGTGTTTTGTTTATTTCTTAAGTAATCTACTTTGATCTGTTTGCTATCACTTATAATCATTTAAAATCTATCTCTCTGTAGTTAATCAATCTGTTTTATGTTTTTACCTAAAACAGTGTGGTGTAAGTGAAGTGTTTGGGGAAAAATCTCAACTCACTTAACAAAGTTTATGCATATTCCTCTCCACATCAAGGGAGGGGTGGACTGGGTAATTGTAATAATCTTTACTGGTCAGGCTTTTGACTAGAACAGTACAGGTCCAGGGTCCTAGGCCAAGGAGCTGGAGGGTATTTTGGCTGGAGCCTATCATTGGTTCAATGCAGTGGCTGGCAGAGCTTTCATGTAACTTATAGCTGGGTGTGTCCCTGCCTGTGTGAATGCTGGTGGGAGTGCAGGATCAGGAGCGGTCTGCAGCTTGTCATGGCAGCACAGGGTGAGGAGGAGTCCAGGATGGTAAGACAGAGGGTTACACCAGTTCCAGGTCACACCCCTCAACAGAGTCTGTGCACTTGAAGATGAAGTGAATACGTCTGCGGAGCCACATAAGCAATGCATGACTTGGAGGCACAGGAGGAAAGAAAATGGGTCTGACAGGTCTGAAGCTATGTCCTTCATCCTCACACCTCTCTGTGCACCCCAGGCACACGTTTTAGCTGTGTTAAATTACATGGCATAGCTTCTTTGGAAAATCAGTGAGTTACCTGTTGTCCCAGCAATTTCAGCTAAACCAGTGTCTTCAGAGGTAGGCATCATTCCATTGTGCTCCTTTTATAGAAAATCTGCTTTCCAATGAGTTTTTTTTTTACTTCAAATTTTTCAGGTATTTCTTGCACAGTTACAGTGTTTTCTTTGGTAACAGTGAGGAGAATGGTACAGCCAATTCAAAAGGGGAGGTGAGGGAAGTACACAGGGGTGAAAGTAACTTGAAGGACTTACCAGTACACCGGAGTCCTGGGTAGGGCGGGGCCTCAATGGGAAGAAGAGGTGGCTTTCAAGATTTAAAGGCCCGGGGGCTCTGCCTGTGGCTGGGAGACCCAGGGCTTTTAAATCACGCTGAAGCTACCAGCTGCAGAGGCAGTTGGGAGCCCCAGCACTCAGGGGTGAATTAAAGGGCCCGGGGCTTTGGCCGCTGCAGAGCTCCGGGCCCTTTAAATCACCGCGGGACCCTGCCGCCGCTACCCTGGGCAACAGGGCTTGGGCTAAAGGGGCGGGAGCTCCGAGCCCTTTAAATCCCCATCCGAGCCTGGCTGCCGGAGCTCCGGTGCTGATTTAAAGGGCCTGCAGAGGCTGGAGCCCTGGGCCCTTTAAATCAACACCAGAGAAGCCGGTCCAGTCTGGCCTGGAAGACCAGCTCTTGCCAGTACACCATACCAGACTGTACCAGCTTACTTTCATCTCTGGAAGTACAGGGTTCAGATCCCTCCCCCTCAAAAACATCAGTGACATTTCAATTGATGCACATACTTCTCAAGTATGACTTGATCGCTTTCTAGTCTGTGGGCAAAATAATGCAATTTTAATCACAAGCTACTCCCATACATAAGTGTTTGGGACCTGAATTGTTAAGGTAAGTGTATATTCTCTAAAGTAAACGAAATCTTCAGCTGATGTAAATTGGTGTAGCTCTGTTGATTTCAGTGGAGCCATGTGGATCACATCAGATAAAGATCTGATTACATTGTACTTCCTTATTTACTGCAGTGGGAAGATTATACTCTTAGCCTTGTGATTTTTACCAGTTTATTCTGTTTTCCCTTCAGGCAAAATGTTTGAGTCTGTCTAAAATAATTGTCATTGGACCAAAACAGAAAATTTAATGTTATATTTATTACTTTCAAAATAGTCCAGAAAGGAAAGAAAGGAACTAAATCCTGGAATACTTTTTTAGCATTCTCTGACTGCAGTCTCTTAATTCAGTGCAGTCCTATGATATACATTACCTCTCATTTACATAGACTCATTAACAACTCATTAAAGAATCATGTTACACTGGATTTGTTTTTGTAACATGATGAAAATGAGATTACTGGAAAGGAAAATGAGTAGATATCTTTAATGTGCCTTCAGCTGAATTTTTTATTATTATTACTGCATAACGTGTATATTGTGAGGTAGGAAAGGGAGATGGGAGTGATGAGTGATGAAAAGACTAGTAAAAAGTAAAAAAAGATTTCCTTCTGCAGTGTAGGGCAGACATCTAGAAAAAAGGACCAAGCATCTTCAACACTTCACAATCAATCCATTCCTTTGTTTAGACTTGCTGAGTTCTGTCTTCTGCATTCAGAGAATAATTAGAGCTTCATAAATATGGAATTGCTAAATTGTGCATCGGCTATCTAAAGCTTGGCAATTGTCATGATCCCATTAAATCTTACCTTCCAACTAGCAGTGCCTTAGCTATCATTGATCATTAGGTGATGACTGGCTTGCTGACCTGAAGTTAGTTCTTTTCTCTTATAGACGTATCCCAGTAGGTGGTTTTTGGACCATTATTTTTCTGCCCCAAGGGCTCTCTCACATTCTCTTCCACCCAGAGTGGAACATGTGAGGGGAGGCCCACAACTCTGAAGTGCCCTCTTCATGTCTTGGGCTGAAATAGCCTAGACTGACCATTTCTTCTATGTATATCTGTGGCCAGTGGGAAGGTGTGGGTTAAAGTC
This sequence comes from Gopherus flavomarginatus, assembly GCF_025201925.1. NCBI lineage: Eukaryota > Metazoa > Chordata > Testudines > Testudinidae > Gopherus > Gopherus flavomarginatus. The sequence goes on along the minus strand of NC_066622.1, from coordinate 124,058,721 downwards.
CTTTCAATATGCTGATGACATTCAGTTCACTCTCCCTCCATCTTCTTTGACCCAAAGAGTGTTGCTAAGTTCCTCTCTGTGTCTGGTAGTAGCTGGAGCATGGAGGGGAAAGGCTGCTAAAGGCTCAATCCAGTCAAGATGGAGGTGATGCGGGTAGGCAAGGGGGAGCATCCTAAGCACTCAGCTAGAGATCGATACGAGTGGTGCTCATTCTGCAAGGAGGCTATGTCCCTGGGGGGTTGCCATGATGATAATGGTTAAGAAATTCCATGCTAAGGCTGCATTACTTGCTTTCCTGCCACACTGTCACCAAAGGGTTTAAACTAGAAGCCCAAACTGACCACCACTAGGTGGAACTCTGAAGGAATGTGTGTGTAAGTGACTGGTGAGGGGGCCGTGGGAGGTGTCATACACAGGTATGGCATCAGACAAAAGGTCTGAGCATGGAGTGCGCCCTAGAATTCCAGCACTAGAAACAGTGACTAGACTGTACCCAGACCCCATTGGCTCAGCTGCGTGTGGGACCTCACAATGGACTCCACTTGCAACAGCCCGGGGAAGGCACTGGCGAGTAACAGGCCAGGATTAAATGTAAAGAAAAGCTTACACCCACTCCTGTGCTTAATCTACTGAACCACCCACACCGTTCTACTTCCCCATTTCTGACAGACAGCTGCAGCAGCACAGGAGCCAGCAAACAGAGCTGTAAACAGGGGAGGTTCAGTGGGAGTTTCCAGGGGGAGGTTGCAGGGGAGACTAAGACAGAGGAACTGAAAAGCAAGTCAAGGGATAGGGTGATGGTCTGGTGCCTGCTGGGGGCTTGTGTTGTGTTGACTACCAGGCATCAGGTGGGAAGGCCATGACTGATACAGAGGCAGCAGCGAAAGACACAATGAGGATGACTGGATGTGGAAGCAGCGGCATGTACATGATCCTGGAGGGGGCACCTGAGAAGAGCTTTGTCTGCATGAAATGCCGCCTAATAGAGCTGATGGAAGAGAAGATCCGAGGACTGGAGATGCAGGTGCAAACTCTGGTTGAGTTCAGAAGGGGGTTTGAGCAGACGATGGAGCACAGACACGAGGGGGCTGAAGGGATAAGCTCAGATGTGCAGATGGAAACAGGACCAAAGAATTCAGAGGAGAGACTGCTGGGGAAGGAAAGTGGATGGTGGAAGCATGTGACTAAGAGAACCAGGCAGAGGAAAAGATGGGCCAGTGAAGGAGAAATAGAACTCAGGGACAGGTTTGCAGAGTTGGAAAATGAAGAAGGGGCACAGCAGGTGGTCGCTGAAGGAGAGAGGGCAAGGAAAAAGAGAAGAGCTGATAGTCCTGCAAGAGGAGGGGAGGAGTCAATGGAGGCAACACCAAATATGAGCCCCAGGAGGATTGCAAGGGGGAATAGGAATCGAGAGGATTTGCAGCCGGTGGGTGCGGGAGATAGACCGGAGAAGCGCACTGTCACCAGGAAAAGGCAGGTCTACGTGATTGGAGACTCCTTACTGAGAAGAATAGACAGGCCTGTGACTACAGCTGATCGGGAGAACAGAAGGGTGTGCTGTATGCCGGGTGCTAAGATACAGGATGTGGACCTGAGGCTGAAAAGGATACTAGCGGGAGCGGGGAAGAATCCGTTGATTGTCCTTCATGTGGGAACGAATGATACGGCTAGATACTTTCTGGAATGTATCAAGGGAGACTATGCCAGACTGGGGAAGACGCTTAAGGAAATAGAGGCTCAGGTGATCTTCAGTGGGATTCTGCCGGTTCCTAGAGAAGGGCGACAAAGGTGTGACAAGATTATGGCGATCAACAGATGGCTCAGGCAGTGGTGCAATAAGGAGGGCTTTGGGATATACGGCCATTGGGAAGCATTTACGGACAGAAGACTGTTCTCTCGGGATGGACTTCACCTGAGCAAGGAGGGAAATAGACTTCTAGGATGGAGGCTCGCCGACCTGATTAAGAGAGCTTTAAACTAGAAATTTGGGGGAAATGGTTGGGAGATCTCCACACTGGAATTTATCCTTGAGAGGGAAGTAAAGTAAGAGGGGATACAGCCATGGACAGAAGAATTGGCATAAGGAGGAAGGGTAGTGTAGATAACAGACTTGCAGGTGATGTTGGTGGTAGAATGTCCGTGCCTAACAGGGTACAGAATGTGAGTGAAGCCAAACGGCAAAAGTTAAGATGTCTGTACACTAATGCCAGGAGCCTAGGGAACAAAATGGAGGAACTAGAGCTACTGGTGCAGGAAGTGAAACCAGATATTATAGGGATAACAGAAACGTGGTGGAATAGTAGTCATGACTGGAGTACAGGTATTGAAGGCTATGTGCTGTTTAGGAAAGATAGAAATAAAGGCAAAGGTGGTGGAGTAGCATTGTACATCAATGAGGAGTTTAACTGTAAAGAAATAAGAAGTGATGGAATGGACAAGACAGAGTCTGTCTGGGCAAAAATCACACTGGGAAAGAAAGCTACTAGAGCCTCCCCTGAGATAGTGCTTGGGGTGTGCTACAGACCGCCGGGATCTGATTTGGATATGGATAGAGACCTCTTTAATGTTTTTAAAGAAGTAAACACTAATGGAAAATGTGTGATCATGGGAGACTTTAACTTCCCAGATATAGACTGGAGTACAAGTACTAGCAAGAATAGTAGGGATCAGATTTTTCTGGATGTGATAGCTGATGGATTCCTTCACCAAGTAGTTGAAGAACCGACAAGAGGGGATGCCATTTTAGATTTGGTTTTGGTGAGCAGTGAGGACCTCATAGAAGAAATGGTTGTAGGGGACAACCTTGGTTCAAGTGATCATGAGCTAATTCAGTTCAAACTAGATGGAAGGATAAACAAAAATAGATCTGGGACTAGGGTTTTTGATTTCAAAAGGGCTAACTTTAAAGAATTAAGGAAATTAGTTAGGGAAGTGGATTGGACTGAAGAACTTGTGGATCTAAATGCGGAAGAGGCCTGGAATTACTTTAAGTCGCAGCTGCAGAAACTATCAGAAGCCTGCATCCCAAGAAAGGGGAAAAAAACCATAGGCAGGAGTTGTAGACCAAGCTGGATGAGCAAGCATCTCAGAGAGGTGATTAAGAAAAAGCAGAAAGCCTATAAGGAGTGGAAGAAGGGTGGGATTAGCAAGGAAAGCTATCTTAGTGAGGTCAGAACATGTAGGGATAAAGTGAGAAAGGCTAAAAGCCAAGTAGAGTTGAACCTTGCAAAGGGAATTAAAACCAATAGTAAAAGGTTCTATAGCCATATAAATAAGAAGAAAACAAAGAAAGAAGAAGTGGGACCGCTACACACTGAGGATGGAAAGGAGGTTAAGGATAACCTAGGCATGGCCCAATATCTAAATAAGTACTTTACCTCAGTCTTTAATAAGGCTAATGATGAGCTTAGGGATAATGGAAGGATGACAAATGGGAATGAGGATATGGAGGTGGATATTACCACATTTGAGGTAGAAGCCAAACTTGAACAGCTTAATGGGACAAAATCGGAGGGCTCGGACAATCTTCATCCAAGAATATTAAAGGAACTGGTGCATGAAATTGCAAGCCCGTTAGCGAGAATTTTTAATGAATCAGTAAACTGAGGGGTTGTACCGTACGACTGGAGAATTGCTAACGTAGTTCCTATCTTTAAGAAAGGGAGAAAGAGTGATCCGAGTAACTATAGGCCTGTTAGTTTGACATCTGTAGTATGTAAGGTCTTGGAAAAAATTTTGAAGGAGAAAGTAGTTAAGGACATTGAGGTCAATGGTAATTGGGACAAAGTACAACATGGTTTTACTAAAGGTAGATCGTGCCAAACCAACCTGATCTCCTTCTTTGAGAAGGTGACAGATTATTTAGACAAAGGAAATGCGGTAGACCTAATTTACTTCAATTTCGGTAAGGCATTTGACATGGTTCCACATGCGGAATTATTAGTCAAATTGGAAAAGATGGGGATCAATATGAGAATTGAAAGGTGGATAAGGAACTGGTTAAAGGGGAGACTACAACGGGTCATACTGAAGGGTGAACTGTCAGGCTGGAAGGAGGTTACTAGTGGAGTTCCTCAAGGATCGGTTCTGGGACCAATCTTATTTAACCTTTTTATTACCGACCTTGGCACAAAAAGCGGGAATGTGCTAATAAAGTTCACAGATGGCACAAAGCTGGGAGGTATAGCTAACACGGAGAAGGACCGGGATATCATACAGGAAGATCTGGACGACCTTGTAAACTGGAGTAATAGTAATAGGATGAAATTTAATAGTGAAAAGTGCAAGGTCATGCACTTAGGGATTAATAATAAGAACTTTAGATATAGATTGGGGATGCATCAGTTGGAAGCAACAGAGGAGAAGGACCTTGGGGTATTGGTAGATCACAGGATGACTAAGAGCCGCCAATGTGATATGCCGTTAAAAAAGCTAATGCGGTTTTAGGATGCATCAGGCGAGGTATTTCCAGCAAAGATAAGGAGGTGTTAGTACCTTTATATAAGGCGCTGGTGAGACCCCACCTGAAATACTGTGTGCAGTTCTGGTCTCCCATGTTTAAGAAGGATGAATTCAAACTGGAACAGGTTCAGAGACGGGCTACTAGGATGATCCGAGGAATGGAAAACCTGTCATATGAAAGGAGACTCAAAGAGCTTGGCTTGTTTAGTCTAGTCAAAAGAAGGCTGAGGGGGGATATGCTTGCTCTTTATAAATATATCAGAGGGATTAATATTAGGGAGGGAGAGGAATTATTTAAGCTTAGTACCAATGTAGATACAAGAACGAATGGGTATAAACTGGACACTAGGAAGTTTAGACTTGAAATTAGACGAAGGTTTCTAACCATTAGAGGAGTGAAGTTCTGGAACAGCCTTCCAAGGGGAGTAGTGGGGGCAAAAGACATATCTGGCTTTAAGATTAAGCTTGATAAGTTTATGGAAGAGATGGTATGATGGGAGAGCCTAATTTTGGCAATTGATCTTTGATTATCACCAGATAAGTATGCCCAGTGGTTGGTAATGGGATGTTGGATGGGATGGGATCTGAGTTACTGCAGAGAATTCTTTTCTGAGTGCTGGCTGGTGAGTCTTGCCCACATGCTCAGGGTTTAGCTGATCGCCATATTTGGGGTCGGGAGGGAAATTTCCTCCAGGGCAGATTGACAGAGGCCCTGGAGGTTTTTCACCTTCCCCTGCAGCATGGGGCATGGGTCACTTGCTGGTGGATTCTCTGCAGCTTGAGGTCTTCAAACCACAATTTGAAGACTTCAATAACTCAGGCATAGGTTAGGTGTTTGTTATAGAAGTGGATGGGTAGGGTTCTGTGGCCTGCTTTGTGCAGGAGGTCGGACTAGATGATCACATTGGTCCCTTCTGACCCTAGAATCTATGAATCTATGAGGGAGCACAAGCCAGCATGCTGGTCTCTTTGACAGAAGGCATTAAACAGCTTCATCGATGTTGATTGTGATGGTTTGAGTCACAGAGACCCCCTGGGGACTGCCACCTGATGTGCTGAGACTACCTCTGAGCCTGTTTTCCCTGCCATCTTGGAACTTCAGTGCCCTGTCTTAATGAGCCAGACACGCTAGCCTGCTGCAAACACAGACCCAGGTCTGAACCATGTCCCCAAAAGCTGCAGACTTAACTGAAAAAAGCTTAAGTGCTCCTGTCTCTTGCACTCAGACACCCAGTTTCCAATGGGATCCAAACCCCAAATAAATATGTTTTACTCTACATAAAGCTTATACAGGGTAAACTCAATTTTTTTGCCCTCTATAACACAGATAGAGAACTATGCACAGCTGTTTGCTCCCCCACGTATTAATTATTTGCTCTGATTTAATTAATAAGCAAAAAGTATAAAAAGTAGGATTTAAGTGGTTCCAAGTAATAACAGACAGAACAAATTAAATTACCAAGCAAAATTAAACAAAAACATGTAATTCTAAGCCTAAAACAGTAGGAAACTAAATGCAGGTATATCTCACCCTCAGAGATGTGCTAATAAGATTCTGTCACAGACTAGACTCCTTCCTAGTCTGGGTCCAGCAATCACTCACACCCCTGTAGTTACTATCCTTTGTTCCAGTTTCTTTCAGGCAACTCTTTGGGGTGGAGAGGCTATCTTCTGAGCCAGCTCAAGACAAAATGGAGGGGTTTCCAGGGCCTTTTATAGTCTCTCTTGTGGGCAGAAACCCCTTTGTTCTCCTGTGCAAAATCACAGTAACAAGATGGAGTCTGTAGCCACCTGGACAAGTCAAATGTCTATGAATGATTCAGCTTTTTGCAGGCCAACACCATTGTTTACATGTTAGTTTGAACATTCCCAGGGAAGCTCAGATGTGGATTGGCATCTCCCAAAATCCGTTGTCAGTTATGTGTCTCTTGATTGGGCACTTAGAATAGTCCTTCCTCAAGAAGCTGACCAAATGCTTCACTGAGGCTACTTAGAATCAAACAAATACATAGCCAATATTCATAACTTCAAATACAAAAATGATACACATATACAGACAGCATAATCATAACCAGCAAACTACAACCTTCCCATAGACACCCCACTTGGCCTCCTCTGTACAAGAACTGGTGCAACCATAGGACCCTGGTTGCAACAATGATCTATACTGTCACAGGTTGTCTATAACATCACACTGATATCCCCACAACTCTGCAAGCACTACAGGCGGAGAAGAATTTAATGTTCAGGAGGTGAGGAGAGCTTTGATATTCATTAGAGTACAAACCTGACATCTCAGCACATTTCAGGATGCCGGCAAAATGGGAGCTGAACAAGAACTCCTGCAGGTTCTGGGGCTATGAGCCTGGTGACACTAACAAACATTTATTCTCTGAACTATTAGTTTATTCATGAGCTGGCAGTGTTCAGCTGTGACTTAACAACAATACTGGGAGCATGAGGGCCTTGATTGTTTTAGTTAATTTGTACTCCATCTACTTCCTAGTGCGATTTGCAAGCAGCTGAACAGTTATTGCAGCAAAGAATCCTGTGGCACCTTATAGACTAACAGACGTTTTGGAGCATGAGCTTTCGTGGGTGAATACCCACTTCCTCAGATGCAGATTCCTTGCATCTGAGGAAGTGGGTATTCACCCACGAAAGCTCATGCTCCAAAACGTCTGTTAGTCTATAAGGTGCCACAGGATTCTTTGCTGCTTTTACAGATCCAGACTAACACGGCTACCCTCTGATACTGAACAGTTATTGTCACTCATGGATAAAAATGGTGATTACACTTTGCTTCAAACACAGTTATCAACAGATTGATGGATCTGAGAAAGCAAGGCAGAGATTTTTTTTTTAAGGGTACTGCTGGGTGCTCAGTGCTTTATAAAACAAAGCCAATTAGGATCCTAACTTTAAGCACCAATCTTTAAAAATCTTGGCCCAGAAATTTGGAGTTTGGGTTTCACCATTAACCTCTTTTTGTGTGTGTGCCTGCAATTAACCATGCTCACCTTATTGCACCTGCAAATTGGGTAATTAGACAGCAATCAGTAGACATGTGGTCCAGAGCCAAAAAGGCACTTAGGGACAAAACATCTATTGATTTAGTTGAAGTTTAGAGCCTAAATACCTATGAGGATCCAGGCCTGTGGCCTCACAAAAGGAGGCTGGCTCGAGGATCCTTTAAAAATCAGGCCTTGAGAATCTAGAAGACATTTCCCACCAAGTTCTTATTATTGTGAAGCAGGTGAAATCAGCAGCCTGACTATTTGAGTTCCCCTTTAAGAAGTCTACTGGAGTCAGATAACAATCTCCTTATGAGAAATTAAACCTGGAAAGAAACAACTTTGAATTTTTCAGAAACAGATATGTTCATGGGTGGCAATCTAGAGGTTAACAGAGACCCCAAAGTATAGGGGCAGCAAGGAATTAATGGGGACATATGGACTAGAGAACCTACCCAAGAACAGTGGTGAACTATAATGGCTTGCCAGCTCCTGGAGCACGAATGCAGCAGCATATGGTAACGTCACTGGTGCTGAATACGAGGTAAAAAAGTAATTACAATGATTCTGCCTAGACATCTGTTTAATACACAGCAGTATCTACAGCCACTTGGAGCAAGTCTTCACCTGGTATGAGCTAGCATAGCTCCACTGAACTCTAAAGTATGTCAATTTACACCAGCTGAGGAGTTGGCCTTTCCTACCTCACAGCAGAGGTGTTACGTGCACATTACATTTTTCCAACGACTTCTTCAAAGCTGCCTATTTCAAAAGATTGTTTGATATAGTGACTGCTAAAGTGGAGGCTTGTCTGACAATGTAAATAAAGCTTAAAGAGCCAGGTATTGTAATGATAGATTACTGACCGCAGGATCACTACCCTCCCCAGGGATTGCAGAAGTCTATTTTAGAGGCGTGTCTGGAGCAGAGCTTTTCCATAGCCATTTCAATAAAGGGTGGCACTACTACATTTTGACTCCCATGTGTGTAGCTCTCCGTATTTTCTCCATTTTCCAAGCTGTTTAAGTGTAATAGCTGATCCTACTGGGAAGATGATAACACTTGACCAAGGGGAGCAAAGATGGTCCAGTAGGTAGGGCACAAGTCTTGGACTTAGGAAACTTGGAGGTTCAATTCTCTACTTTACTACAGACTTCCTGGGTGACCCTGGGCAAGTCACTTAGTCTCTCTGCACCTCCGTTCCCCATCTCTAAAATAGCACAACAGCACTCCCCTATTCAGAGCAGTACAGTGAGGCTACAAACGTTAAAGATTGTGAGGCACTGTATCAAAGGGAAAATATACACCCAGGGAACAAACAGTTTTGAATTGTTTTTAAATATTTGCTTTGGTCCCTTAGATGAAGGGGTAATTAGTCAAACTGCTGCTTTCATTTTTAAGTGGTAACACAACTGTTTAGAACACTTTGGCTTCCTTCAATCACCATTCCCTTTATCTGTTCTTTGAAGGTAGTTAATGCCTTTTTCATAGCTTGTTTAGAGAGGCACTCAGAAGCAGACATGTTTATCCAGCTCTGAGGCACGCAGTAGGCTGTTAGATCTATCGATCTACTTGTATGGGCCTCTTCCCTACAGTATCTAAATATTAAATTTATCCTCACCATAGGCCTGAAGTAGTGAAATATCATCCCCATTTTACAAAAGAGAAACTGTCTTATCCAAGAGAACACAAAGTATGTAGCAGAGTATAGAACTATATCCAGATCACTTCAGTCCCAACCCGGCCGGGGCATTAAGCAGACAACTGATCTAAAACTAAACCTTCACTTCAGAAACTCTAGTGAGAGTTGAGGGTTCTCAACAACCACAGAATTGGGGCTTTAGGTTCTGTTTGGCCTTGATGATTATTAAGGCCCTGACTCAAAGTCCACTAAAGTCAGCGTGCATCTTTCCATTGTCTTGAATGGATTTTGGATCAGGTCAAAGGATAAGAAACAGCTTTCATAGCCCAGCTTGATTCTGGATTCAGCTAGCTACTGAAGCAAGATGTGGTTGTCTAAGGCAGGTCACCTTGGCCAGTTATTTAAGTCAGCAGAGTAATATTTTATTATTTTTAAAATTTAGTCTACGGGGAAATAGGTATAACAGAGTAAGGAAAACTTGACACATTGCCTATCTGTTTTTTTAAATAAGACTTTGCCAGTTCATGTACATAAAATATGATTTTATAAGAGCACAACAGACCTTGGGGAGAGAAGTCAAATACATGAGTCAAATGCATTATCACATTTGAGAGCTGCACAGTGATGGATATCAGCTTTGTAAACATGACTGGTTTGGGAAAAGCTTCTGCACTCAAACAGGATAAAAGTGCTGAGCATTAATCAGCTCCCACTACCATGCAATTTAATATCATTCAAAAGCGGACTCTGATGGCTGTTGGCACAGAAAAAGGGGGCAATACAGCTGAAGAATGAAGAGGATGCAGTTGTTTAAATGTAAAATTACCAAAGGATCAAAACCTTCCCATTTATTTTAAAATGTCTATTGTGATCACTGGGCCTACAAATTTACCCAAATTGTGAGCTCAACTGTGAAAAGTGAATGAAAGTTCATAAAGTGTCACGATAACCAATAACAATAAATGTTGATGGGAAAAGTTGCAAGATGGAGACAAAGACTGAATTAGTATAAACAAAAAGGCCGACTGCTCTAACACAAGAGCCTGGTAAACAAGACAACATGAGACCAAAAGTCAACATACCAAAATTAGTGTGTTAGAAATTAGGCTGATGGCAGACAACCTAAGGAGAGGTTAGACTATTCTGCCCATTACTGTCATAAACAGATAGCTAAGGGTTAATGTCTTTCACCTGGAAAGGGGTTAACAAACAACACCTGACCAGAGGACCAATCAGGAAACAAGATACTTTCAAATCTGGGTGGAGGGAAGTTTGGGTGTGGGTCCTTTGTTCTTGGTCTGTTCTCTTTCTGGGCTCTGAGAGTGACCACACGAATCTACAGGCTCTTTAATCTTCTGTTTCCAATTGTAAGTACAGCGGTAGAAAGACAATATAGGCTTTTATATTGTTTTTCTGTATTTGCAAATGTGTAGTCTGCTGGGAATAGTTTAAATTGTATTTTTTCTAGATAAGGCTGTTTATCCATTTTCTATAAGCAAAAAGACCCTGTAACTGTTTACCATCTAAATTGCAGAGATAAACCTTTTACTTTTTTCTTTCTTTTTTTATTAAAAGCTTTGCTTTAAGACCTGTTTGATTTTTTTCTCCTAGTTAAACACCAGGGAATTGGTGGGGAGAAGGGAGAGAGAGCAGAGAGGGAAAGGTGAATTTCCTCTTTATGTTAGATTCACGGCACTGAATCTATATTGCCTCTGGGAGAAACCTGATCCCTCTGTGTTGTGTTTCAAGGAGTTGAAGCAGGGTAAGCTCCTAGTGTACCCAGGGCGGGAAAGATCTGGGAGGAGGTAAAGGGGAGGGAGGGAATGGTTTATTTCCCTTTGTTGTGAGACTCAAGGAATCTGGGTATTGGGGGTCCGCAGGGAAGGGTTTGGGGAGACCAGAGTCTATCAGGCACTCTACATAAGTTCTGGTGGCAGCCTATCAGATCTAAGCTGGTAATTAAGCTTAGGGGAATTCATGCTAGTACCCATATTTTGGACGCTAAGGTCCAGATTTGGGAATTATAGTATGACAATTACTCCTTTGGGTGTGTGTGTCTCTCTCACTCACTCACTCACACTCTCTCTCTCTCTCTCTCTCTGGGGGATATGGACAAGTAGCTGGAGGCTACTGTGATCTTGGCTGACTGAAAGACAATGAAGCTCAGTCCTTCCTCTTCACTATCATGGCTGCCACACCACCATCTCCTGGCTCCCTAGATTTTCTCTGTTCTAATCCTAAGAGAAGTCCTCACCAGGCTGGCACAGGCAGAGGGACCAAGATGACATTGCCACCTTTGCTAGCGCCAGTTAAATCTCAAACACCACCTGGGATCTGAGACTTCGTCTCTCTCCCCTTCTGCCCCCAGGTGTCTTCTTCTTTCCCCACCTAATTTCTTTTCTTTCCTATCCCTCTCCTTTTCCATTCTGTCTAATAAGAGGCTGGCTTTGCTGGCCAAGACTGCATATTTTGCAACGTAGCTGGAAAGCTGTAACCAGAAAGAGGCAACTAAAAGAACTAAACTCAAGCCTGGCTATGTGCCTAAACTCCTCAAAAATGTTAAAGTGGGGACTTTCCATTCACTAAGAGAACATGCCAGAACTATCACCCAAAATCACCATGCCCATAAGGCCCAGTCTACATCCCCAAACTAGTATAACTATTTTGGCAGACCCACCAAAGCAACATAGTTATACCAGTACAGAAGCTGGGTATACCAAGCCTTCCAACCCTTTAAACACTGGCTGCTAACTCCACTTGTTAATGAGCCATATGCAGATTCTCATTTACTTGTTCCACTAAAATGATTGTTTTTGTATCTTTTCTTCACTTGTGATGATATTGCAGCTATGGCCAAAGGCTCCTGCACTTAACAGTTAGTAGTTTAAATAAATAAAGCCAGGGACTTATCGTGCACTAAAATAGGCCTTTTTGAAAAGCTCTGGCTCAGAATCAAAGGTCCTGGGTTTGAATGGCTTTTGAGGAAATTCAACTTAAATAAAAAAAAAAAATCTAGGTATTTCACTTTGAATCATGGAACTGCTGCAAACCCACCTCTGCTCAGTTCCTTTTTATCTGAGTCACTGACATCAGACATGCAGTACCGTGAATTATGAAAGGAGACAATGGCATAATGTAAGAATCAGTGAATCGTGAGTATTTGAATGACAGCATAGCAACACCTAGGGAATCATGAACCAGCACTGACAGTGGAAGATTTTAATACATTTAAATGAATTCCCCTTTGTCACTACCTCAGAGAGCCCTGCATCAACACGAGCAGTATCTGGCACTATTTTGGCACTTTTAAGGCATCAATATTTTCATCTTTGCTGCTATAACACCCAGTAACAAAAATTAGATCGAGCACCCAAATGTGTTGGCAGTTGTTTTAATTCCGCCAAAGGCAATCAGAATTAAAGCTGCCATACCATCCTTAACTCACCTGCTGTGGCCAAGGTCCTGCCTAAGGTCTGGGCCCTATAAATCTTCAGCTGTGGCCAAGGTGTGCAACTCAAAGAGGATTGCAAGGGTAGCTTTAATGCACAGTTGCTCTCCCCACAAAGTGAATTAGGGCAACCAAAATTACACAAGTTATCAAGGGGTTATTAAGGCAGCCAAGGATTGCTGGGGTGCAGGGAAAGCCCCAGGTCATGCCCCAGTTCTTTAGGAGGTGGAGGAAGGGATGGGGAAGGGTCTGAGACAAAACTCCACCTATTCTATTCTCCTCCCTTCCTTACTTGGCAGGAGGGAGGAAAATGTAGCTCCCATGTACTCCTGCACAAAGCATAAGAACAGCCATACTGGGTCAGACCAAAGGTTCATCCAGCCCAGTGTCCTGACTTACGACAGTGACCAATGTCAGGTGCTACAGAGGGAATGAACAGAACATGTAACACTGCTCTACAGCCAAAATGCTTCTGAAATAAATGTAGTCCAACTTTACTAATTCTGGGTCACTGAGAATGAAAATGATGCTTAAAATTGTTGATTGGCTCTAGTTTTCAAGATATGCTATTGGGTCAGTATATACGACCCTTGACTTGGGAACGGCAGAGGATAAGTGCGTTATAAAGGGAAGGGATCTCAATTTAACCAGAAATGACTAAAATACATCTTTGACTGGATCTATGAATAAATCTATGACTGGGTTTGGACAGTACTTGCTTTTGAGGCAAAACAATGATGCAATCTGAAGCTGGTATTGTGTCATACATGATATGAATTGCATCATGTTATTCCTAGAAGTCATGGATGATGCAATCATAACGAAGCTTACATCACTCTGCTGAACAAATTGCGCTATATCAACTCTAGAAATCATACAGTGTCGTGCTCTCTTATTTGTCAGTGTTTGATTTTGCAAAGGGACACATTTCTGTTTAGCCAAAGTGAGCAGAGATGCCTCGTACTTGTGTGAACAGTGCAGATAACTTCTGCTATGTTTGTGGTGAAGTGACTTTTGCATCACAAAAGCGCAGTATAACCACTATGGTTAAGAAAGCCTATCACCTTTATTTTGGCTGCAAAACTGGAGATCAGGACAAGAGGTGGGCCCCCACGCATATGCTGCAACACTTGTGCAACAAATCTTTGCCAGTAGTTGAACAGGAAAAGGAAATCTATGCCTTTGGCAGTGCCAATGATTTGGAGAGAGCCAAGAGATCATACCAGCAATTGTTACTTCTGCATGGTGCCTCCAGTTGGGAAAGGTGTGTCAAAGAAGAAAAAGTGGACTGTGCATTATCCAAACATTCCATCAGCTATACGCCCAGTACCTCACAGAGAAGGACTGCTGGTTCCTGATGCACCAGAATCATTCTCACTTGAGTCAGAAGAGGAAGAGGATGAAACTTCTGGTCCTGAACCATCAATGTCACAGGACCCACATTTTCTCCCATCTTCCTCCTCTGAACCACACCTCATAACACAAGGTGAACTGAATGACCTTGTCAGGGATTTGGAACTACCCAAGAGTAAGACAGAGCTGTTGGGCTCCAGACTACAGCAGTGGAATCTCCTGGCAGGCTATCAGGGCAAATGGAGCCCATCAATGCTTGCAGACTATTGCTGGACAGTGACAAGAGATGCTCCATTTAATGACTACAAGAGACAAACCAAGAAGCGCCGAGTAGACACTGAATAGGACTAAACTATGTACATAATAGTTTTTTGCCTTTTGTTTCATAATAAATTTTATTTATATAACTCTTTTGCTGATTTTTAAAGTGTTACATAAACAGGACCAGGTGAAATATTATCATGTAAAACAACCATAAACACATGAAAAGACCTAGGTTTACAATTTATGATTAAAACTCTATCTACACAATATACATAGACATAAAATGTAAAAACTTAAGTGGCTACTGTTTCTAAGATAATCAGTTGTTTTAATTGTCATATTTGAATTCAGCACATCAAAATTAAATAATAAATATCACATTTAATCTCTGAAGCAGACGACTTCTCAAATTGTAGACCAGTGTAACCATCAAGTGATCTATCCCCTGTGAGTAGGATGACCAGATGTCCTGTTTTTAAAGGGACAGTCTTGGGACTTCTTATATAGGTGCCTATGACCCCCCACCCCCTATCCTGTTTTTTCACAGTTGCTATCTGGTAACCCTACCTGTAAGCACCCACTTACTACCTCTGGACCCAGGTCTGGGAAGCCCATCCAGGGACCGTCCAACTCCGTGTGCCTAGACCAGCATTTTCATTTCAGTGGAAGCTGTATGTGTGCTCAATACTTCTGAGAATAAGGCCACTTATTTAGAAGGGTACCTAGGTGCCTGTCATTTGGCATCCAAGCTGGAAAACTTTTGCTTCAGTTTCCTGCCATGCTAGGGCTCTGCTCCTATTCTGCCAGCTCCTTGAGGGGGAGAATGTGGAAACCGTGGCTGACCAGAGCGTACATTTACAACAGCATTAGACACTCTCAGGATTCAGGCAGTGATAAGTTCACCCCCAAGAAGGAGTGCCTCTTGCTCCTTAAACAACAAAACTCATCATGAATTGGCATATTCACTTGCCCTTCTTTGGTTTTAAATTATGAATTAGTTCTTCAGATGGTGAAGAACTGAACTGTGAGCCAGTTATTCCTTGGAATTTATCTTGTTACCTGTCAATCAGAAGAAGTACTTTCTCGTAAAAATAATAATTAAAAAATCATTCCTTGGTCCGAGGTGCACTGCTTTGACAATAGGGGTGGGTTAGTCACAATGGTCCCACCTAACAGCAGATTAGGTCTGTTTTAGTTTGCATATCTCTATCGGGGGAGGAGGGAGGAAAGAAAAGAAAAGGGGGGGAAAGGAATAATTTTTACTGGTGGTCAGGGCATTTTTTTTATTCAGTTAATGAGTTCACCATGATCAGGAATGTTATCTGTGGGGTTTGAAATAAATCACGTATTTGCTGTAGAAATACATATTCCACAGCTGAGCTAGTTTCAACAAGGAGTTACAGCTGTAAAAAGTAATTTGTGGTGATAAATTAAGCATAAAAATCTATATCATTTTTAAACCAGTTTAAAAACAGCCACACCAGGGACTTGCAGCAGTTTAAATCAATTTAGAAAATGATTAAACTGGTGAAACGTGTGCATTGGTAAGTCGCCTAATAGTAAGCAGATACCACTCATTTTTCTGATAATTACATTTTAAGCTGAATTTTAATACTGATTCCACCCCACTCCCAGTAAATTGGTGTAACAAATATTCATGGTTCAGGTTTAAACTTCACATTTTATCTGCAATTTGTATTAATGCCTATACATTGCATGATCAGGTTAATTAAAAACAGACCATTGTAGTATGTACAAGTAGGCTAAGAGTGCCACTGTGGGGATCTATCCTCTGCATTTCATGCTGTAGCTGTGACTGAAATATCAGTGTTAATGCAGAATTTTGCATATGGCTTTGACCAAGGTCACCACCTCTCTCCAAGTTCTGCAATACATAATTTAAAATAAACTGCTTTGAAATCTTATCTTTCCCCCAGCTCATGAAAAATAATCTGCAGTAGGTTGGCTAATTAGCCAGGGTTTGACCATCCCTGTAGGCACTGCCCTGAGTAAGGACTGCGGTGTAAATGCACCAGCCCCAAAGCAGTACTGAAGGCATGGTGCCTCACAAGGGTTTCTCTGAGGCATAATTCCTTCCTGAAAGGATGCAGTTTACTTCTTCCTATCCATGCCTGGGCCAGCATTCACTGAAGGGAACATCTGTACAGCAAGGACTTTACTCCTCTGAAGCAGACCCGGACCCAAGTAGATTTAATCAGGTAAGAGATTGGCAAGCAAGGAGGCCTTGCTTACCTACTCGATTAAATGAGGCCAGGGCACAGTCTAGCCCATCACAGATTAGCAGTACAGTAGTTTCTTCAGTATTGCACAAGCCTCAGGGTTAGACAGCCAGAATAAAGATTTCTTTTGAAAGAACAGATGTTAAGAAATTAAATAGGTTAAAATCAACTCAGACAAAAAAAATGGTAGAGGGCTAGTTCAATAATTATTTCAACATTTACTTTGGATCAAAGCAGAGAATGCTGAAGCAATGTGTGAGCTCACAAAGTAACTCATTCTTTCACTTTGTTCTCTCTTGGGAAATAATCCTCGTATTCCCTGGTTCACTAACAATATCCCAGTGACACATTCTCATTACCATTCATGCTGCTTGTGATGTCACAATGGTTAATTCTGGAGTCTCTTCATTGATCCCTAGATGCTACAGTTAATACATTAGAACTAGAGTAATGAGGGCCTAGGTTTCCAGAGTGACTACTGGTTTGAAGGCTGTTTTCAGGTACCAAATCTGACACACCTTAGAGGGTCTGCTTCTCAGAAACAGCTGAGCACCTACTCTTTGAAAGTCAGGCCCTTTATGATGTCTCAGGTTGAGCACCCAAAAATCACTAGTCCCTTTTGAAAATGTAGACTGACTCACATGGCTAGGAAACTTAAGTGACAGTCAGGAGACCGAAGTTCTATGCCCAGGTTGGCTGCTGGCTTGTTGTGTAATCTTAGGTAAATTGTCTCTGTTTCCTGTGACTCTTTTCCAGTCTTTGGCTATTTTAGATTGGAAGCTTTTCAGGGCAGGGGCCAGCTCTTATGGGCTTATACATAATACAAAGAGAAAATAATACTTTAGGAAAATAATGTTAATAAAGCTCAAACTTATTTTTTGTGCTGAATGTTCCCTCCAGCACCCCTACTGCATAACACTACCCCTCTACCCCGATAGAACATGAATTCGGATAGAACGCAGTAAAGAGGCAGGAAGCCCCAGGCCCTTTAAAGTACCACCCGAGCCCCGCTGCTTTAATCGCATTATATCTGAATTTGTGTGGTGCCCCGGGCCCTTTAAATCACCGCCCGAGCCCCGCTGCCGGAGCTCTGGTGGTGATTTAAAGGGAACGAGGCTCCCCACAGCAGCTGGAGCACTGGGCCCTTTAAATCCCCACCAGGGCTCTGGCAGCCGGGCTCGGACAGAGATTTAAAGGGCCCAGAAGCTCCAGTTGCTGCGGGGAGCCCTGGGCCCTTTAAATTCCCTCCTGTGCCCTGCAGCCAAAGCTCTGACAGTGATTTAAAGGGCTCGGGGCTCCCAGTAGTGGCTGGCGCACTGGGCCATTTAAATCGCCACGAGGGAAGACAGTCCAGTCCAGCACAGCGTACCAGCTCTTGCCAGTATGCCATACCGGACTGAACCCGCTATAACACGGTCTCACCTACAAGGCGGTGAGATTTTTTGGCCCCCGAGGACCGCGTTATATCGGGGTAGAGGTGTAATTAATAGGTACACCGAGCACAGAAATCTGTTGTGAATGAATTTTCATTTTCAAATTACAGGTCAATATAAACATAACTGTGTTCTCAATACCACAGTATTCCCCGTAACATTCCGTGGCCATGAAGTAGCAAGCTGTGTGCTTTCCAGTTGCTTCTCTGATTCTTAGAAAGCTCTCTGAAGAGCTGTAATTGAGTGAACAAATACTATAAGATTGTGTGCATTATAAATAGTTTAAGCACCAGAAATTGTAGATTCTTACATTTTAAAGAAAATTAATAAGCAGGATTATAAAATCTTAAGTGAGACAGATTCCAGGAGACTGGAAAGCGGCCAGCATAAGAGCACTGGTCCCCCATAATAGCAAGTGCAACAATAAAAGGGCTAAGAGACATCTCAAAAGGTTAAACACACATTCACCTCTTATACTTACCCATGTGGTTCAGACAAAAGAATTAAGCAGTATCTTCAGGTGTACAGGGGCAGAGATAGTGGAAGAACAATATAGACATTCTAAAAGAAGCTGGATTGCACAAGCAGCAGATGGGAAATAGATTTATGTTTAGTTTTCAGTGAAATGAAGTTAGTCTTGGAAGGACCCAAAAGACATACATCCTCCTCCACCTGCACAGGAAGGGAAGCCCTGCCTTGCAAGTTCTACTTCAAGCTCCCCTTCGTGAGGCAGGGTGGGAAGTACAGGCAGGGCCTACAAACGTTCCCATTGGTTGGCTATCCACAGGAACACAATACCCAAACCTTGGGGATCTCCAGTCACTGGCTAGATGCTGCACCATCGAAGTCAATGGAATTGGTGCTTTTGACTTTACATGGAGCAGGATCGATCTCCAAAAGAGCAAAACCAACCTCCTATGTACCATCTAGCTTCTCTCCCAGAACACTGAGGGCATAGCTGGTTCAGGGCAGCCAGTCACTTTTAATGTCAGAGAGGATTATGCCATTCAGGGCAACTTCTCCCCTCGGCTGCCCATATACTCCCCCCATTCACACAGAACTGTCCATTACAGGCATAGAAGAAATCTAAGAAGGGAGCCATGTTCTGTGACTGCATTTCCTTTTTCTTCTGAATTTCAGTGTTTTTGCTCCCTCTTGCGCACCAGAGGGGAAAGTGCCCAAATGTCCTAAATAGAACAATCTTCCAGAACACTGAGTTATAGAGACACTATAAGAGGCAGAGATTCTATTGTGATGAGCTTCAGAGTAATGCCAAGAAATAAATTGATTTCTTAACTCTATGTAGAGTGCTGGGCTCAGTGCTGGCCGTCATGTCACCAATATAGGATGCACTGGGCATGGTGCAGCTCGGTGTTACCGGATATGGTGATTGTAAGTTATGAGGAAAGACTTCAGCTTATTCTTGCTGAGAAGAGAGGAGGCTTTGAAATTGCTCTTGAATACAAAAAAGAAGCTTACAAGCAGTGGAAAATTGGACAAATGACCAGGGAGGTGTATAAAAATATTGCTCAGGCATGCAGGAGTGACATCAGGAAGGCCAAATCACACTTGGAGTTGCAGCTAGCAAGAGATGTTAAGAATAAACAGAAGGGTTTCTTCAGGTATATTAGCAACAAGAAGGAAGTCAAGGAAAGCGTGGGCCCCTTACTGAATGAGGGAGGCACCCTAGTGACAGAGGATGTGGAAAAAGCTAATGTACTCAACGCTTTTTTTGCTTCTGTCTTCTTGAACAAGGTCCGCTCCCAGACTGCTGCACTGGGCAGCACAGCATGGGGAGGAGCTGACCAGCCCTCTGTGGAGAAAGAAGTGGTTCAGGACTATTTAGAAAAGCTGGATGAGCACAAGTCTATGGGGCCGGACGCGCTGCATCCGAGGGTGCTAAAGGAGTTAGCGGATGTGATTGTAGAACCATTGGCCATTATCTTTGAAAACTCATAGCAATTGGGGGAGGTCCCAGATGACCAGAAAAAGGCCAATGTAGTGCCCATCTTTAAAAAAAGGGAAGGAGGAGGATCTGGGGAACTACAGGCCAGTCAGCCTCACCTCAGTCCCTGGAAAAATCATGGACCGGGTCCTCAAGGAATCAATTCTGAAATGCTTAGAGAAGAGGAAAGTGATCAGGAACAGTCAGCATGGATTCATCTAGGGCAAGTCATGCCTGACTAACCTAATTGCCTTATATGATGAGGTAACTGGGTCTGTGGATGAAGGAAAAGCAGTGGATGTGCTATTCCTTGACTTTAGCAAAGTTTTTGATATGGTCTCCCACAGTATTCTTGCCAGCAAGTTAAAGAAGTATGGGCGGGATGAATGAACTATAAAAGTGGATAGAAAGTTGGCTAGATCGTCAGGCTCAACAGCTAGTGATCAATGGCTCCATGTTTAGTTCACAGCCGGTATCAAGTGGAGTGCCCCAAGGGTTGGTCCGGGGGCCGATTTTGTTCAATATCTTCATGAATGATCTGGTGGGATGGAGTGGATTGCACCCTCAGCAAGTTTGCAGATAACACTAAAATAGGAGAAGTGGTAGATACGCTGGAGGGTGGGGATAGGATACAGAGGGACCTAGACAAATTAGAGGACTGGCCCAAAAGAAACCTGATGAGGTTCAACAAGGACAAGTGCAGAGTCCTGCATTTAGGATGAAAGAATCCCATGCACTGCTACAGACTAGGGACCAAATGGTTAGTCAGCAGTTCTGTAGAAAAGGACGTTGGGGTTACAGTGGATGAGAAGCTGGATATGAGTCAACAATGTGCCCTTGTTGCCAAGAAGGCTAACGGCATTTTGGGCTATATAAGTAGGGGCACTGCCAGCAGATTGAGGTACATGGTCATTCCCTCTATTCGACATTGGTAAGGCCTCATCTGGAGTACTGTGACCAGTTTTGGGCCCCTCACTACAAGGAGGATGTGGACAAATTGGAAAGAGTCCAGCAGAGGGCAACAAAAATGATTAGGGGGCTGGAGCACATGACTTATGAGGAGAAGCTGAGGACACTGGGATTGTTTAGCCTGCAGAAGAGAAGAATGCAGAGGGATTTGATAGCTGCTTTCAACTACCTGAAAGTGGGTTCCAAAGAGGATGGATCTAGACTGTTTTCAGTGGTAGCAGATGACAGAACAAGGAGTAATGGTCTCAAGTTGCAGTGGGGGAGGTTTAGGTTGGACATTAGGAAAAACTTTTTCACTAGGAGGGTGGTGAAGCACTGGAATAGGTTACCTAAGAAGGTGGTGAAATCTCCTTCCTTAGAGGTTTTTAAGGTCAGGCTTGACAAAGCCCTGGCTGGGATGATTTGGTTGGGAATTGTTCCTGCTTTGAGCAGGGGGTTGGACTAGATGACCTCCTGAGGTGCCTTCCAACCCTGATATTCTGAGTCTATGAAATGACTACAAGTGTTTGAGAGGAGATTTGAGAGAAAAAAGTGTTCGCATGGGGGAAGGGTTCAAAAACTAAACGTAGGAGCAACTGCTTTCAGAAGGTACTTTCAACAGCCTCAGGCACTCTATGCAGAGCTGAAAGGCACTGACGCAACCTTGAATTTAACTCTGTGCTACTCAATGGCTGTTGCCCCATCAATAAAGCTTCAACAGCAATTCAATTACACTTCAGTTGTCCTCCTCCAACAGGTACCCCGTACGTGCCCAAAAGCACTCCACAGATTAGCCTCAAAATCATGAAGGTAGATGTCAGCTTAAGTTAATACTTGAATTAGACAAAGGGTTCCTGCCTTATGACACCCTAAAACCAGTACCCAGCTGTCAGTTGGAAATTTCCCTTCCTGCTTTGTAATAAGAAATCTGAAAGGAGAGGAAGAAATTCAACTTTATAATATATCTCTGCATGAAAACGAATGTCCTAAACCAAAACTTAGCTGGCTGAAATCTGATTTCAAGAGTTCTTGAAACTTTGATTTAGTAATATCAGGAACTGTTGAATGGTGATCTTAGTGTAGCATGTAAAGGATTAGTCAAGAACTAAGCTTGTTTTCCAAATTTCTTTAGAGACTTTTGTTTAGCCTTCTTCCTTACAGCAATGCACCTTGCCCTCTAGCCTTCTTACTGAAAAAGACTTTTCCATAAGGAGGCTCCTGATAGTGTTTTTTTTTTTTTAACTCATAGTTAAAGGATTAGGAAAGTGTAACAAGGAACTCTGGCAGAACCATTTCTCACAAGGTGTGTCTGGATAGCCATTTAGAGTGGAGTGGTGTACAGGACCATCATACACATAGAGAAGGTCCTCCAAACTCCACCAAACCTCAGATGTACAGCATGGAGAAGACCATTTAATAACAGCTACTAAGGGCTAGATTGTGCCCTTAGATACAAACCTGAGCAAGGGATGGTGTGTACATTGTACCCCCAACCCTGTAGGGAAGCTCTGGAAAGCATTGTGCCTCAGAGATATCCCAGAGTCACAATCCCTCTCCTGCTTCCTCCTCACTTTGGCCAGTGGGGAGAGAGGTTTGAAACCAAGTGTCCACCCATTCCCCATCCCTCCTCTCTCACCGGCTCCAGTCAGTTGTAAGTAGGCACACAGCATTACTGTTTACTCCTGTGTGGCCAGACCAAGGCCTGGGGGCAGAAGCAGGGCATTAAGGGAGGTTCTTATTCCTCCTTACTCCCTTGTGCAGCCCACATCACTAAGGCCTCAATTCAGATAACATCAACTAAATATTTGGTGCTTTTCAATTTTGAGTTGTTCCCTTTGTGCAAACAGCAGCTCTCCTGTTGATAGCAAGCAGAGAGAGATTGCAATGCTATCAATTAAATTACCATTTGTCTGTTAACAGAGATTGGAGGAACTTCTGGGGAAATGCCCGCACAGGTCACCTCACAAGTTACATATTCTGGGTCTAAAAGCAACAAGTTTAAATAATACTAGAGAGGAAGTAGCTGCCACTATTTTTATCCCATCAGTACAGGATTCAGCACTTCCAATGTTATGCTAATTAAAAATCCTTTAGCAGAAGCTCAGAACCAGGGGGCTAGCCAACAGGATTCCAAAGATGGATGGAAGAAGAGCCAGGAGGGATGCCTCAGTGGTTTACACATCAGCTATGACATTCCTGGATTCCCTCAAATTAAAATCTGGACAAGATTGATTTAATCCTTCCTCATTGCTTGGTATAGTAGAAAAAACCCATAAAACACCACGAATTTCCTTTGTGTGGAGTTTTCAGATGAGACAACACATATCTTCTCTCTTGCAGCATTGAGAAAGCAGAGGTTGGAAGTGGGAGAGCGAGCCCAGGAGAGGCCCTTCCCTCTCAGCAGCCAAGATGACAAGAGACTAAGATAGATAAGATAAACTGAGATATGCCTATCTCGTAGAGCTGGAAGGGACCTGAAGGGTCATTGAGTCCAACCCCCTGCTTTCACTAGCAGGACCAAGTACTGATTTTGCCCCAGATCTCTAAGTGGCCCCCTCAAGGATTGAACTCACAGCCCTGGGTTTAGCAGGCCAATACTCAAACCACTAAGCTATCCCTCCCCTGACTAGAATCAGACACTGACAAGGAGCCCAGTGACAGCATCAGAGCCATACCTACAAAAAACACTGATAGTATGGGCCAAATCCTCAGCCCCAATAAGACTGTTTTCACACTGTTCCAGTAGTTAAAAGCAGTCTTAAACCTGGCCTATGTGACCAACAAGGCACCCTCCTCTAGCATAAGGCAATGCCCCAGTGGCACAATGTCAGTGCAAATAAATATGCCACCACCCTCACAAGTCCCTGGTGTAGGGAACATGCCAGGAGGATGTTAAAGGGAGAACACAGTGTTGTAAGATAACCCATGGACCCTTGCAAGCCACTGCTGGTAAATCTGAACAACCCTGAGACTGCTATAACCTGCACTGGGGGCTGAACCAGCCCCAAGCATTGGGGAAGTACAAATGTGGTGTAAAGCCATCTATCTTTCTCCTGACTGGAGTCTACACTGAGCACAAGTCAACCAGACCCGAGGAGAGGAGTGCACTTGCAAGTACTTAAGTTAGGCTAGTCCTATAAAACCTATTCTTTCCACAGAAAAATGGCACAGAATACATGGGAATCATTTTTCAATCATTCAGAACGTAGTAATTTTTGTTCTGGGGTCAGGGAGTTCTCAACACGAAAGATGATGAAGAATCATGTCTAGTCAAGTTAAAAGGAGAAAGACACTCAGCAGCTTGTAAAACTGGACCTTGTATTTGATGTGTGAAAAGGAAATATTGGGCTAAATTCACCTTGGTTGATTCCACTGAAGGATGAATCTGATAGACTGTATTTCTGCCCAGTAATTATCCCAGAGAGAAAGACCCAAATATTTACACAAGAATGACCATGCTGAGTCAGACTAATGATCCAGGTAGCCCAGAATCCTGTCAGTGGCTAGTGCCAGATACTTTAGAAGGAATGAACATATCAGGGCTATCATGAGTGATCCATCCCCTTGTCCACTCCCAACTTCTGGCAGTTGGAAGTTTTGGGACACCTAGAGAATGGATTTGCATCCCTGATCATCTTGGCTAATAGCCATTGATGGATCTGTCCCCCAAGAACTTAAATTGTTTTTTGAACTCAGTTTATACTTTTGGCCTTCACATCATCCCTGGAAATGAGGTCCACAGGTTGACTGTGCATTGTGTGAAGTACTTCCTTTTGTTTGTTGCAAACCTGCTGCTTCTTATAGTCACTTTCTCCACACTATTCATGATTTTATAAACTTCTATCATACCCCCTAAAGTCATCTCTTTTCTAAACTGAACAGTCCCAGTCTTTTCTCTTTCTCCTGGTACAGAAGCTCTTCCATCCTCCTAATCATTTAAATTGCACTTCTCTGCACCTTTTCCACTAGCTGCACTACATTTCCACAATGACTACATAAGATGTTGAGTCAGGTCCAAAGTCTATACCAGAGTTGAGCGCTCAGTACCTGCACAATCTGGGCCATATACATACAGTACCACAGACTATTTCTGTGTCCAAAACTGCCTTAAACATTGTTTAGTCAAGAACTTCCTACAAACACAACTCTTAACAGGAATAAGATAAATATTTCAACTTTCAGAAGCAAGAAATGAAATTCATCTAAAAATATTTTAATATAGCAAGTTTGCCTAGAGAACCAGTGCGACACAGAAGAGGACACCCGATGTATAACCAAATTTACTGTTTAGTCTCATGGTAAGCAACAGATGCAAATTTACCACAAAGTTGTTATTTGGTTAGAGTTACTAGTGTAACTAGGACCATGCTGCCTTGTAGTCATGGTTTTACAGCATCAATGTTCAAATTGGTTGAGTTAGTTTTACTGTAAGTAAAATTCAAGTTTACAAAGAAACAAAATAATTTAGCATATTATGCTATACTCCATTTCATGCTCTGCTCACAATGGTAAAACTCTAGAAGACAAGATAAACAATACTTCCGCATTAGGTTAATAATGCCAAAACATACAGAAATTTTAATGCCAATTTACAACATAATACAATGCTTTACAAGGAGAGTTCTCATGTCCGCTGGCCAAACGAGAACGCCAGATGGTGAAAAGCATTCAAGTACTGTTATAGTGCATATAATATTGTCCACGCTAAGAGGAATGTTTTATTTTACCTTCTTATAGAATTATTGTTTCAAAAGTCTGTGTCCTAAGTGTAATGCAACAATAAAGGAGTAAATTAAAATCACTGCCTCAAATATGAGGCCCTAAGTCCTACAAGTTATTTACAAACCCTAGATCAGTAAACCCTTTGTAAAAAAAAACAGAGCAAACTCGTAATGGCATGATAAAGCTGGGAGCTTGCATACTATCATATGAACTAGAATGGTACTGATGTAATAAATCAACTAGTTGATGTATATATTCTTAATTCAAGAATATTTGCTGTCACAGTATACAGAGTAATTATACAACTAAGGACACTGTCAAAAGGTTTTTATTTTGAAATCTGATTTTTTTAAACTGTTCTTGATAAAATTTTGGAACTTGGAAAAATTAAAAAAGGTAGCCATTCTCTATCAGTATTTGTTACTTTCTCCACGGTGTTCACTCACGGTAGGATTTACAAAAAACAATCGACATTGGCCTAACTCCGCTCCCAACGATAAAACTATTGACTTCAGTCAAAACAGAGATACACTAAATGCTGAGTGCTTTTGAAAACCCTATCCTTGATGGTTTGTTTTTGATTACTGATTCAGAGCAATCTGGATCTCTTGGTAAACTGGGAGCAAGCAAACAATGTGTGTTTTAATACAGCTAAATGTAAACACGTAGGCCATACTTACATGATGGGAGACTCTATCCTGAGAAACAGTGATTCTGAAAAAGATTTGGGGGTCAGGGTGGATAATTAGCTGAACATGAGCTCGCAGTGTGACACTGTGGCCAAAAGAGCTAATGAAACCCTGGAATGCATACATCTCGAGTGGGACTAGAGAGGTTATTTTACCTCTGTATTTGGCACTACTGCGACTGCTGCTGGAATACCGTGTCCAGCTTTGGTGCCCACAATTCAAGGACATAGATAAATTGGTGGGGATTCAGAGAAGAGCCACGGGAATGATTAAAGGATTAGAAAACATGCCATATGATGATATAACTATTTAGCTTAACAAAAGGAAGATCGGGGGTGATTTGATCATAGTCCGAGTATCTACATGGGGAACAAATACTTAATAATGGGCTCTTTCATCTAGCAGAGAAAGGTACAACACCTTCCAAGGGCTGAAAGTTGAAGCTAGACAAATTCAGACTGGAAACAAGGAGTAAATTTTAAACAATGAAACTAATTAAGCACTGGGACAATTTACCAAGGGTCATGATGGATTCTCCATCTCTGAATTTTTAAATCAAGATTGGATGTTTTTCTACAAGCTCTGCTCTGGGAATTATTTTGGGGAAGTTCTGTGGCCTGTCTTATACAGGAGGTCAGACTACTTGATCACAATAGGCCCTTCTGGCTTTGGAATCTCTGACTCTCAATTTAAACAAGAAGGGAATACAGTCTGTTTACAAAGCAACGTTGGAAAGAAAAGAACTCTTTGTCACTGCCACATGTATATTTTGCTTTTTCCTGCAATCTATAGACAACTCATTCAAGCTTAGAGAATCTCTCTAAAGGTACGACAGCCATGTGTGACAGAACTGTGGATACACTTCTGTCTCAGCTCAGAAAGGTTTCTGATATCACTAAGGGTTTTGTTTTTTTTCTTCTTAACTAAAGATGACAAAAGGAATCTGGAATCAAAATTACTTTTGCAAGTACATTTCTCTCCCTATTTAAATTAAGTGGATTCGATTACCCATACTGCTGACTGAAACTCATCTCCTAACCATTACGATTAAGACTACAGGTCCAGATTTACCAGCCCAGCCCAGCTGAGCTTGGCACAAGTCTAGAAGAGGGTGTATGCATGCACATATGCAGTACATCACCTTGGTATCTCCCTGATCCTGAACGGTGCTGTGTATCTTGCACTCCGGCTGTTTGGATGCAGGGCCATATCCCTTTTCCCCAGTCACACTCCCTATGCTGGTAGCCTGTCAGAGCCACTCCGGCAGCCCTGCATGGGTGCTGTCATCCACTGACCAACTACAGCAGGGTTAAGTCTGCTCAGTGCTGCCAGAGGGGCACATCGCTTAATTTAAGAGACTGGAGAATCTTGCTCATAATCCAACTCTCAGCTGTGGCAGCTAATGTTCCAAAATGACACACAAAACAAAACATGGCATTGCATTCATTTTGGAGTTCACATTGATCTGTTGTAACTACTATGGAGGCCAACAAACTCACCAGAAAAGGGAGAGGGGAGGGGCAGGGGGATGTTTCTACAAGAGTTGGTCCCACTGTTAATACTAAATAAACACTTGAAAAATACAAAGTGGGAAGGGGGCCAAATCACTATCAGTGACACTGTCAGGTTAAACTTTTTCTTCCTTTCTAAATTCATATCCTAGTAATGCAGGAGAAACTTGTGACTTTGCAGCATATTTGTTCACAATATCACAAGCTTTTCCTTAAGAACACATTTTGCATTCACCAAATATGGTCGGTAAAGTTGCCAAGTGCACAAGCTGAAGGCACAGAGTCAAAAAACATACAAAAAAAGGAAAAGAAATTAGGAAAGAACAGATGGAAGAAACAAATCCGGAATCAAAAACTCATTGTCAGAATTATATTTAGAAAGGACCAACTCTTAAAGCTGCTGTCACTTTGTACTGAATAATAAATACTGCAAAGTAACAAATCTTTACTCTTATTATTTAAGTAAAAGCTTCAGAAAATACCTTGAAGTTTTAAAACTAATACACTGATGTGTTAATTAGTTTAAAGAATGTCCATAATAAAAAAACAAGAGTGCAAAAGAGATTCTTCCATTATAACATTTTTGGAGGAAGCTGCTGATTTTGGCTGCCAATTTTCACTTAGAAATTATCTGTTTTTCAAGGCGCATTCCTCAAGGAATCAGAGAATAAGAACTTGCTGAGAGACCAAACCAAAGAGTCATGTCTTTCAAAGTTATCCCAAGTGTAGCAGCAACTGACATTTTATTACATAACAAAGAAAGTCCAAACTCCTCTTCCAGGTATAACTTGTGACTGAGCTCCTGAATATCAGCAGACCCCAGCTGAGGCTCTGGATATCATCTGTGCTCCTCCAGTGTCTGTTCTGGCTAGGAATAAAAGCACATCCGGTATATTCATTATCTGTACCCTCTGGAGCTTGCACATGCTGATGAGCCATCTGAAATGTACATAAAAGAGAAATGGTTAATCAGAAATTCTCATAATAACTTACACACTTCTGTAGCCCCGTCCATCCTGACAGATTCTAAAGAACTGTGTATACATGGAATCTGATATGCCAGCTCTATAGTCATTTCATCCACCACCCATCTGCACAGAAGAATGGCAGCACAGAGCAATGCCGCATATCAGTCTAGAGAAGGAAATTAAGAGGGGCATATTCCACTGACGTTACTGGAAGAAACTGAGTAGACAGAATGCAGTCAAAATTCAACAAGAGTGATGCTACTAACAGTTACCAAAGGAACCAAGGGATGTTTAGTGTCAAGTGATCAGGACCTTGCTTTTAAGTCTCACCGTTAAAGATATGGGATTAGCCTCTCTCCTGTGCCAAAGCTCTAGTGAGGTGAGGACACCAAAGACCTAGTTATCAATCCCTGATTCAGCAGGACAGCTCCAGCCCTGACACAAGTTAAAGCAACCTGTTGGGCAGCTCTAATTTGTGCCTTTGGGATAGGGTAGCCAGCAAAGAATTTTAGCAAAGCTCCACTTTCCTCCCTCCTTCCCTTCATATATCCCTTATGCAGCGAAGGGAATAAGGTGGGAAACTCAGGTACAGAGCCCAGATCTGATACACTTGTACAAATAGATAGAGTTGTCTATTGGTCATTTTTTGGCCAAATTATGGCCCCTTTACATGTGCTTAATAGAGTAAAGGGCTATAACTGTGGGAGAATCTGGCCCCCCCATCTCCACGGACATCTTGTCGTCTCAAAGGCAACACGGGAGGCCTTGTTAGAGTTCGTACCATTAGCAGTGGTTACTGGAAGACAGCTATACATTGGAGTTCAGGTTCTGATCACTCCCAGACCTCAGAGACCCACCCTTTTCTCTGTATTCAAGCAGTCCACATGGAAAGTATTCATTCCTCCCCCTGCTGGAGAGTCACACCTTCATATACTTTGGAAATGATATCGTCTCCACCTGCTGGTTGAAAGACCCATAACCCAACTAGCACAGAAGATCAAAGACAGTTTTATTCTTTTTATTTTTTTAAACTAAACAATGAACAATAGCAGATTTTTACTTACTGTAAGTTAACTCTTCTCCAGCTCTCTTGCGTGACTGGTCACCTCTGGGAAAGAATGGGGAGAAAAGAATGGTCACTGAATCAGACAGAAAACCAGTGTGGAGACCAATGACAGCAAAGTCATCACATTTAATTTACAAAAGAAAAACTCGGACATTTAGTACAAATTAAACAGTATGCAAATATGCTAATAACAACAGTTGAAGTATATCATTAGGGGAAAAACCCACACCAGAATCAATGCACCTGATACAATAAAAAGTGTGGCCGGACAATCATACAGTTTAGTTACTCTATCCTTTTCTTTAAAATTGATTTTAAAAATAATTCTGATGATAAATAAAAAGCTCATCCTCTGGATTTAAATAAAACTATTTAATGTCTGATTTGAGACCAGACTATAGCTGAGTAATTTGTCTTAAAACAAATTCCTTATACCAGTTTTATAAAGCTATTTTAGAAGGTCTGAAAGATTTTTAGATTTAGCAGTTGCCAAAATCATCTTATTCTTCTGATCTACTGAGTCCAAATACAATTCCTCTAAATAGAGGATTTAAAAAAAAAACAAAAAAAAACACTGTGTGAAAACCTGGCTCCACTGAAGTCAACAGCAACACTCTCATTCACTTCAAAAGGATTAGGACATCTTCACCCCTTTGACTTTATTAACTAGTATGTGCAGAAAACTCTACTGCTTTGTAGTTTTATTTGAAGTTAGATGGCAATAGCTGACCGCTATGAGGCAAGAGAGATGTCTCAATGTTATTTAATTTCTTCATGCTAGCCAGAATCTGACACTTCTCTGCTAGCAGACAATCCAGATCAGGCATTCATGTGACACAACAGGAAGCAGTCAACCACTTTAATAAAATCCATCCTCTTTGAGGCTAAGCCTGCGGTGTGCACTTTGTTTAAGGTCATTAATGCAAGACTCACCATTCAGTGATTAGATAACTCCCCCACCATCTTCAGTTGCACTAGTCATTTGATTATCACTGCTGAAAATTTTCTAGAGGGGTGCCTGTCATGTAATTAGTGGTGCTGATGGTGGATAATTTTGGTGTGAGATGTGGAGCAGTGAAGATATCAACAATCTGCTGCATTTACAGAAAGTCTCATTTGGAAAATAGGAATGTTGTTTTGACTTCATAATTTATATATCAGGCTGCTAAAATTGATGGCTTTTAAATCTATATTTAATAAACGAGTTAATCTGTAATTTTAAGTACTAAACAGCACCCCAGAAGCTTAGTCTAATTGCAGGAAATTATCTCTATCCCAATGCACATTCCTTTGAAACTCAGCTGAATTTTAGCAACTCTAGAATTAATTTAGCAGCATAACTGTTTCATCGGCATGAATGTAAATTACATAAGCAAATCATATATACAATTAAATTAGAGAGGAACTAATATGGAACTTTGCAGCTCCAATTGCTAATTGAATATAAGCCTATCGTTTTCAATATAAAAGCCTAATACAAATTAATTTTTTTAATTTACTATATAATTCTCAGCATGTGGTTTCTCATAGTGCATTTGACTAAAGGCTGCTCAAAAGAGGTTTTGAGGATCATCTACCTTTTTTTTTCCTAGGTTCTACCATCCCCCTTTCTGTATGACCTCTTGCCTCTATGAGGTCACAGACAGAACTGTAAGAGAAAGGACAAGGTAGCCTGTTTGCAGGCAGACACCAATACTGCTCTTCAAAGGAACCAACCATCAATGCTTGGCTCTATTTAAGCACTGTAGAACACCAAAACTTGGCAGCAGAAGACCCTGGGTATTCCCATCCCAAATAACAACCATTACCAAAAGTAATATATTGAGACAACATGAATTGGAACTGGGCTACAGTGGTCAGTAACATTAGGAACAGGCAATTATTTATTTTTGTACAAAACAGAAATTGACAAACTATCTTTCAAGGACCCCTGATGGTTCAAAGCACTTGCTGTGGGGTCCATAGGAGACAGCTGGTAGGTTGTTCCCCACAAGGGCCCCTTGACTGTTGAACATACGTCCCCTCACTAGTCTGTTAGTGTATAGATTGGGGAACTTCTCAGTCATATATTGCAAAGCCTCTTTCAAGCATTTAGGAAGGAGATGATTATATGTAGATGGTAAAACTAGAGGCCTTTATTTTTATATCTTTGGACTGGTAATATACTGTTGAGTAATATTAGTATTATTGTCAATCACTTTTAACTAGACTGAATTTAAATTACTGCTAGGGCGCTCAGAGCCAGTGATGGAATCTTTTAAATGCTAAAAATGGAAAGAAGAAAATTACAATTTTTTTTGTAAATTAACACCAGTGCTTGCCAGTAAAGCACGATCTAAGCATATATAGTATACTCTAATACTGCTCTTTCAAGCATAACAGTTGTTTATTCCAAATGCCCAAATCAAACCATACTTTCTTTTTTCCATATAGCATATTGATATTTACAGAATAAAATCAGTTACATTATATTAGAATTCAAAGGCTAAACCCAAATTGTGGGTATTTCTTGTTCAAAGAATTGGTTTTTCCCCCCCACAGATAGCAGTTAATAGACAGCAAAGTATATTTTTTTATTATTATTTCACAGAAAACATTGGGACAGTTTTACCCAAAAACTATCCAACATCACATATGCAGATAGAAAATGAAGACAAAGATATTAAAGCCCAAGGGCCCCATGAGTCAGTGGGAAAAAACTAGGATTATTTACTAAATGTACCAACATCATCAGTCTTTTACAAATAGGTAAAGATATTTTCTTGCACCCATGTAAACCCCAGGGTAGGATCAGGCCATGGAGGTTACAGTGCATACTCCAGGCAAAGGAGCAGCGTAGGAAAAAAAGCAGAACAATGAGAGAATGTGCTGGTAAGAGCAAAGAGGAGAAGAAAATAAGAGAGGAGGTAGGGTAGAACAGAAAAGAGACTTGAAAACATGGACAAGAAGTCAGAATTTTATATGGAAGCTGAGATGAAGCCAGTGAAGGGATAGGAAGAGGAGAGTGGCATGGTGAGAAAAGGTGAAATTTGCAGCAATTTTGGGGGTGGACTGGAAAGGAGCAAAGTGACAATCTGGAGGATCAAAGAGAAAGAGTGCTGCAGTCCAGACTGAATATACACTCTAGAATTTATCAAACTGTTCTGACCAAATAAATATAGAGTTTTCTGGGAACACAGATTTACATGAATAACCAATAGGATAAGAACAAAGGTTGGGTTATCTACATAATTTTTATGTAGGTTTTTAAATAAAGCTCTGTGTTGCAGTGGTGATGTCAGAAATTATGCTTAAATAGCTATATACCAGGACACTCGCTTTCACAGTTTTTCCTTCCACTCAAAGTGTTCGCAATATAGTTTGATGGGGAAGAGTTCAACCCTTTACGACAAAACTATGAATCATTAATTATTGACCTATGGCTTCATGGAAAAAGATCTTTCAAATCAAATTTATTAGCACTTGGAATACTGCTAGTGTTTAAAAAGCTCAGCCCAAAGCTTGCTTATGAATGGTCTCTGAGGAAATATAGTTTAACTTCTCAATTAAAAATAGACATATTTCATAATCAGATTTCAAGGTTTAAGTGATTAGATGTAATTGTATCATTTCAAATACTTTTACTGGCAAAAATGAAGCTTTAGAAATCTCAAGTCATCTTGCAGAGGCCTCTTCAGCTTGGAAAAGAGGAGACTAAGGGGGGATATGATAGAGGCATATAAAATCATGAGTGATGTTGAGAAAGTGGATAAGGAAAAGCTATTTACTTATTCCTATAATACAAGAACTAGGAGCCACCAAATGAAATTAATAGGTAGCAGGTTTAGAACAAATAAAAGGAAGTTCTTCACACAGTGCACAGTCAACTTGTGGAACTCCTTACCTGAGGAGGTTGTGAAGGCTGGGACTATAACATTGTTTAAAAGGGAACTGGATAAATTCATGGTGGCTAAGTCCATAAATGGCTATTAGCCAGGAAGGGTAAAGAATGGTGTCTCTAGCCTCTGTTCATCAGAGGATGGAGATGGATGGCAGGAGAGAGATCACTTGATCATTGCCTGTTAGCTTCACTCCTCTGGGGCACCTGGCATTGGCCACTGTCGGTAGACAGTTACTGGGCTAGATGGACCTTTGGTCTGACCCGGTACAGCCGTTCTTATGTTCTTATGCAGATAAATGCCCTTAAAGTCTTTTCTAATCTTGATTTTTTTTTTAAACCACACATTCTTAATGAGGATTTTAATGCAGCGTGAACTTTTTCTACTTTTCTTAGCTGAATCAATAAGCACAATTCACTCTGATATTGACCACAATATTGCCC
Source organism: Gopherus flavomarginatus (assembly GCF_025201925.1). Lineage (NCBI taxonomy): Eukaryota > Metazoa > Chordata > Testudines > Testudinidae > Gopherus > Gopherus flavomarginatus. The sequence goes on along the minus strand of NC_066622.1, from coordinate 124,024,696 downwards.
ACACAAAATGAGCATCCAATCTCCCCTCTACTTCTCCACTCCCCAAGAACAACACCATAAGTGAGAACAAACCATAATTCAAGAGACCAATAGGAGGATTTTTTTAATGATGTCAATTTTTCTCAAAAACAGCTTAAATAAATTCTGCTCTATCTATGGTCTTTGAAATGAAGTGTGTCAAAACTTAAAAGGCTTGACTAAATTTCCAAATATAAACACCCTCTCATTTTCTTAGGCTATTCAATATATACAAGCAGTATTTAATGAACCACAGTAGAAAACATAGACTATCAGGGCTGGAAGGGACCTCAGGAGGTCATCTAGTCCAACCCCCTGCTCAAGGCAGGACCAGTCCCCAACTAAATCCCCAAATGGCCCCTTCAAGGGTTGAATTCACAACCCTGGGTTTAGCAGGCCAATGCTCAAACCACTGAGCTATCATGTGAGTCTTCATATTACCACTTAAATACCAAGGCAGTGAGCATGTAAGAAATACTTAAAATATTACCCGATCCTACTCCCATGAATCTTAATGCCAGGATGCTGCCCATCAATAGAAGCCAATATTAAATACAGAGTGCTGGTTTTGTGTCAAAAGACAGGCAGATGATTATTCTTTAGCATTGATGCTTTGAACAGTAGAACATTTACTAGTAACATTTCTACTTTAGTAACTGGAATGCACGCTTCGCGGATATTTAAAAGTAGCTCGGATGTGTTCAGCTAGAGATCACAAAGAGATCTGAAGGTCAACAGCAACGTGTGAAGACTGACCTGACCTTTTGTTTTATGTGTACTCTTTATGATTGGAGAGAACAAAGTTCTCTGTCTCCTTGCATACTATCCTGACAGCCAACATACAAGACATGATGTTATTCTAGCTAGGAGATAAAAGAATGAGCTTCTCAGAAATACTGATCATTAACTGAAATATTATAATATTGACCTAAGTGATAACTGAAGGCCTTAAGAAAGACTATCATCTATAAATTCCCATTTCTGTGAGAATATTGTATACCTACTATTGTTATAAGCAGTTGCTAGGATTAGAATAATTGACATTTAGAGAAAAATAAAATTCCCTTTTACTCAGTTTGTTTACTTTGTGCATTTGATAGTACTTTGTGTATAATCAGTTTCAATACTTTGTTGAGGGTCACTTTCACTTCCTGCCTTGTGCATTAGCTTCTTAACTCTGCAGTGATGGTCCTGTGAACAGATCTGGGCTTGCTAACTTCCTCAGCCTAACTTTGGTGTTTCTGGCTCCTGCAGAGGGAGCCAGGAGTACTGGGTCAGGAGAGGCAGTCATGTACTGCAGCCTGCCAAGTTCACTGAGAGACAATAGGCCGGTGAGATGTGTGAACATGGACTGGAGGGGGAGGAGAAGATGTGCACAGAAGGCCGCACATTTTTTAAAACTAACAAAAATTCAAACTGATGGTGTTCTTTTACTAGTTTAAGGAAAAGCAATGTTCAAAGACCAATGCTAAATGGGAACTCACAGTGAAGATTATCACCCACTAATAAATAAATCAAAATACCATGAAGGTATAAACAAATCTGAACTATCTCAGTTTTATCTGAAAGTATTTGAAAGATGCTGATCACCTATTACTTCCTATTACCTTCAATGGAATTTGTGGGTGCTCAGAACTTCTGAAAAATTAGGCCACATTGGTAGGTGCTTAACTATGGATTTAGGTGCCTAAATACCCAGATTTGAACATTCTGGTTCAAGTCTTTAGAATAATATTTAATATTCTATTGAATATAATACAATATTTAAAATGTTTACTTTTTTTTTTTTAAGTATATGCATTTTAGTAGCTTCAGCACTGTCTAGTGCAATTGCCGTTGAAGGCTAATAATTATTACCTGGTAAATCCATTCTGCATAAGCTCTCTTTGAAGTTTCTGGTCTTGAGCAGCATATTCTTGAAGCTCAGATTCCACAGCAGGGGGGAGAATGTTTGGGATGAATTTAGAAAATAAAGCTGGTGCCATCTGAACCCACTCTGTGTGAAAAGGGAAAAATAATAATGATGAAACATGCAGAATAGGAAGAAAAATCTTAGGAGTGGTAATTTCTTCTTTAAAAATTAGCAATGATTATTTTGAAGGAGGACTGAAGGTTTTTTAAAAGAGTATATACATTGTTTAATAGTTTGAATTTAAAAGACTAGATAGTCTTAAAATCACACACATTTTTGGCCCAAGAGTCTGTGGTTCTCCATCAAGAGCCAATGGTGGCCATAGACGCCTACAGCTGTAAATAGTACAAGCCATATACTTTATTGCCCTATACCTTCTGTAACCAGAGCAAGAGGGTATAAAATGCTACTAAGTCAGAATGACAAGGTGGATGAGGTAATGTCTTTTATTGGACCAACTTCTGGTGAAACAGACAAGCTTTTAAACAACTACACTGCATACTAAGTCTGAATGGTACATCCTCCAGGAGGCAACTCCACAGAAAGGGTCTCTTAACTGAAGCAACCATGCCTCCAGGCTGAGCCATAGACTCTCAGAAGAGACAAAAGCAAAAATAATGTAGCATACAGCACCTGCCTTAGAGACATGGAGAAACAGAGAAGTACCACAAAGAAACAGTGCAAGTATCTATAGCTGAGTTTGCTTGGAAAAGAAGGGAATGTTTGCTAATAACTGTTGCAATCCTAGTGTAGAAAAGGCAAGTTGTACTTTTAGCATGTGTTCATTGGTTAAGGTAAACCCTAGGCTCCCTCACAGGGTTTACTTGACCACTGAACATGCCTTACCTAAAGTGTTAAAAATACACCATGTTCTTAGTGTAGACATGGCATTACACATGAACACCAGTGCATAAATCAATACCTTCATCACTATAGTAGGGTTCACTAATAACTTATACACAAAACAATACCACTGTTCACATTGCACAGTAAGTTAAAGGTTCTGTAGCATTTAATGAATACACACACACACACACACACACACACACACACAATTAGACTATTAGCATCGGACAAGTTAGCCCAAGCTAAGTTCTTAACATGAAATACTGCTGACAAGCTCTTTTGTGCCATTGCCACTGAACATGTGACATAAAAAGTGTTTAAACCTATAACAATAAATCCTCTAATGGTGAGAAGCCTCAGAGATCAGTATCTTACAAATTCCTTACCAATGAAGGAAAGTTATGGACAGCAGCCAAATGCACTGTGTAAAATGTCTACATATTTTCTTAGAACAACTGATTAAACCCACATTAACCCCCACATCTTCAAGAGCTTCGAGTGCGAGTTACCTCAACCCCAAGCCTTGGCTGGTCACTGCATCTGACCTGTTCTTCTCCATCCTCTCTTCTCTGCCCCCACCCCTGCCATTTTTTTGGTGTTCTGTTTTCACCCTCTCATCTCTTTTGTCTGTGCATGTTGCTCATTCATAGTCTTACCTCTTTCCTTCAGTTCTCCTTCCTCTTCTCTCTCCCAGCCCCTATTCTCTTTCCTTCTTCTGTCTCCTTCCTTCCACTATGTGGTTTCCTTTCTCTACCCTTTGCCCTTCCCATCCCCAACAATAATCAAAGCAAATTTTGCTGCTGGAGATCTGGAGAGGAATCTACACTAGTGTCTCTGTGTTCCCCCAGAAAAGGCATGCTAGAGTAGGTAGAAAAGAGAGCACGAGAAAAAGCAGATTGAGCTGCTTAAGGAGAGCTGCTGGAGAGCGTTCCCTCTAATTTTTCCCACATATGTGCAGAATGAATTTTGTTATGTGCACTAATATGAGGTGATATGTGACACATCACCTTCATATTGGTGCATATAACAAAATTCATGTGGGGATGGGGCTGAGGATTTTGGAGCATGGGAGGAGGCTCAGGGCTCGGCCAGAGGTTTGGGGTGCAGGGGTGAGAGGGCTCCGGCTGGGAGTATGGGTTTGGGGTAAGGCTGGGATGAGGGGCTCAGGTCTGGGGTGGGGCCAGGGATGAGGGCTTTAGGGTGCAGGAGGGTGCTCCAGGGCTACAGTGGAGACAGAAAGGACTCCCTGGGCAGGCGGGGGGGGGGGGGAAGAGGGGAGAGGCACCTCTCCCCACTGCCGCAGCTCCGGGGCTGGGGCCATAGGATAGGCACCCTTTCCCCAGCAGGTCCAGGCTGCCCTTCCCCCGGCCATGGCAGGTCCGGGACAGGGCTGAGTTGGGGCTGGGAGAGGGGCACCCCAGCCTCAGCAGATCCAGGGCTGAGTTGGAGATGGGGAAGGGGCGCCCCGGCAGGTCTGGGCTGCCCTTCCCCTAGCTGCGGCAGGTCTGGACCAGGGCTGGGTGGTTCCCTGAATACCTTCACAGAGCTAAATAGGCTACTGCGCAGCTTACAGGGAACTCAGCTGCTGGACATATTTTGCTCCCTGACTTCAGCCCAGATCAGAGTACTTCGGTGCCTGTCAAGTTTCTCCAATTCTCCTCCCTTTGCCAGCCTGTCTTATTACTCTGTCAATCGCCTAGTCTCATAGAACATTTGGAGACAGAGCGTAGAGAAGAGATAATTCTTGAAGCTCATATTCCCTTGGTTTGTTTTTCCAGACTAAGTGGCATCAACAATCATATACAACTGGAACAGCTTCCCACCTTTGAGATGGTCTCACAGCCTCCCAGGGGCCTGCTCCTCTGAACACATTAGAATCCAAGTCATCAAGGACTGACTCTACTAAAGAACATCTTTCAATACAGAGGAACTGTTCTTGGTACAGACTTAGAGCACTTCCAGTCTGTCTAGAACGGCATACACATAGTATCCTTATCTTCATCTTTTCAACCCAAACAATTAGTTTTACTATATTGGTATTGACTAAAGCCATGACAAAGTGAACGTCTGACAGATGGAATTTAAGAATTTGATGTGTTATATACCATAAACTCAATATTCTTTCCTTAATTGCTAACCAAAGACATTCTGTTCTCTTCCACAGCACAAGCATTGTTCACAGATTTCCCAGTGCCCACTCTAAATATTACAAATGTATCTAAATGCTTACTTCTGAAGTGTCCAGCAGGATTACTCAGACAACTATGTACTTCTAGTCAAAGTCAACAGGTATGCAGCTTACCGGGTATATTTAGAATAAAAGATATTCTAAGTTATAATTAAAGTGTTGCCAACTCTCATGATTTTATTGCAAGTCTTGTGCTGTTTGGTGTTTTTCTTAAAGCCTACACTTCTGGAGTCATGCAATTACAGGAGAATCTCAGCTTTCATTTTTCTATCTCTCGGGATTGTGAAGACGGGACTGAAAAGTTAAGATGGTTAAGCCCAAAAGCTCAAACACCAGAAGGCAAATAAAAAGAACCCCAAATTTATCATTTTTTAAAATCTCATTTTGTGGACATGACTGATGAAGTGGGTATTTTCCCTTGCTATGTTGTATGTGAGTCTTACTGTTGAGCCTATGTGAGTTTTACTATATGGATGAATACTTTGTGTGCCTCAGTTTCCCTGTGTGCTGCAGCAATACCTTGGTGGCAGTGGGAATAGGGGTGTGACCTCTGAGACAGGTGGGGCTTCTCCAGCTGCCTGTACATATGCTCTGACCAGTGCTTTTTGTAACCTGAGACCCAGGATGCAACCAAGTGACAACCAGGTGACTCTTTGCTCAGGAAGCGAGACAAAGACAAGGAGGAGGAGCAACGGGGGTGTCTGAGGTTGGGTCGCTGGAAGCTGGCAGTGTGCTTGGGGGGACTGGAAGAGGGGAAGTCCAGGGCTTCTGGCCCAGCACTCCCCAAGATGGAACTGGCCGAAAGTCCCTGATTTCTGTGCTAACAAGTTCTGTTCTATGCTGTGTTCCTGTCGACTAATAAACCTTCCATTTTACTCTGGCTGAGTCATGTCTGACTGCAGAGTTGGGGTGCAGGGCTCTCTGGCTTCCCCAGGAGCCCCGCCCAGGCAGACTCGCTGCGGGAAGTATACAGTGTGGAAGGGGATGCTGAATGCTCTGAGGGCAGATCCAGGAAGGTCTGTATGTAAGCTTCTTGCCCTGGCAACAGTATGGTCAGAGAGAGGAGGCATGCTCCCCGAGAGTCCCGACTGGCTTCATATGGAGTAGTTCCAGAGCACTACACGGTGACACCGTGACAACAACTTATGATTTTTAAATGTCTGGTAATACAAAATCCAGTCGCTTCATGTTAGGAAGGTGCAGAGCGAAGGTGGTTTGTACAATCCCGTCTAGTTGTCATTTATTGGGTCAAATGGAAGGCTTGAGCAATCTGTCACATGAGGACTGAGGCAGGGGTTTGCAAGAGCACTGCCACAGGAGTTGGAGCAGCTGGTAACTGACAGCAAGTATCATGAGCGGACTAATTTTTAAGGGAAAGCTTATATTCAGAAGAAAATCAATGGCTTAGGTCTTCCTATTCAACACTAGCCAATAGATTTTTCATGACCTGGTAACAATCTTATTTAAATATCCTTTAGAACACAATAAGGATACTGAAAATCTGAGAGGGAAATGACAGTACTGAACCAACCTAAACTTTGTCTGTGAAGGAAAAGGCAAGGCAAGTTCCACTCAATGTTGACAGGCTTTGTAAGGTTTTCAATACTCTTGTCTTTTGGGATATAAAATAGGATATAATATCAAAATCTTCCAGATCGGCTCAACTTAGAATGAAATCATGCCTTTGTGCTCTTTTCAAATACATTTTCCTTCTCCAGCACTGACAAGTAAAAGAGAGGGTAAAGATGAAAGTCATCACCAGTTTCCTTCCCCTACCTCCTATTACTTATACTTTTTAATGTTTGATAAAAAGAAGACATGCCTGCACAGAGTGATTAATCTGTCAATTCTGTAGATAGTCTGACCACCACATTACTGGCCCTCATACACGCCAGACTCTGAAATTTTCATAATGCTTCCTCTGTCATTTCTGGTTCTTTGAGTGGCAATGCCATAGAAAAGAAGATGTGATGGCACCTGGCTACAATCCTCTTCGCAGTTACACGAGTACAAAACAAAAATAACTCCACTGAGCTAAAACTGGCATTGTAGGTAAGAGGAAAACCAGGCCCATTTTGGTATTTGTGTTTTTGAAGCAGAAAAAATAAAGGAGCATGAGAAATGTTCATTCCAGGAATTTCACAGGGTGCCCAAAACATTCCCTCTCCTCACCACCAGTTAGATGCTGTTGACAGTAGAGATTTACAGCAGAGACTATACCTGGTCACTAGCTAAAGCATAATGAATATGCTCATTATAATATTGTTAAAATTACATATTTTATTATATGCCTAGTAAGTATAACAACTGCAGAGCTCACCACATGGCAAACTACATATACCAGTGAGTAATTGTTATTTTAATTACCTGCTGCTGCACCATTAAGCTCCTTGGGAATACTGTCCCTTGCGTAGGGCTCCTTTCAGTTTCCAAATGATACTTTACAGGACCTTCTCAATTTCATATTAAATTTCTAATGCATGAAAAATCTCAGAGTATGTCTACACTGCCATAAAAAACCTACGGCACCAAGTCTCAGAGCCTGGGTAGCTGACTTAGACTTGTAGAGCCCGGGCTGCAGGACTGAAAACTGCAGTGTAGACACTCAGGCTGGAGCCCAGGCTCTGAGACCCTCCCCACTCATGGGAACATCTACACTGCAATTTGATAGCCCCACAGCCAGAGCCCTTCGACAGCTGACGCAGGCCATCTGCGACAGTGCCAAAGGTTTGTTATTGCAGTGTAGACATATCCTCACACAACAATTTTCCGGGCTTGTTGAGATAACTAATATTGGACCTGAAGCCCACAGTATATAAATTTTACCCAAGGGCAAAATAAAACTTTACCATGAAATCAATTATTTATTTATTTCTTTGTTATAGGAAAATTACTTCTCTAATCACCATAGCATCATAGATGGAAAGGCCATTTAGATGGGAAGGCCATATCATTCCCACTGCTTTATCTATCTTGTTTTTGAACATCTGCCATGGTTGTCCTATTGAGCAGCCTCATCCCTTTATAGTACTACAAAGAAGCACAGTGCTCATGCTTGTTTCCCCTCTTATTTTAACCTATTTAAGTGAAGGTGGGAACCCAACGCAAGAATCAATCCTCCTGCAGGTCACAACACAGATCTACTGCATTCATAACCAAGGCTTTGCTGTGACATTACACAACACAGCTAAACACTGACGGACAGATAAGATCAAGAACCTCGCATAATATTCTAGTTTGTGGAATGATTTGGCACTATAGTATAATGGGAGATTCCAAAAAGGAAGCAATGAATATTTACCTGGTCTAAGTGTATACAGGCCTTTCACAATATTTGCCATGGTCGAAGGGGTTATTTGAAACGGTGTTGACTGAGCTTCTAAAAGTAAAGCTGAAACAAAAAGAGAAGCCTGATTAGCCATTTCCTTGGTTAAATACTTTAGGTTCTCTGCATATATTTTTGGCAGTTAAAGAAAGTAAGTTATTTTTCCCTGCTCTGTCTGTCACCCGATGTTCGTAATGGGGGAACCAAGTGACAGATACTGCATTCTTACAGGTATAAATATAACCTTTTAGTTAAAGTGCAATATACAATATAAAGTTTTATGTGGCAAAAATGTGAAATAATACTTCTCCTGTTACAGCTAAGTATATAGGGCTTGTACAGAAAAACAGGCAAGTAACTGTGTTTCAATGATTCTGAGACAGAATTGAAATGCAACTTATTTTTAGCAGTAACATTCACACTGCTATGGTAAGCATAAGAATTTCCATTAATAACTGTTTTAAGGCATTTACCATCCTGGCAACAATATCTGCTTTGGATTTGAAGTCCGAACATGAACACTCATCCTGAAACAAAAAGTTTCTTTTAAAAATCAGCTATAAGCAAGAGTGCTTTCTTTTTTTTAAATAGGAGAGAATATTTATCTTTCATTCTTCATGCACTTATTGTCTTAATACGGAACCAGGAGACACTATCAATAACTTTTTCTTTGGCTGTGCGTAATGTTAGTTGATTTGGTACTGTTATTATTAAGCATATTATGCGGCATTAGTTTTAAACATGAGGTGGATTTGATTAATGTTGTACCTGTATAAACTACAATATGAACTACTTGTAATCCATTTTGTTAAAGAGCTATACCTGCCCCAAGCCCTTCTTGCTAATCTTTGTATGTTTCTAGAAGCCACCGGTCCTCATGTGTTACACACTCCTCTCTCTGCCCCATCCACAGAGCAATGTCCTGCCTCTTTAGTTCACACTTTAGAAACATATGTTTTTAGCTTTAGAGCGTCCCTGGTTCAATCCCCAATATTGGTCAAGATGGCAGTCATCGCACTTACAATCACAACTTCTATTATTTTAAGTTCTTCCCTGTCTGTTGTACAAAAGACCTGCACAAAACAGTGGAAACCGACAAGAGAAATCTCTCTCTTTAATCTTTCAATTACAGTAATCCAAAGTGCCATTTGTAGCTATTAAAGGTATATTTGTCTCAGACAGAAGTGTGATTTTAAAAAGAACAGTGTCCCTTTAAATCTGGAAGTTTTGAAAGGACAGTGATTTGCATTCAATGAGATTTTTGCAACCTTCCCCCAACAGATTTTCCCTGCAGCAGTCCCTAGGCTAGTCAGGAAAGCTGCATTAGGATGTGTAGAGAGATCTAAATATGGTCTAGAAGAGATTAAGCTATAGCTATACCATGCATCTAAAACACTAGTCTAGTCAACAGCTGTTTACGTGCAATTGTAAAATGGATCTATCTAAAATAAAACCAACATATGTACTGGATTTAGTTTTAAAAGGTTTTTTCAAGTTCCTCCTTAAAATGTTTGAGAAGACTATTTGAAAATAATCATCACATCAAAGGTAAACAAACAAACATTTAAACAACATTAAAATGAACGTAAACTCAACAAAAGCCAGAAAGTTCATAGCTAAGAGAAGCTGAATATATGGCATTTGACAGTATCTTCAAACCATTTGGACATAATTCACTGACTTCATTAAAAGGTAACCCAATAGCCAATCTTGCTTTGTAGTAGTGTTTGATCTTATATCCCATATAGGATATTTAAACATACTTGAGTAGGACTAACACTCATCATAGCCAATTTTACAAAATGGGGGAGGACAGACAGAATGTCACAGAGAAGAACGGTATTGCCAAATGTTAGGTTCCTATCAGTCACACAGAAAGAAGTCAGGAAAGTAAGCTCCCTAAACAGGTGCATAAAACATGCTTCAAGCTGCAAATTACTTAGATGCCTCTGACCACATAAAATAAAATCAGAGTCAGATACAGTCTTCTTGGGATGAAATCTGAAACAAATTTATAAGCCAATCATACCTTTTTATATATTTGCTTTCACATTATGGAAAACAAAATCTTGCCTCCAAGTGCCCAGAGACACAAAACACATCTTTTCTCTTTTAAGGCACATCTGATCCAAGCAAAATGCTGTATGGGGGGGGGGGGGTCTCTAACAGATGTAGAGCCAACAACGTTGGCTATTACAGCTTTGTCCCCCCAGCCCATGGTACAGGAGGCATGTCGGGGGAAGGAGGGATGAAACATGGCTGGATCACGCTGCACTCCACCAAGTACAAGTTAGAACCACCCCTCAAGCTATTTTCTTCTGTGATAGGGCTGGGGCAGAGATAAGGGAGATGTAATTGGTTGCAGGTTCTCAGCTTTTTTGCCCTTCCTCTCCTGGGCTACCCTGCATGGCTGTGTGAGGAGGAGAAAGGGGAGCCATCCATCAACAGGCATTCCTTCCCTTAGACACTGGCAGAGTCAAACTGCTGTGTTCTCCCTGGGGCTCTCACAATTTGGTAAGTAAGCAGGCAACTCAGTCCTCAACCCGTACAATGCAGCAAGAAGCCCTCAGAGAAGCTAACAGAGGGACAGTAACTGCTCAAAGTGCTCCCAGCTCACATCAGAGCTAATTCTGGGGCTGCTGAGGAAGCAATGGGAGGCAGCTAGAGAAGTACTGGCCCCCTGCAATGACAGAGCTGATTCAAACACTTTAAAAATCATGGGGAACAGCTTATAGAACACACAAAACACATTTTTTTCTCAGTGACAGTTGCCCAAGGGCACAGTTTAGACACTTGAGGTGCACAAGCGGACACTGGACCACAGGTGGGACCCCACTGTCACAGGAGATGACAGCTCATGAACCAACCTGCAAACTTACATGAGTAGTCCTTAACTTGCGCTGAAGTCAATGGAACTAGTCCTGAAAGTTAGGACTGTTTGCATGACTAACCCATAGCTTGGAGATGTTTAGACTTAAACACAATTGTAGTTGCTGACTACAGTATTTCAATACTAGTTTAGATTTTTTTTCCCATAGCAACATTTCTTTTTCAAATTGAGGTATAATCCTATTCCACAATACGTAGTATTTGAAGACCACAATACGTGGCAAGAAACGTGAACAGTAATCTCTGTGCGGGTTTATTGATTACTGCACCTGCCTTTTCTAAACAAGTTTCATTAGCAAGTTCAGCTGGAGATCCATCCTCTCATTAAACAGAAGTGAATTTGTGCCTTCCTCCCCAGACCTTACTACATCTTGACTCACCAACATTTACCACCACTTGTTTTTGGTAGGCAGATTGCACCAGCCTTAAAGCTATAATAGCTCACCAAGAAAGCTTTTCTGGATGATTAGCTCAAACTGTACTGATTTTGAGACAGCACAGCTGCTGGGCCCAAGCCATCTAAATGAGAAATAAAAATAGTTCCTTTCCTACAACACAGATTAATTTCCTCAGTGAGGTGGGAGTGAAAAGGAAAGTAGGAGCAGTACCAACCCTATCTTAAAGGTAAAGCAAGCATGGGGGTAGAGCTCTGTGCAGATACAAATATGTGGATCCGCATCCAATCCACATCAGCAAGAATCAGCAGCGCACTGACAGTGCCACTCAGAGGAGCATCTGTGTGCACGCCTGTGTACATGCCTGTGTGCTGTAGGATTTCAAAAGCAGGGAAGCAGCTGTCTGCAGCTCAAAGCCTATGAGGCTGCCTGCCCGCCTTCGAGATCCTATATTCCCTCTCCCTCACCTGCCCCCATACAGAGAAAGGGGAGATAACAGATCAAGAAGCCACTGTCTGCAGCTCATAGCCTATGAGGATCTGGAAGGCAGGAAAGCAGCCTCATAGGTTATGAGCTGTAGACAACTGCTTCTTGATCTATCACCTCCCCTTTCCCTGTATGGCAGGCGGAGGGGAAGGGCGGGATCTGGAAGACAGAGAAGCGGCCTATATTCTCCCCCCCACCCGTATACAGAGAAAGGGGAGGTGATAGATCAAGAGAGGCAGCAAAATCCCCCATGCTCCTATTGCCATGGTTTAAGCAGCCAAGCTATTTAGGAAACCTCTCCCGACTTCATTATTGCCTTATCAAGGCAGTTGTAGATGGAGGCAGCTGCTTCTACAAAGTATGTATGTATGGTGGGCGGGGAGGGGAGGGACGGAAGATAGGCTCTGGATAATGGAGAAGCAGCATAGACTATGAGCGGCAGACAGCCGCTTTCCCGCCTTTGAAATCCTGTATTTATAGCCCTGAGCAGATACAAAATTTGTATCCGCGTCCAATCCACAAAAATGATCCGTGGATATCCCCATCTGCATCTATGGATGCAGATATCCACGAATATAAAATGGATATCCATGGATTTGCAGGGCTTTACAAGGGGGCACCCATGAGACTGTTGTGCATTCCCCATCCCTCTTGGCAGCCAGGAAACCAAAAACGTAGATATTCTTTTCAGGCCCTTTTCTAGTTTGCTTTGCCAGTGCAGCTGCAGGTAGCTTTCCTGTAGCTGACCCCTTGAGAAGGAAGACTCAAACCGGAGAAATAAAGAGAGGTCATCATTGGAAGGTAGCAAAATCCTTCAATCTGATTAATCTTGAGTTCTGCCTGCCTGTTCCAAAAGGTGAGGTGTGGGAAGACACCAGCTTCTCTGCCATACCAGCCCATTCAGGCATTGATCTTGGCATTAAATACTGTCCAGTTTTCTCAGAGTATTTTGCATAGTCTCTCTTCCCATATATAAAAGCTGGGCATGGGACACATCAGTGTAAGACAGTGAGTCACACTACTGCCTTCTTTCTTAGTAAACAAAGAACAAATCAGTACATTTTGTTCCACTGACATTAATGAGCTGAGGGACAGTATAGAGTTACACATCCGTTAGTAATACACTTGAGTGCAAATCTCCTGCCTGTCCATTAACTGAGGTATGAAAAGGTGGGGGAGAAAGACCTCTTGCAGAGAAAACCCCTTTCTCTGCAACATGTACCAGCTACCAACTGCTTTAGTTTTTTCTGTGTTTTCCTATGGCATCTATGCTTTTTAATTCCATATCAGAAGCAAGAAAGGATGATCTGAGTTGATTTCTTTTGCAAAAAGCCATCGCTGAACTTATTCAGCCTCCAGGTCAATTTTTCTGCTTCCTCCTTGAAATTTTTAGTTGAAGCACTTTCCCCCTACCTTTGTCAAAGCAGACCTTTTAAAACAAACCCTCTTCTCATATGTGATTATGAAAAATCCTGCCCTTTTTAAATGTGAAACAGTGAGCAGCTTTAGACCCTTGCTGAGTCTGGGGGAACATGACTGGGGAAAAGAGACAACACTGTCCTATGTAAAAGACAACTCTGACTAAAATATATCATAGGACCAATTAAATGTTTCAAAAGTAAGAATTCTGGGAGATGGGGAGGTGGTTCCAGTGTCAGGGCAAAAAACACCACAGACCCCTGTCAGAGAAAAATGTCAGATTCTCAGACTTCAGAATGTAAATCACACAAATCAATGCCAGTTATTTTTGTGACAAACACTGACAGAAATATTGGCTTCGACTTTTGATCAATATCAAGATTTATCTTTTCAGGTAAATATTTACTTTCAATGCACTTAAGTAAATTAAATCTAGAACCTGAGTACTACATAAACCAAATGCCTGCTTGCTATTATAGGGAGCCAGCCAGTAGATAACAAAACTGTCAAATAAATGAGTAGCTTTCAATTAGCTAATTGTATGACTGTCTAGGTATATGTTATGACTTGGGAAAGCAGAGACTAAAAAAGTGTGGGGCTAGGAAAAAAAAAATCAGTGTTGAACTATATTGTAAACCATTAGTATAATTTTGTGCCTGTATTTTCATGCTCAGACTCTGGTTCTTTATGGGACTCTGTTTCTGGGGTCCATCTTTATTCAGATCTTGCACTTCTGGTTTGAAATCTGACTAAAGGGCTGTATGTCAGTAAAAGAGTTATTGCAGCCAGGGTTCCTCTTTCCTTATAGTACTTCCTCAGCATGAGTGGTACACTCTATTACACACCTATACAGACGCTCCCTGGCTTACGCAAACCTGACTTACACAAACCCACACTTACGGAAAAAGTTCTGTAAGATCCGTAGGTCAGAAAGCGTCTGTACTAACAGGCAGCTGGAGGTTTCCCTTTCTCATCCATTCATATAAGAGGACAGGTGAGTGAAGGGAAAGCATGAAGATTCAGCCTCCGTCCCATCCCCCCCAACCACCGCAGCCATGGAAAAGGGAAGTGGGAACTGGGAAGCTACATGGAAGAAATTAATTTATTTCCTCTGGTGGAGCTGATCTCCTCCTCTAGTTACAGCTAAATGATTCCTGCTCAAGGCAGGAGTGCTATTTCTTTGGATCAAAATGATGCTTTTGAAAGGTAATCTTTTCATCTTTGGAAATCACCAGACTGCACCAAACAGCAGATATTATCACATGTTTTACAAGGGTAGGTTCCTCCCAACTCCAATTAACTTTCTGAAAATTCCTCAGCTCGAATACTGACATGAAAGGAAGGGGAGAATGTGTACATGAAAACAGCAATGGTGAAAGTCAGCTTTGCAGTGCATGATGCCAACACTTATGGAGTTCTCTTGGTGGTGTCCCAAGGACAGAATCTAACACACCCCAGCCAAACAAGTTAGTGAGTACCACTGCTCTAGATTGAGAATAATCAGAATTATTTTTCCTTAGCTACTTTTCTAAATCCAGTTTGTTCCCTATTAGCTTGTTCTTTAGTAGATCAATTGAAATTAGTACAGCTATTTCTCTCAGTATCTAGATGCTGCATGGACCACATCATCTTCTTGGAAAGACTCGCCTGACTTTCTTTAGTTTCTGGAGTGAGAATAGAGGTTATCCCAAGTCTTTATAATAGTAAATCACTGGTCTATCCATAGATGAACAGAAAACACACTATGCTCCTTGGGAATCAGACCCTCAACTGAGCTTTCTACTTTAGAGTTGTAGTGAGCCCTTCCTGGAGGTGCCAAGGAGTTGTTCATCTCAAAGACGAAAGCCCTCAATTGTTACTTAAAAACCTTCTTTTGCCACTAAAGAAGGCATCTGGATAGGTTTACAGATATAAGAAGTTGCAAATGAACCACAGAATTTCAGGTACCTATTATTCCATCAGTGAACTGTGATGTCACCCAACGAAGTAATTGTTTTTTTAAAGGTTCTTCTGGACACAAGGCATAACTGTGAGCCACGACTGTCTGGAGAGGTCTCCAATGGGACCTGTAGAAAAGCATGGCTTCCTGAACTACAATCCACTTTAAATGTTAATGAGCAAATTGGGAGGGGTAACAGGTGTTCTATCATCAGAAAACATTCCATTCCTACCATTTCAAATGGGACATATCGCTCGCACAGAGCGTAAAGGAACAAAACCATCTTCTACCTCAGTTTATTGTAAAGTGGATGACTGTAGAGTTGTATATTAGTATGTTTGAAAAGAATGACATTAAGCCTTTCAAATGACCTGTATTTAGGTTTACATTATAAAGAAAGTGATTGTGGTTTAGATTAGTGACTATTACTTATTTCTGGATTTTGTTACTTATAATAATCTAATGCATAAATCCTATCAACAAACAAGACTTTTTCATGAAATAAAAAGAGAAGGAATTATCTGCATCACTCAATATTACCAAAACTTCCTGTAAATCAGATGTTGTATCTCTCCTTCTTATACACAGTTAAGTAGTTTTGCGGTTAGTAAATACTCCACTAATCATTTAATATAGCTGCCTTATCAAATTAAGCCAGCTTTAGCCCACATAAGAAAAATAGTATGGTTATATTCACTTAGTTTATGTGTCTCTACTTTAAAGAGCTCTGACATGACAATTATTTCTGTTTGTGTGATTTCATGTATATTTCCATACACATGTACACAGTTGTGCGTGCACATCTATATAATAATTTTAAAATTATGATACTATGTCCAGAAATAGCACACTAAGAGCCAAGTTCTGCAATCAGTTACACCTATGTATTTTTGCGAAGACAATCAGGTTGAACGGGTATGAGCACAGGCAAAACATGGCTAGAAATCTGCATAAAGCTCATTTATTTTATGCTTTTTCTGCAAAGCAAGGATGAGCGTAGGCCCCATCCTGCACTGGTCACAAAAGACTGTGTGCCATATGCCAGTGTTTCTTTTTTCCTTCAGTGACTCTAAATTCAGACCCACCACAAACAACAACTCAGGGTATGCCTATACTACATAAAAAGTGTGTTCATAACTCTTATTAAAATAGGAGCGAAGACACAGAAATTCAGCTTTTAATACTAGTTAGCAGCTCAAGTTCAACCCCTGGCTCAACCATAGGCTTTAACTCAGAACCCATTGCACCCCCAACTGCCTAGGTGCGTTAGAGGATTCCAAGTAAGATTAGAGTTCTAATTATTCCCTTCTCACTCCTAACTATAAGGGAGAAGAAGTAGGCCCTATTTTAGGCTGTGTCTACACTGTGGAACTTACAGCGGCACGGCTGTACTGCTCTAGCTATGCCGCTGTGAGGTGTCCCGTCCAGCCGCTCTTTGCCAGCAGGAGAGAGCTTTCCTGTGGGTACAATTAAACCAGTCCCAACGAGTGGTGTTAGCTATGTTGGCATTGTGCTGTCCACACCAGTACTTTTGTTGGTGAAACTTATGTCAGTCAGGGGCATGGGCGGTGGGTATCATAGGCTGGGGGAGGCTGTGCCTCCCCAAACAGCCTGGTGTGACCCACTCACTCTACCCCTACACGCCCCTTCCTGCACTTCCTTCCCAGTTCCCACTCTTTAGTAGCCAAGGCTGGTCAGGGCTGGGCCAGCTGGCGTGCCATCCAGAGCTCAGGAATGAGGGCACGCAGCCACGCCGCCCAGCGCTCCGGGGCTGAGTTTGGGGGCCCATCTGGAGCTGGGGGTGTTCGGGCGGCTCGGGGCTGTTACGGCAAGGCCACGGGGATGCTCTGCTTCCTGTGGGACAGAGGAGGCAGAAGGGAAGGATGATGGGTGGGAGACCTTGGGCAGAAGGAGAGGGGCTGGGGACTACCAGGTTCACTGGCTGCCCACGGTCAGGGTTATGTTTTTTTCATACCTCTGACCGACAGAAGTTTTATCCACAAACGTGCTAGTGTAGACAGCCTTAGCCAGTGGGACTTTTGCCTTTACAGCATATTAAAGGTGGAAAGCTCCACGCCATTTCTCCTTTTTCTGACAGTGCCTTTGTGCAGGAGCACTTTACAAATCAATTAAATTTTAACCATACTCATTTTCCCTCTTGAATGGGATTTGAAAAAGAAATTTCAACTTTTAGCCTGCAATAGGATGACAAGATACTATCAACAAAAATGCATTAAAAAGATGAACAAATTTCAAAAGTAAAAATAAAAGTTATTCCTTTGTGTTGAGCCTAGAATATATAATCTCCAAGCATTTTTCATATGGATAGATTCGCGGTGTGTGTGTGTGTGTGTGTGTGTGTGTGTGTGTGTGTGTGTGTTCGTTCGTGTTCGGAGGCGGGGGGTAAGCGGGTGCTGAAAAAAAATGACAGCTTCAACATCTTATCAAAACTTTTTCAAATATATTCGAAAATTCAATCTTCCAAGAGACCCACAAATTAAAGTTACCTTATTTGCCTAAGTAGATGCCTATTTTGAACATTTATTCTCATGATATTGTCTCACTGAACTGTAGCAGCAGGTAACCTGACATCCAAATTATTTTTTTGAATTAAAAAATGCAATTTATATAAAGATATCGAGTCAAACCGTAGATAGTCACTGGCGTACAACATAATATTGTTTTTGTTACACAGCCTTTCAAATATAAAAGAAATTCATTTATTCTGACATTACATTTTAGAATGACTGTTTGAGAAGGCTACTGCAAGATGTTTCTCAATTTCCCTACTGCAGTATAATACGTGCTGTATGCACTCAGTTACTTCCAGGGATACTTTAGCTAGTTTAAAATTTTGTTAAGATACCACTTTTTAACCTTTGATTTTTAAAAAACACTATTACAATCAGGATATAGGAAAGTCAGATCACAGTAAAAAGTTTGTGAAAGGTTTAAAAATAAAACACAAGATGTTAAATGGCTTAGTTCTAATAAGCTGAATGGTGATACTAAATAAATGAAGTCATACCAGGGTGTCCATTAACAGTGCACATCACACTAGGGTTGCCAATTTTGGTTGGATTTATTCCTGGAGGTTTCATCACATGACAATCTTTAATTAAAGATTAACTTTTAATTCCTGGACATTCCAGGACAAACCTGCAGGGTTGGCAACCCTACTTCACACAAAGCCATACAGTAGGTTTCTCTGCTTCCTGCAGTTTTTAATTTTTTATCTTTTTCCAATATTTTCTTTTAATTTGATTTCTGCAGGTCATCACAAAGCAGTAGAGAAGAAAGATAGAGATAGCCTGTGGTAATCAAAGGAAAAAGTCACATATTATCTGGTAAATTCTTTTTTCTGTTATTTGTATATTGCTTTTAATATTGCAATTATAATTCACAGAAAAATTATATGGCAAGAGAGATCAGGAATTTCTTATCTAATATTTTTAACTAGAGTGCTACAGAACTTATTTCCTTACAGAAGGTCATACTAAATTAAATCACACTAGTAGCTGAAAGCCCATGCTGTCGTATGGGTGTAATTTGTAAAGTCATGTGTGGTAAGAGAGGCAAAAGTGGCGGAGAACTTAAAAACTGGATGGTAACAGACCATGAATCCCAGTGATGATTGAACCCAGTGATATTCTGAACAAGAAGAGCTATCACCCACGCTTGTAGATCTTTCCATGCTACATACTGACTCATACATTTTATGCTTCAGGGTGACGTTTGGTTATACTGAGTGTGCTGGTTGTGTGGATTTGTCATGTGGCAAATGAGTGGTCTGTATTAACATAAGGGACTGCGTCTGAGGTTATTCAGTATGCTGCTTGTGTTATATGGGTGGATGTCTTGATTTATATCTTGTGGGAGAGTGGTTGTGCCTGGAGATTTATGTGGGGAGCAATTCACCCATTTAATCCTCCATCTGTCAGATAACTAATGAAATTATAGCATACAAATTAGCTGTAGGGTAAGGGTGGTGATTGGCTGAGTTACCTATGATAGCATAATGGTCTAGGACTCTTTGCATGTCATAGATAAATATCTTACTGTAGCTGTACAGTGCCTGGGTGTACTTCGTAAAGTCAAAATGGACGAGAATTTAAACTGAATGGTAACAGACCACAAAACTCAGTGATGATTAGACAGCAATATTCTGAACAAGAGCTCTCAGCCACGCTTGTAGTTGCTTCCATCACGTCAATGACTCAACAGACATAATAGGCTTCAGTGTGTCAGTCCTGGGATCTTATTATATATATAAGTATTATCAATGCCTTAAACATACATATATAGTGCAAACCTATCTTCCATTGCAGACAGAGACAAGTAGGAACAATGGCTGAAGCGTGTTCTTGTGATTACTCAAAGAGCCAACTGTGACTTTCATAAGGCCTCAATCCTGCAATTGACTCTGCCATGTGGGATGCCTGCTGACTTCAGTAGGGCTTCATGGAGTGCAGGTACCCACCCACATGGAGTTAATTGCAGAATCAGGGTTTAAATCAGCCCAAAGTTCTTGGAAGTCATCTGATAGTTTCAGTATGCTGCACCTGCATTAACATAATAGCATTAGAGAGAAAGGTCTGTCAGTATTACATAGTTCATTTGGCTAGTATAGCCAATGATTTTAATACATTATTCATTTATTGTGTGATGTTATGAATAATTACCATGTCATGTTATATATAATCATTGTATGTTAAATAGAGTTAATCTGTAAGATTACAGAAGTATAAGATTGATCAGTATTTGGAAGGTATAACCATATATTAGATGTCTAAGTAAGGAAGGCTGAAACACAAGACCTGTAGGCTGAAGCCTTTAAGATTTTTAGGCCTTGGAGATGTGTTAGCATTTCTTATATACGTGACCGAAGAATAACCTGATGCCCTAAGATTATGGGGAAAAAGAGGTACCAAGCGATAATGTTGTGAAAAATTAGCCGGAGGTTTAATTTAAATCACAAAAAAGCTGTAGAGGCACATCTGCCTTAATCACAGGATACAGGTTGTGCATCAATGTTAATGAGAATAGAGAGAAACCTATACAACCTATAGAAATCGGGGTCCCTTAAGTTCCTAGGGTACATTAGACCAATAAGAAAAAAGGAGAGTTGACACTTTCACGTACATGTGCAGAATGTAGTTATAGGCAGAATCGCATTATAAAAATGCGGTGCCCAGAGTGGGAAAATTGAGCTTTCTATGGGAAAACTCTAGCAGGAACCATCCCTCTACTAATGATCAATTCATGAGAGATCCACCAGACCCTAACAACATCTAGGAGGATGTGAGTATTTCTGTAGTTATAACCACTGATGTTCTCTGAATGTATAAATATCTTCTTTCTGTGTGTTCCATTCTGTGCATCCGAAGAAGTGAGCTGTAGCCCACAAAAGCTTATGCTGAAATAAATTTGTTAGTCTCTAAGGTTCCACAAGTATTCCTGTTCTTTTTACGGATACAGACTAACACGGCTGCTAGTCTGAAACCTGGAAATATCTAGGAATTGTATATGCTGACATTCATTACTTTGTCGGTAACTTTAGTAAAAATGGATAAAAGATAGTGGTTTGTGATTATGTGTTATTTGCCTATGGTTTCATGTGTTCCTATGAGCTCTAGATCTAAAACAAACCAAGATAACTCTGTTAAACCTGAGACTGTAGCCACCATTATACCTCAATGGTGTAATATAACATCACTAAAATTAACTTCAGATGAAAACGAAGGCTACGCTAGCCACTACTTTGTCCATCCCCCAACTTTTTCTTAATCGGTAGGGTGGGAAGGGAGATAGGGTGTACAGCAAGACGAGCACCATGTTTCACATCTGGGCACCTGATTCCTCCAACCAACCAGTCACATTTTACTTAGCATTTTGATATTGAAACTAGAAAAGACCATAGGCATTTGGACAATAAAATATTTCCTTGTAATCGTAAGGTGGACATCTTTGGTATGAAGTACTTGGACAACAGCGACATCTATACAAAATGATGTTTGTGAAAGCGTAATTATTGTTTTGCCATTAATATGCCTCATTCTTTCTCCTAAAACATTACTAAATTTATAGCTTTATAAATAACCAACCTTATTACACTGCATTTTTACTGGAAAACCAACTCCCCCCTCAACACACACACAGTATGGCACCCTTTCCCCTATCTTTAAATCTTGTTTTAATTACTGTTCTTGGAATCTGTATTTAAATCCTCTAGTTCTTTGCCATTTTGTTCCTACGTATTCTGCTTTTTCTCCTAAAACCTACACTTGAAAATATTATAATTGCCCAGAATTGTGACAGAATCTGATTGCCCCCCATTTTAAGTAAGTCCAATAAATTTACTTACGCATTAGGCTGTAAATGTGCTTTTCTGCAACATGTTCCGTAAACAGCTTTATAAGGTCATCTTTTAAGTCTCTGTTAAGCTTGGTTTCTATGTAAAATTTATTCTGGAAAACAATACAGACAGTGGTTTTTATATTTTACTTTACAATAGCAGACTAAGCAAATATACTTTACCACCAAATGGAGTTCAAATTTAAAAATTGTAATAATGCTATTGTTTCATATTACACAAAACAGCCCTGATTCTACAAACATACAACATGCTTAAAGTTAAGCACATGAGTAGTACCACTGAAGCCAATGAGACATCCTTAAAGTTAAGCATATTCATGTTTGCAAAATACATTTTATTTTAATGATAGTTTTGAACAGATTACAGTACCAAAACAAGTGTGGATATCATGTTTATAGCAATGATGTGTTTATTAAAGGCATCAAAATGTTTAAGATGTGATTTATTATCTGCAAAATCTACTCACCTACTTGTTTCTGAAGGATGGGAGTGAGGTATGTGTGTTGGGGCGGGGGAGGGTGCGCGCATGTGTAAAAAACATCTGAAGTGTTTTTCATCAGCTTCATGGCAAGGGGATGTTAACAGATTTTGTGCCAGCACTGGTAGTTTCATGAGGATTATACAAGTCTTCATTAAAGATTGCCAAATAGTTTATGAACAAAATTGACTGACTTTGAAATTATGATCTGATTGGAAAGGTCCTGCAGATTTGTTTTTGGTTTAGTCTTTTTTGTAAACTGTTTTTAATTCACTATTCCAAGAGAAAACCACCACTGCACAACCACTATTTACACTTAACTTTACAATATTTTTCCTTTGCTGTCAAAGAGGCAGTCAACAAGCACCAATCAACACATCTTATTCCCAGGAGGAGTTTAAACCAACCATAGTAGACAGTGTAAGAACATTCAGTACAGTACATGCCAAAACAGAAGCCATGTTCTTCCCAGTAGTACCAGGGATGAAAGGAAACGTGAAATACTACAGCAGAATACACTTGCCATTCTCTAATCATAATCTGCAATACATTAAATAGACCAGAAACAGATCTCTTTTGCACTATCATATTTTGAAGCACCAATTTTGATTAGTAATTTATGTTAACAGCAGTGCTAAATTTGAAATGAATTTAGGAAAAGAAATTGAAACATTAAAGTGTTTGTTTTGATTTAAATTACCACATAATTATGTGTTTTAAAGCACCTTGGTTCCTTGCTCAAACAATGCTGGTAAAGTCTGCAAAAATGACTAAATCCAACTGATTTTGATAAAGGCAACAAACATTTATAACCTGGAACAAATGCAAGGGAACATCCACACCAGCCTTTACAAATGTAGAACGTACCTGGAGCTGCATGGCAATAACATAAGAACGGCCGTACCGGGTCAGACCAAAGATCCATCTAGCCCAGTATCTGTCTACCGACAGTGGTCAATGCCAGGTGCCCCAGAGGGAGTGAAGCTAACAGGCAATGATCAAGTGATCTCTCTCCTGCCATCCATCTCCATCCTCTGATGAACAGAGGCTAGGGACACCATTCTTTACCCTTCCTGGCTATTTATGGACTTAGCCACCATGAATTTATCTAGTTCCCTTTTAAACATTGTTATAGTCCCAGCCTTCACAACCTCCTCAGGTAAGGGGTTCCACAAGTTGATTGTGCGCTGTGTGAAGAAGAACTTCCTTTTATTTGTTTTAAACCTGCTACCTATTAATTTCATTTGGTGACCCCTAGTTCTTGTATTATGGGAATAAGTAAATAACTTTTCCTTATCCACTTTCTCTACATCACTCATGATTTTATATACCTCTATCATATCCCCCCTTAGTCTCCTCTTTTCCAAGCTGAAGAGGCCTACCCTCTTTAATCTTTCCTCATATGGGACCCTCTCCAAACCCCTAATCATTTTAGTTGCCCTTCTCTGAACCTTTTCTAGTGCTAGAATATCTTTTTTGAGGTGAGGAGACCACATCTGTACACAGTATTCGAGATGTGAGCATACCATGGATTTATATAAGGGCAATAATATATTCTCAGTCTTATTCTCTATCCCCTTTTTAATGATTCCTAACATCTTGTTTGCTTTTTTGACCGCCTCTGCACACTGCGTGGACATCTTCAGAGAACTATCCACGATGACATCAAGATCTTTTTCCTGACTCGTTGTAGCTAAATTAGCCCTCATCATATTGTATGTATAGTTGGGGTTATTTTTTTCAATGTGCATTATTTTACATTTATCCACATTAAATTTCATTTGCCATTTTATTGCCCAATCACTTAGTTTTGTGAGATCTTTTTGAAGTTCTTCACAATCTGCTTTGATCTTAACTATCTTGAGTAGTTTAGTATCATCTGCAAACTTTGCCACCTCACTGTTTACCCCTTTCTCCAGATCATTTATGAATAAATTGAATAGGATTGGTCCTAGGACTGACCCTTGGGGAACACCACTAGTTACCCCTCTCCATTCTGAGAATTTACCATTAATTCCTACCCTTTGTTCCCTGTCTTTTAGCCAGTTCTCAATCCATGAAAGGACCTTCCCTTTTATCTCATGACAGCTTAATTTACGTAAGAGCCTTTGGTGAGGGACCTTGTCAAAGGCTTTCTGGAAATCTAAGTACACTATGTCCACTGGATCCCTCTTGTCCATATGTTTGAATTAACACAAGGTGAAACAAGTCTAGCCACTGATGCAAGGGGGAGGAGAGAGGTTTGAATTCTACTGGGAGCAATATTTTTGAATTTAGTAGCTTTCCCCTTCAACTCTGACCACGTCCCCTGTGTCATGGCTACCGCCCACAAAAATTGGGGGAAAAGGATGTTAATATGTAACTAGCAAAAGGTAAAATCCTAGTGATGACAAGGCAGTTTACAGGTCAAGATCAACACCTGGGATCTAGTATTTAGAGCTGTTTACACACATTAAAATTACAACCGGCTTTTACTTCATTAGGATTTTACCATGAGTTAGGCAATGTGATAAGAACACACCTCTCCTCCTAATGAAGGCCCAGCCACAGAGCAAGAGGCAGAAAGGGATGGGATAAGAGTTGTATTTACACAGAACCCAGAGTCAGGGAATTAGGAGAGGTGGGGCAGGATGTGGGGCAAAGGGTAAGGTGTCCTGCCCTCCTTCTCCAGCAGCAGTAGCTGGGGACCCCATGAGGAAGAGGCCTGGACAAGAGCAGCACCGCTGCCCTTGACTCACTGCAAGATGAAGAGAAGAAGCCTCTCTCTTCCCTTTTGCCATAGATATAGAGGCATAATTTTTTACCTTGAACGATTTCAAAAAAAATTGGAGGAAAGAAGCAAGTAAAGATGCACTCAAGTTGTTCATCAATGGATGAATCATATTGGTTTTGTTTATATAGAGCAGATAAAAAGTGGGGGGCAGTGAGGAGGAATGTGGGGGTAGCAGTTCCATCCCTCTAATCATTTTTAGAATAATATATGGAGATATACCTACCTCATAGAGCTGGAAGGGACCTTGAACGGTCATCAAGTCTAGGCCCCTGCCTTAACTAGCAGGACTGAGTACTGATTTTGCCCCAGATCCTTAAGTGGCTCCCTCAAGGACTGAACTCACAACCCTGGGTTTAGCAGGCCAATGCTCAAACCACTGAGCTATCCCTCCCCCATTTCTGTGGCCCTTCTCTGCGCCTTTTCCAAATTCTGCATATGAATCAGACTGCTTTATTTTAAAAGAGGGTGCTGATACATAAGCGTTTTCTTTTCTTAGGGTGGGGGAGAAGGGAATACACATCAAGATCTAAGAAAAAAAAATCTACAAAACAAAATTTGAATATGGCCCAGCTCAGGAATGGCAAGATACATGACCATCATCAAACAAGGAAGCTTTGTACCCAAAATGATGCAGGACAGGGAAAATCCAAAGCAAGAAAGTAAAAGCTAAACAGTAACTTAGGTTCATACTATACATATGGAGCTTTCTAAGCATTAGTTTGTTCCCGTTTTAAGTTACAAGTAACTTCTTTTAAACACTGGCCACTGGGAGTGGCCCCAGTCCTACAATCTGATCCATGCAAGTGGACCCTTCCATCCATGCAGAGTCCCACTGACGTCACTGGAGTTCTGCCTGGTGCTAGAACATTCCCACACAGATCAGATTGCAGAATCAGGGCCCATGATGCAAATATTTGAAGAAAATCATATCTAGGAAGCAAAGCTATGTCATTTTATGCATGGGGCCCTAACAAATTCACGGCCATGAAAAAGCATCGCAGACCGTGAAATCTGGTCTTTTGTATGCTTTTACCCATACTTTATAGATTTCATGAGGGAGACCAGCATTTCTCAAATTGAGGCTCCTGAGCCAAAAGAGAGTTGCAGGAATGGGTCACAAGGTTATTTTAGGGGGGTTGCAGTATTACCACCCTTACTTCTGTCCTGCTGCCAGCAGCAGCGCTGCCTTCAGAACTGGGATCCCAGCCAGCAGCCACCACTTTCCAGCTGCCCAGCTCTGAAGGCAGCACCGCTGCCACCAGCAGCAGCACAGAAGTAAGGATAGCAGTACTCCACAACAACTCTGTGATACCCCCCACGCAGCTCCTTTTTTGGGCCAGGATCCCTACAATTACAATACTGTGAAATTTCAGATTTAAATAGCTGAAATCATAAAAATTATTATTTTTAAAATCCTATGACCGTGAAATTGACCAAAATGGATATTGAATTTGATATTGCTGAGCCCTTGAATCCTTCCTCCATGGAGAGGAAAGGCCAGGGGGACTTCCTGAAGGCATTCGTCCTGTCCAGGTAGAAGGCCTGACATCCAGGGCATGCAGCACAGCCTCTCTTTTGTCTTGGTGAAGCTTAGGGTAGAAGATTGGAAGGTGAATCAACTGATTCACGTGAAAATGAGAGGTTACCTTGGCTTTGAATCCTGGGTGCAGTCTGAGCGTAACTTTGTCCAGAAAAAATACTGTGTAGGGAGGATGTGCCATCAGAACTGCTCTCTCTCCTATTTTCCTGGTCAAGGTAATCGCTACCAGGAAGGCCGTTGTCACTGATAGGTACATTAGTGAACAGGTGGCCATGGGTTTGAAGGGGGGCCTAGTCAGTCCTTTCAGTGCAAGGTTCAGGTTCCATGTGGGGATAGGAAGTCGAGGCTGAGGGAAGAGGTTTACTATACACTTGAGGAAGCTTTTTGTAGTTGGGTGTGACAGCACTGAGTATCCCTCTAAAAGTAGGTGAAAGGCTTAATAGCCACTAGACTAGGTGGACCCTCAGAGAGCTGACATAGTCCGGACTGTTTTAGGGCTAAAAAATAATAATGGAATCATAGAATATCAGGGTTGGAAGGGAATTTAGGAGGTCACCTAATCCAACCCCCTGCTCAAAGCAGGACCAATCCCCAGATGGATTTTTGCCCCAGATCCCTAAGTGGTCCCCTCAAGGATTGAACTCACAACCCTGGATTCTGCAGGCTAATGCTCAAACTACTGAGCTATTCCTCCTCCATCATCTAGAATACGTGGAAGAGCCACGGATGCTGGGGAGATCTGTTGGAACCTGGACCAAATCTGAAACTTCACCCACTTCTGCAGGTAAGTACATCATGCCGAGGACATTCTACTGTGTAACATAACCTCTTGTATCTCCCTTGAACAGGAGCTTTTAGGTGTTGGAACCAAGCAGGAGTCATGCCTTGAGGTGGAGAATTCCTAAGTTGGAATGCAGGGTATGTACATTCTTTGTTCTATGAGAAGAGGTGCGGAATGGCCGGGAGAGAGACTGGTGAGCACGTCGTGAGCTGATACACGTAAGGGTACCAGGTCTGACTCGGTCAACTAGGCACAATCAGAATGACACGAGCTCCATCCCTTTTTATTTTCAGCACGACCATCGACAGCAGGGGAAATGGAGTGCTGTCCCATCCCCGCTCTAGAGCAGTAGTGTGGACATTTCTTGTTCAGGTGAGTGGCAAACAGGTGTGTAGACTATATCCCGCCCATCACCTGAACTGTTTGTGAAGTACTGTCGGGTGTACCTCCCACTCATGGTCGTGTGGGAATTTGCAACTGAGACTGTCCACTATCAAGTTTTGTGTATCTGGGAGGTACGCTGCAGACGCTGTAACGTTGTGGGAGATGTACCAATTCCATAAGCTCATCACTGTTGTGTATAGTGAGGGCTATCTACGTCTCCTGCCAACTGATGTAGTACATAAAGATCCTTAAAGACAACATGGCTTGTGTGTGATCCTGTGACCAGCGGAAGAAAATGGGTGCAGGTTTTCCTGACCGCTATCTGCACATTGATGTGGAGGGATATCTCTGAAGGCTACCATTTGCCTTGCATTGTGAGGCCGTTTAGGTGCATGGCCCACCCTATGAGTGAAGCGCTGGTGATGAGGAGTAATGGCGGTGATGTTTGAGAAGGGGATCCCTTTGCAAACATTGTCTGGGCCTTCCAACAGTTCAAGGAGTTTTTGATCCTGGTGGGTAACAACAGGGATTTGTCCAGTCTGTCCTTGTTTGGTCTGTAAACTGAGCTGAACCACATTTGGAGACATCAAATGTGAAGCCTGGAATGTGGTATGACTGCCCTCCCCACTCTCCATACACCCTATGAGTTGGAAGCAGAGTCTGGTTGGTATTTGTGGGCTGCTTTGAGCAGTGTCTATGAGTGCGACGAGTCAAGATGGCCCCTACATATTCCAGGCTTTGCACTGGAGTGAGGATTGTCTTCTGGATGTTGATCTGTAGGTCCAGTTCTGCGAAGTGTATTGTAGCTTTGGTGATGGGGAGAGCCTCTCAAAGAGACTGGGCTCTCAGGAGACAATCGTCCAAGGAGAGGTAGATCAGTATCCCTTGAGAATGTGAATGAGCGGCCACCACTGATAACCTTGGAGAATACTCTGTGGACTGATGGGGAGGTATTGGCAGCGGTTGTGATCCAGAGTGAACCCAAGGAATTGTTTCTGAGCTGGTAGGATTGAGATATGAAAATAGGTGTCCTGTAGGTCTAGGGCTATCTAGGTCTCCTTGTTCCTGTCATTGCTAAAGCGACCATCTTGAATTTTTGAGCCTTGACAAACTTGTTGAGAGCTCTGAGGTCTAGTATGGGTCTCAAACCTCCCTTCCTTTTGGGTATTAGGAAATAACGAGCATAGAACTCCTTGCCTCATAGATGTTAGGTACTGGTTCTATGGCTCCTAACCGGAGGAGGAGATCTATCTTCTGCCATAGTAAACTCTTGTGAGAAGGGTCCCTGAAGGAGGATGGGGAAGGGTGTTGTGGAGAGGAATGGGGAGGTAAAAATGGATGGAGTACCCAGTTAGAATAATCTCTAGGATCCATTGGTCCAATGTTATGCATTCCTAGGCTTGAATGCTGCCAATTAGTGGCCAAATGGATATAGAACAATGGTCAGCTGTGTCAGTCGGGGGGAGTGGTCTAATGGTGCCTCAACCTGCCCGTCAAAAGTGGTGCTTAGACATAGAGGGCTAGGATGAAGATTAGGAGCCAGGTGGTTTGCGATTAGGGAATTTCCCTTTCTTTCTTTGTGACTCGTAGTGGCAGTGAAGTTGGTACTGAGATGCCTGTGGTCTATGCAAGGACAGGGGTAACGCTGGAGTCTTTCAGGGTGTGACGGGAGATGTCAGTCTTCCTGGCAAAGAGCTTCATGCCTTCAAAGGAAAGGTCCTCACATGTGGACTGTACCTCTTTTGGAAAGCTCAATAAATGGAGCCATGACATTTGTCACATCACCAGAGTCAGGGAGACGGATCTAGCTGCCATGTTGGCTGCATCGAGGGCAGATTCCAGTGGTAGACTTTAAGGTCAGAAGGGATCATTATGATTGTCTAGTCTGACCTCCTCCACAACGCAGGCCACAGAATCTCACCGACCCACTCCTGTCATAAACCCCTAACCTATGTCTGAGCTATTGAAGTCCTAAAATCATGGTTTAAAGACTTCAAGGTGCAGAGAATCCTCCAGCAAGTGGCCTGTGCCCCACGCTGCAGAGGAAGGCAAAAAAAACCCAGGGCCTTTGTCAATCTGCCCTGGAGAAAATTTCTTCCCGACCCCAAATATGGCAATCAGCTAAACCCTGAGTATGTGGGCAAGTGATGTCTTTGTCACTAATTGGCCCTCCTGGATAATGGCCTTGAATGAGTCACAATGTGCTTCTGGCATCTTTTCAATAAAGTCATTCCATTTTGAGTAATTTATGTAATCGTATTTCGTCATGAGGGCTTGGTAGTTGGCAATACGAAACTGTAGAGTGGCTGAGGAGTACGCTTTTCTAATGAACAGATTAAGGCACTTCCAATCCTTTGCATATGGAGAAGTTCTTGACTGGTGTTGTCGACCATGGGAGTTCATGGTGTGATGGAGTTGAGTGGTGGATGGGAGAATAGGAATACAGCTTCCTTAGTGGGCACATAGTATTTTTTTGTCCACTCACTTGCAGGTTGGGCCACTAATGCCAAGGTGTGCCACACAGTCCCTTGTCAGGTCTAAAATGGCCTGAATCAGGAAGGTGATCTTTGGGGAGGCAGAAGAATGGAGTATCAAGGAGCTGATGGTGGGTATCCTTGACTTCCTTCAATGGAATCTAGAAAGCATCAGCCACCCTCTTTGTCAACTCCTGAAGGGAAAAAAAGTAGTCTGCGAAAGATTGTGGAGAAGGCATAACGGCTTTGTCTGAAGAAACGGAGGATATGGTCTCTGGTATCACTTCCTCTTCAGTACTGGCTTCCTGTTCCTTTAAGTCTTGAGACAATTCCGAAGCCCTGGATAGTGTGGCCAAGGGACTGTGCCTCAAGGGTTCTCGAGCGAGGCTTGGAGCTCGAGAGGCATGCTAGCAGCACGCCACCCAAGTGTCCCAATATGGCCATTGGGGTGGTGGTGGCATAGAACCCAGTGGTGGCACCCATGGGTAGCCATACCAGGATGGTGGTGTTGGGACCATCTGTGGATATATCCTTGGGCTCTCTTGGTAGTGAGCACCATATGGAGCTTGGGAGGAGTACTGCAACACTACCTCCTCAGGCTCACTGTTTGAACTCTCGCTAGAGAACAGAGGAGCATGGCATGGGAGTGGGGATACTTCCAAGACTCTGCCAAGCATGAGTGCAGAGGTCTCGGTACTGAGAGTAGGGGACTCCGGTGCATCCGTGATGTGGATGTATCTTGATGAATGGCGGAGTTCCCCTGGTACCAATCATGCCAGTCCCCTGGTACCAATGGTGGTAGTGGTGCCAGGGGGGACAGAGATCTTTTCTGCACCAGTCGCTTGGCTGCCTGGCGAGCCATCACTGGAGGTATTGATGCAGGCTGGGAGCGTCTTTTAGAACTGTGCTTACTCCTGTCTTTCAGTGCCGATGACTCAGTGCCCATGCCCATTGGGTCCGTCAGCAGTACCAGTTGCTGTCGGTTTCCATGAGCCATGGGTGCCGGACTGAGATGGCACCAGTGCCAAAGATACTGAGTGAGATGGTAATCACTTGCAGCTATCTCGGCGCTCACTATGGGGACTTCCTGCTCTCTTCTTAGATGATTTGTGAGAGGGGTCCACAGCCCTTAGATGTAGAAGGCTGTGGGGAAGACTCAGGTCTATCAGGAAACTGGGGTCGGAGAGCTGCCTCCATGAAGATAATCTTCTGGCAGAGTTCTCTGTCTTTGCAGGATCTTGGCCAGAGTTGTTGGCAAAGGCAACACTTTTGTTGTACGTGACCTCCCCTGAGGCAGTGAATGCACTGAGTATGCTTACTGCGACTGGAATCACCTCTTCACAAGTGAGGCAACTCTTAAAGCCCAGCAAACTGGGCATATCCCGTTGGGGGAAAGGGTCCCCAATGGGGGAGAAAAGGCCAGAAGAAAAAAAAAAGTTGTCTCTTTTTTTTAAGGATAAAATAAAAATAGAAAAACAACTAGTAACTATAGGTATGTGAATTAAGATGATAGTCTTAATGGACTACTAATGGCTCCATCTCTAGGCAGGGACAATTGAGAAGGAACTGAGGAGGGTTAGGCCACGCATGCTGGCTAGCCTCATGGCACAGCACGAGGAGAGACAATGTATGTGCGGGCACAACGGACACTGCTATTGAAGTTCTCAGATTAGCAGTGCAGGGATGCAAGCACGCTTTCAGTGGAACACCCATAAGGACACTACTTGAAGAAGAATCTCTATTTTTCTTTTTAAAACAGAGTTAAAAACAGATTCTGTTACCATCTGCCTGTTTACTGCTTACATAGCCCTCATATATAGTGTCTAATCAGTAAGTTCTGACAGCTTGATTTACAATCACAGTTTCTTATTTGTTGTCACCATTTTCAGACACTTAACTGTACTCTTAAAAACTCTCTATCAAGAAACTAACAGAATTAAAAAAGTTTCCCCTCACACCAGGCTGAAATAACATTGTTATGACTGCTATATAAAAAGACAAAAGACGGGATGAGGAAACCTATGCAATCAGAAACTGTGATTAAATAAAAAAAAAAGTTATTATAATACTGAATAAGAGAATACAATTACTGCAATGCCCAAATGTAATCTGCTAAAGAGAGCTTTTACCAGGATTTTACACGATAAACCTACCTCCTGGTGACAAAAGCATGTACTTGAACATTAAGAACATATTATTTTAGATATGGGCTCTAAATCATGAATAAAGGACAACTCAAGGCATATACAGATAATGCAACTGATTCTTACATAGCACGCAGAAAGCAAGCACTGCACGCTCCTGAGGAGAGCCAATTCATCACAACAAAGATGAGTAAATCAAGAGGTACAGCTATCTCTGCCTAGTCCTTCATACCCCATCTCAAGGGACTGAACAGACATCCCTTCAACAGCAAGTAGATCTCTGGGGTAGGAGGTTGTTGGTGGGGGGTTGGGCGTTTTTTGAGGGAGGGGGGCGCACAATGGGTTGGCACAAGAGATTAAGCTGGGCAAAATAGACAGTGCTAGCTCCCAAGGAGAGGACTGGAGAATCCTCACTTCCTCATTGTGATCCCTGGCTCTACTATTCACTGGTCCACGTGGAGGAGACTGAAGAATCCCCATCTCCTTTTATAATTTGCAGGATTATAATAAAGATACAGGAGTAACCCCTTAGCTAAAATTGTGGCAAATGAATTAAGCACATGCGTACACGCACTCCTCCTTCTTCTAACAAAAAATGTTTGCATCTAGGAAAGGGAATTTTTTTAAACAGAGCTTCAGATTAAAAGTATAAGATATTTTTGAAAATATTATCTAACAGTTTCTTGATCTAGATATGAAATATTCCTTCTATTCATATTCTTGAGTGAAGTCCAATGCATAAACTATCTTTGATGAGATCACATGCTATTTTTGTTTTTAGTTATTCATTACAAAAATATAAATCTTGGAGCTTCAACAGGTTCCCACAGAATTATTATAACCTTCTGCATAGGTATCAAAGAGTGTATAAACTCCACAGGCAGGAATTTAGAAAATCTAGAAGATCAATAGTTACAGTTCAACGAGTTTAGAACTTCTGCAAAAATACTTGCAAACTGTAAGCTTTGTAAACAAATTTGTGTGGTGCAAATGATGCGCTGAATTCCATTATCAATATGGCTATTTATACTTCCAAGAGACCATATGATAGGGTTAGTTGTTTTAGTTTTTTTGTTTGTGTGGTTCCCCCCGCTACATGATTACAAGAAGCCATTGTAGGCCTAGAGAATTCGTGCAATCTAAAGAGAGAAATCATCTTCTCCATAATGCACCCAACCTACCAGGCCAACATACAACAAGCCTATGAGCTGGTCAAACTCATAGTACATTTAAAAAATTACACAAAAGTTGATTTTTTGCTGTCAATACAAAAAGAAAAAAAATCAGTCTTTCTGCTTTGAAGACACTGGCGAGGCAGAAAAATAGCAAACGCCTCTCAATTTAATTGCATTGCTTTTCTTGTCTTTCTAAATTTGATCATAAGTGTGATACCAGCAGCAAAAGCAATGACTACTAAATTCTGTATGAAAATAAGTCATTAAAGTTGCACTTAGCTCTTTCCACTTTCAGTTAACATCTCAATGTGCATGGACATAGTCTATTCAAAAAGAATGTTCTAAACTTACCATATATATGAAAAGAGGCACAATGCTCTGCAATGCTCCCATATATTGTCCAAGAGCTATGTTAAATCTTTCAATATACAGATCTGGAGGGCTGGCCTGCAAGAAATGGTAAAAGGGAAGGAGTAATTTTAACACAAAGGAAGACACAAATGTAGGACACCATGAACGACACTTTCAACTCAAAACTCCCAAAGCTAAAAAGGATGCAACACTTGGTCCAAGAGGGACAAGTCACATATTAATCTAGAATTCCTATTTCCAATTAGAATTAGAACAACCTCCACCAAGACACCCAGCAAAAACTTAGGGTACGTCCAGACTACTCACCGGATCGATGGGTAGCGATCGGTTTATCAGTGATTGATATATCGTGTCTAGATGAGACGCGATATATCGATCCCCGAACGCATTCCCGTGGACTCCGGAACCCCACCAGGACGAGTGGCGGTAGCGGAGTCGACAGGGGGAGCCGCAGCCATCGATCCTGCATTGTGAGGACGGGAGGTAAGTCGAAATAAGATATTTCGACTTCAGCTACACTATTCCCGTAGCTGAAGTTGCGTATCTTACATTGACCCCGCCCCTAGTGTAGACCAGGCCTCAGCCTATGACACCCAGTTTCCCACCCAGAAATGCGTCATTATTCTGACAAGTATGTCCAATTATACCTCCAGCATGGCTGTAAAATAAACCATTATCTAGAACAATCAAGTATGTACATTTAACTAAGCATCCAAACATTCTTTTGAAAGGTTTAGTCTGTCAGGGCTAGATCCTGACAATGAATCTGTATGGGCACTGAAGTGTGCCTGCATAGATCCATTTTTAGGATCTAGCTCAGAAGTGGACAAACTGCGGCCCACGGGACCCTCCTGCCCAGCCCCTGAGCTCCTGACCCGGGAGGCTGGCCCTCGGCCCCTCCCCTGCTATCCCCCCATACCCACAGCCTCAGCTCGCCTCACCACTGGCGCAACGCTCTGGGCAGCTGGGCAGCGCAAGTGCAGAGCCACAGCCTGACCCAGTGCTCTGGGTGGCGCGATAAGGGGGCAAGGAGCGGGGGATAGGGAGTGGGGTTTAGATAGAGGGCAGGGGAATTCTGGGGGTGGTTGGGGCCAGGGGTGTGGATAGGGGTCGGGGCAGTCAGAGGGTGGGGAACAGGGGCGTTGGATGGGGCAAGGGTGCCAGGGGGGTCAGTCAGGAATGAGGGGGGGTTGGATGAGGCAGCAGGAGGCAGTCAGAAGTGGGGGGTCTGGGGTGGTCAGGGGACAGGGGAGTTGGATGGGGTGGAGTCCCGGAGAGCTGTCAGGGGGCGAGAAGCAGGGGGAGTCGGATAGGAGGCGGGGATCGGGCCACGCCTGGCTGTTTGGGGAGACATAGCCTCCCCTAACTGGCCTTCTGTATATTTTTGGAAACCCAATTGCCTGCCCCTGATCTAGCTCTTAGGCCTTATAGTGACATTAAGCCACTGCTCAGCATATACGGTAACGTGGAGCCACATTGCCCAAGTGGGAATCCAGGAAGCATTTGTTCCTCAAGGAACTGTGTGTCTGGGTTTTGCTGAGTTTTTCAGTGTAAGGCATTTCAGACGTTTAGTTGGAGGTGGTGAGAGACATAATGCCTTATGAAGTTTCTAGGGCAGAAGCAACAGCACCACTCTCAACGGGTTTGCTACTCTCCAAGGCCAGCCAAGTTTGCTATTAAACTTGAACAGGTAACATGCCTTCCCTTGCACCGTCTCCTTCCCACAGTGCTAGGAGAAGCAGGTAGTTCTTATGCTGAGAAGAGCATGAGGACTGCAACAGTGGTTGAGCCCTGTGCAGTGGCAGAAAGAGATGCACATTTCTCAAGCGGATCTACCACACCGACTCTTAGTGCTCACTCAGAATGGTTTGCATTAAATTAATTCCTGCAGTTAGGTGTGCAGTCATTTAGCCACACCTCAAATATTGCCTCATCTTCACAAGCCAGAATTCTAACTTCTAAAAAGGTAATTTCACTGTTGCCAGTATTTTCATAAAGAAACACTAATGCTACTTCTAATATGTTCAAAACCAATCATTCCATACATCTCTGGCCTCAGAGTCAACCTCTGCCTCTTCGTCCAAGATTTCCGCCTCCTGGCTCAGTCCACTCTCGACTGGCATGCAAGCCAACGAAGTATCCTAGAGGCCTTTGCAGTGCAGGTGGGGTCATCACCGAGTATCGCGTCCAGCTCTTTGTAGAACCGGCAGCTCATGGGCACAGCACTGGAGCGGTGGTTTGCCTCTCGCACCTTGTGGCAGGTGTTCTACAGCTCCTTCACTTTTACCCTACACTGCAATATGTCCCAGTCATAGCCCCTTTCTATCATGCATCGTGAAATCTCTCTGTAGGTATCGTAATTCCTATGGCTGGAGTGCAGCTGGGACTGCACAGCCTCCTCTCCTCAGGTGCTGATGGGGTCCAGCAGCTCGGCACTGCTCCAAGCAGGGGATCGCCTGGTGCGTGGAGCAGACATGGCCACCTGGAAAGATGCGCTGAGACCACTGCATGCATCACCAAGCAAACAAGAAGGGGACTTTCAAATTTGCAAAGGAATGTACGGGGTGGGGATGACAGTTGGTCACCTGAGGGCAGGTCACTAAGTTCAAACCAATTACCAGAGAGGTGAGAACATGCATTGTGGGACACCTCTCGGAGGTCTATCACAGCACTGTAATCAACCAGGGCGTCTACACTGGCACTGGCTGCGCTCTAGCCCCGGCGCAGAAAGCCGTAAGCCTCTCGTTGGGTTGCGGTTTTTAGAGCTCTGCACCTGCGCTATTTCTGCATACAAAGTGGCTTGGCAGTTTCTACACCTCGGGAGTTCCAGCGCAGAAAGCTGCTTTACTGCATAGAAACCTGCCAGTGTAGACAAGACCTTTGGCAGAGCTCCTCAAAAGGTATTGAGACACCTACCTTCCACTAATTTTAATTGATTTTCAGTTACCTTAATGATTAAACTCTTGTTTTCATGGATTGAAAAGACTGTTTAGGACAGCGTATGGAGACTTGTTCTAAGGTTGGGGTAGGGACGGAGCATAGACGCTTTGAAAGCGGAAGACATACAACAGCCAAAATTTCATTAGCATAATTCTACGCTACGCCAGGTTTGGCTTCCTAGCACTAGAATTAATTCTGACGATTTTTAGAAATGTATACGGCTGTAACTGAAAAGATAGACGCGATGACCTTTTCATATGAACGTTACCTAGACATACTATTTTGAGATGCTTTTCTTGCACTTTAGAATTTTAAGGTCCCATATTTGCAAAAAAAAAGTTCTTTATAACTAAATTTTATAATTTAATAATCAGTGTTTGACTCCAAACAAACACTAACAATAAATTATTTGGTAGTTTTAAGAATTTAGCTTCTTATTTATATGGCTCTTCGTTAAACTGAGATACTAAATGGAAATTCAAATTAAGGTGGATGCATAGAGTGTTTCCAAGTTTGACAGCTAGTTGCTTGACAGACGCATCATGGCTAAAGATTACCACAAGGAAACAATTAACTGCTAGAACACCACACATCTATTTCCATACAGTTTTAAAACCTGGTGCAAGCCATTAGAGCAACGTGATAAAACATTACCAAAAAATTACTAAATAAACCCATTTTGATAAGAAGTAGGGACGGTTCTCTGTTACAGAGAATCATGATGAAAAGTAAATGACCAACATAACTTCAAGTTAGTGATTTCAAAGTGAGACGTTCATATTTAATAAAATTCTGACTACTAGTTTGAAAAAGGAAAGCGTAACAAATAATTCCCCAACTAGAGCAACTTACGTAAGTGCAATACCAGGAATGATCACGTCTCTCACTGTCACAGTCTAATTAGGCACATCCACAAGTGCAATTAATTTTTGCTGTTTTTCACACTGGGAAAATTAATCTGTCAAGCTTCTACAACAGAAATAGATGTGTTGATTTTTTTTTCATGGCCACATCCATTAAAGATTAAGTTTTTCCAACAAAATATCCACTAAAAATTATGAGATTAAATTTAGTTCTTTCAGCTTTTTGGGACTAAGTCCATCAGAAAACTGAACTCAGGGCTGCCAAGCCAAAGGAACCCCACAAGCCCTCTGCCTAGACAGACCGGAAGGAGGTCTCTATTAATGTCTAAAGAATGACAAATTAGCCATTTTTCAGCTGCCTCATTTCTGAAATTCTGCTCAGCCCACTCACCTCACACATGCAATCTGGCTCTTAGGAAAAGTGTTCAATAAGCATACTCCATTTTTACTGGGGCACACAGTCACCTTCTCTGCCTATTAGCTGGAAGGAAGGGGGGATAAGACAAAGAAATCCTGGCCCAAAGTCTCTCCACAGATGCAACAGAGAGGACCCGAAAGAGAAGGGCCATTCAACAGACCCACTCACTCCAATAAATGGTGATCAGAGAGGTGAGAACCCCTATGGCAGTATAAGCAGCTGGGAAGCCATCCTGTGCTCAACTCTCTCCTCCCACTACATCAATATTATTTGAATTCTAGTAGCACCCAAAATGTAGGCACTTTCCACAAACGGGACGACAGTCCCTATCTTATAAAGTTTATGATCTATGACAAGCGGCACATACATTATATATTTTAATTAAATATACTTTGGCTTCTGTTTGTGGTTTGGGCTGCTCACCAGCCCACCCTACTATTGATATCCAAGAATAAACTCTTTCAAGCTAAGCAATATTTTCCTATTCTGTTTCTGTTAACTTTTCAGTGTCACCTAATGAAG
The DNA here is from genome assembly GCF_025201925.1 of Gopherus flavomarginatus. Lineage (NCBI taxonomy): Eukaryota > Metazoa > Chordata > Testudines > Testudinidae > Gopherus > Gopherus flavomarginatus. Next base: position 123,986,039 of record NC_066622.1, on the reverse strand, counting down.
TGTTATTCAGCCTTGTACATTCATTTTACATCCACCCCTTTACACTGTAGTTTCTCCAGCAAAGAATGTATGAAGTGGGAGCCTGGCAATCAATTTGAAACAGAGGAGACGGGAGGCAATGAATACTGACGCAATACATTGTACTCTGTATGTTTTGTAACTTTAACGGGGGTGTAGAAGTGGCTGTGATCCATTAATGTTAAGAAAAAAAGTTAATTGGTCTTTTTTTTAGTTTGCAATTAGTATAGCAGTATTCATTCTAGACAGAACTGCTGCCTGTGTCAAAATTAAAATACAGCCCTCTGCAAAGTCTAAGCTACTTTGCAACTAAACTTATTTGGATTCTACTGCCATCTACAGTACAAGTTATAAATCTCAAATTTCAGAGTGGTAGCTGTGTTAGTCTGTACCAGCAAAAACAACAAGGAGTCCCTGTGGCACCTTAGAGATTAACACATTTTGGGGGGCATAAGCTTTCGTGGGCTAGCAACCACTTCATCAATCTCAAATTGATAACCAGGAGTAATACTGGACATTAGGAAAGCTAAAGATTCTAAGTTTATAAACACCATTTCCTCTTGCATTTTTAGGGCTCTTTTCAACCCCTCTGAAATCATTAAGCCTTTGTATTGACTTCAATGGACGGTGAACTGGCCCCTTAATGCAGTATTCAAAAGAATATGTACATGGGACAAATACTCTCTAGTCTAGAAGGAACTGTGTCAAGTAAAAGCATCTCTGTGATAAACCCACTACAGATAGAGGATAGGTGTTAATAAGACTAGAAACCAGCAAAACTAAAAAGCCTGTCCGGAGATATCAAATGCTCAAGCATTATGTTCAGATATTTGACAGCTTTACAATCTTTTTTTGTTCAGTGTTCCCAATAAGAAATTTCAATGTGAGGATGACTAGTTTGTTCTGGCATACTAGTTATACACAGATGCTCTCTAACGCAGCTGTTACACAACTGCTGCTAACTACTCTGCTTGCTGAGATGACATTTTGCAAGCCTGCCATTTCAATTATCACCCACTCTCTTGACACAAAATTATACTATTACCACCTTGTACAAGGCCCCATCTTCTGTATCTATCCCTAATAAATCCCACCAGTTAGGCAAGCGTTTGTCTGCTCAGCTACAGTACTGTAGAATAGTTGCCGTGCTGTGGGCCATCTATGCACTGAAATACTACATGTCTTAAGAATTTTTAAGTGCTAGATAGTAATAGGTAGTTTCCAGACTACAATCTGTCCTGCTCCAACTTAAATGACACATAGTCCTTTAAAAACTTGAAATATCCCCCTTTTATAGGAAAAGTAAATGTGTTATCTTCAGTCAGGCATGGAAAAAAATGTTCCAACCACAGTAGATTGGTGTGATAGGCTCCACTACACCTAAGTTCATCATATCAAAGTTGCCTTGCTCTCTTGGGTTTGCTTCATTTAAAAGATGTTCAGAATACCTTCTCCATTTATCTTTATGCAACTACCGTCAGCCAACACCACACCAGTTTCATCTTTGACGAACCTCACTTCCTTTATATCTTTAGTCCTTTGTCCGATGCTTGTGTCAAGTCTTTGTTCCTAGTCTTGTGTAAAGTTCTTCGAATATATTTGCTTTTGCAACTACATTCCTGACCAATTTCTTTACATCCTTGTATTCCTCCAGGTCTTATTTGCTCCTACTCATTTGCCAGAGTCTGCTATAGCTGGTTCCAAGCCAAACTGAAAAAGAGGAGGGTTGGTGCCAGACTGGCAGCCGGCAACAAAAAATTGCCAAAAACTGATACTACGCCTTTACCTCAATATAACACTGTCTTCAGGAGCCAAAAAACCTTATTGTGTTATAGGTCAAACCGCGTTATATTGAACTTGCTTTGATCTACCGGAGTGCGCAGCCCTTCCCCGAGCACTGCTTTACCGCGTTATATCCGAATTCATGTTATATCGGGTCACGTTATATCGAGGTAGAGGTTTACTTTAAAACTTAACCATCTTGCTTAGTATTTTAGAACAATGTTTACATGCTATGCAGCAGCTACAAATACCCCCAACCATGTCTCCCTTTATAAATGCCACACCAATTCCTGTCCCACTCACACATCTGGTACCTGTTACTAGATACAATTTCACGCTTTGATCTGCACTCTGAGACAAGCAAGCCCTCATTAAAATTAGCAGATGTTTTTTCATTTATTTCAATAGGTGTTCAAGTGGACCTTTTATGATGAGTCTGCTCTGGACCCAGTACTCCGCTGATACCCACCTACAGTTGAGTTGTACACAGTCTAACTTGCTTTGTGAAACTGTCATTTGGAGTAACCCAAGCTCCAGTGCAGATTACAGCAAGCAAAACTGAAGGAGAGGCAGCTGAAATTGGCTGATGCAGGCAAAAATCTTTGTACAATGCTACTAGCTTACTATGCTAAGATTGGGAACCCACGACAGTCGTATAGCACAAAATCCTCTGCTTACTAAAGCCACTTTCAAGGTCCAATCCTGGAAACCTTCTGTGAGCAAAGCTCTCATGAATTCAGTGTGAGTTCACCTGCAGAGAACTTGTACAATCAGACCCACAGTGCAAATTGTTTAACATCACCTCAAGTTGTGAGTGTTAGAATCCTTTCACACACACTCCATCATTTTACAGTGTGAAAGCTTTTATGTATGAGTTGAACTACACGTAACCATTCCACAACAGGGAGTTCTATCCACTGAAGTTAAAGCTAGAACTATATTTATGAATACGACATTCCATAATCTTGAGATTTAAACAGCAATAATTTTTATTTATTTGTATAGCATTAATGGTGTGCTAGAGGTTTCCCAGACAGGTTCAGAGATAGATACCTGACAAATAATCTAACACTTAAGGCCTGTTCTAAACAGAGTTGCAGTGGTTTAAACTGAACGTCTTTTTAAAAAGTGAATTTAGTTAAACCTTGTGCAAATTCCTGTATGGACATTCTTAAAACCAATTTAAAGCTGGATAACATTGTTTCAGTTTAAGTCAGCTCCTTAATGTATGAAACTAAACCAAAATAAGAAGACACTGACAATGATTTATGTTACGTTAAGCCAGATTTTTTTCAGTTAAATAAGAGAGTTTAGGGTAAGCAGCAGAAATGTCACTCCCCAAGAGTCAGTTTTGCAAATACTTTGGAAAGTATAAAAATAGCTGAAAAAACACAAGACTGTTGTCCTAACAAGAAACCAAGATGCTCAGTTTTATTTCATAATACATCTTTAAACTGGTTCTTGATCACTTAGTGAATGTATAGTTCTACATTAGAGAGTATAAAGATATATTTTGAAAACACGCAAGTATAAACTGGCGGAGTTTAACTGTGAAAATAAGAAGGCATGATTAAAATACCAAAATGTCCCACCTCCCTCATTATGAGTACATAAAAAAAAATGAATTGTTTTAGCAAGAGAATTTAGCATTCTCCAAAATGCCAGTGTGCAACTATGGGCCTAGTAGACACGGACAAAACTGCCTACTAGAATTATTGCCAATTAGTTTTTCTGCTAGAAGCTGGGACTGGAAGGCAGAGAACGGATCATTCAGTAATTGCCCTGTTCTTTCATTCCCTCTGAAGCACCTGGCACTGGCCACCATCAGAAGACGGGGATACTAGGCTAGATAGACCAGTGGTCTGACTCAGTATGGCCATTCTTTATTCTACTGAGATTTTCTTGTAGGAACCCAGGCTAAGTGAGGAATCTTTGCCCATGCACGTTCCAAATTATATGATTTGTTGTATATGAAACAAAATATTATAGCTAGAGTCAAAGGTCATGACATTACATCATACCATAATAATTCTATCACCTGTCAGAAGGTGTGTTCAATCTAAGCAAAGAAGCTGTTGCAAAGACAGAGACTGCACGAAATAGTTGTCTCACTTATTCTTGCAATAGGTTATAGCAGCTATTTTTAGAAGAAGAATTTAGTGCGTCCATGCACAAACGCCTTTAAAAACAGTAAATTCTTAAATTCCTGAAGGAACTCTCTCAGAAGCCAGTACTACAGCAGGGAGCAAGGGATTTTTAGGAAATTTCCGAACACAAAGCATTGCATCGTAGGATGGAATTAGGAGGACTTGCTGAACCAGTGCGATGATTGTCAATTCTCGTATAAATGGAAGCAAAAACGTGTATACAGCACCAATTCAGCAGGACCTGAGCTGAATACTTAATTCTAGATATTGCAACCAGTAACTATAACTAATGTTGTAGAACTGCTGGGATGGCTCTTATGTGGGGATGGAAGACATTGTAAGGAAATTATTTTTATTTCTTGGTTACTTTTACAGCACAGAAAGGTGTACTAGGCAGTTCACAGTAGACAAAGAATGAGCCCCTGCCCCAAAATGCTTACAGCCTTAATTTAGATGAGAGTAACATCAGCATGATCACATTATTACATATTTTGATGTGTTCATTTATATTTAAAAACCAAAAACAGATCTTAATTAAAAGCAGCAAAAAACCCCATCATTAATTTGAAGCATTGTGCAAAAAAAAAGTGAGGTTTATAGGCATGGTACTATATTTTCACCAAGTGAAAACAAAGATCTGCTATATTTGAAGACTCCTATATGTTTTGTGTTACTGCTTGACTTTTAAGTCAGCAAGTAACTATAATATCAGTTTTCAAAAGTGATTAAAGTCAATTACATGACTCTGTTGTAATTTTAGTTTAATTGTTAACAACTAATGTCAGTGCAACATTCACTTGAAATAAACAAGAACAGAACTACCTACAGCATAGCAATAAAAGTACAGCTATAGTTTTCCATTTTCAGCCTGCTGTTTGAAAACCTTCCGGCTGCCCTAGACTTCCAGTTGACCAAGTGATAACAATTTGGAGAATGCTACATTATAATTTCCATGTTAGAAATTCCAAACATAACACAACACACAAAAGAAATGGATGACAGACACTGTACAAATATCAGAAATGCAGAGTGTGATAGGAACACACAAGCTGTATTATGATTGCTGTAAACCACTGACATCTAGGGATAGGTAAGAAAAATGCACATTTGTCTCTATCTCAAAGAATTTGTATTTAACGGTACACAATTTACACCTACTTTTTACCATCTCATACATAACTCACCAAGCTTTTTCTTTTAATATGCACAAAGGTCTCCACTTTCTGATCTACGTGGATTGTAAGTGACCTTGTGTGCTTTAGATGAGCAAAGCTGAGTCAAGCACCTGTTTGATGCATTTGTCGTCTGCATTATGTTCAGATTTCCACTATCAAAGCTTTCATTTTAAAATCTATTAACTCTCAGCTCTTATGCTTGCAATGACAACTTGCCAAATATGAACCAAGTCTAAACCAGTGTTATACAGTCTAAACTTTCCTACGATTGTGCTATTGTCTAAATCTCTGTCTGTTAATTAGATATCAATTTCCTGAATTGCAGGCACTAATCTTGATAGCAACCCCTTCCTAAATGCTGGTTCCAGTACAATGGTAGATCCCAGGAAAACAACAAAATTAGATTGTGCAGCTTCTTACCTGCAGCTCCTTTGAGACTCTCTCTAAGTGGTTAGTTATCTTTTTTATTAGGTCACTATACATCTGTTCCGAATGCTGCTGGCATACACATTTATACACACAACTGCAGAAACAAATATAGGAACAATGATGAATTTACAACAGTTTGCAATGGAGGGCAGTGAACATTTAAAATACTGCTTTAAATCTCAACTTAGAAGGCAATAAGATGACACTTTAACAGCTTGTACACTAAGCCAATGACTAAGGCCCCAGTCCTGAAATCTCAGCATGGATCCCCATTGACTTCAATGAAGACCCACCATAATGGAGCTCAGGGCAGGATCAGAACCTAATGCTATCTAGGAAGTAATTTTGCATTTCTAAGTATATTGGTAATTCTGTCAACAGTACACTTTGACTGTTTCTCCTTCCATACACAGCATTAAAGTTACCATTTCACATACTCAATTCACGATTTTTTCAAGTTACTTTAATAATAAAATCTTTCCACTGAAATTACCAATACATTTAAAAGATTTCTGCTTCTAGAATTCATATAAGATATACAGCACTGTCAACCAGTCATAAAAATAAAAATGCACAAAAATCTGTTTTAAACCATCAAAAGCTACAGAATTTATTGCCAAGGATAAAACTTGGCTGACTGCCTTAGAATGAGAGCATATTACAAATTGCCAATCATTGGTCTAAGACTTTTGACATAAAACTGTTATCTCCACAGTAACATGAATTCAGGAGGCAATAAATGGAACCTTAAACCAACTAAATCCTAAAATGAGCAGTTAAGTCAAATCATCAACATTAGTTCTTCTTTTAAAAGATTTTATTTTCCCCCATGGCAACAAAATTACACATTAGAAATATACTTAAGCAGTAATAAAACAAATACAATACTTGCAGCAAGAATATGCCCTAAGCTAATCATAAACGTCTTGAAGATTAGACACAGCTTACCTTTGCCAAAATACAGGGTGGATAAAAATTGATTTTTTTTTAGGGATGTCGATTAATCGCAGTTAACTCATGCAATTAACTCAAAAAAAGTAATCACTATAAAGAATTAATTGCAGTTTTAATCGCACTGTTAAATAATAGAATACCAATTGAAATTTAATAAATATTTTGGATTTTTTTTACATTTTCAGAGAGAGAGAGAGAGAGAGAGACTTCTGTGTTGTAACTGAAATTAAAATGTATATTATGTTTTATTACAAATATTTGCTCTGTAAAAATGATAAAAGAAACAGCATTTTTCAATCCACCTTATACGAGTACTGTAGTGCAATCTTTGTTGTGAAAGTGCAACTTATAAATGTAGATTTTTTTTTGTTATATAACTGCACTCAAAAACCAAAAAAAATGTAAAGCTTCAGAGCTTACCAATCCACTCAGTCCTACTTCTTGTTCAGCCACTCGCTAAGACAAACAGATTTGTTTACATTTACAGGAGATAATGCTGCCCTCTTCTTACTTACAGTGTCTTATTTACAATGGCAGAAAGTGAGAACAGGCATTTGCATAGCACTTTTGTAGCTGGCACTGAAAGGTATTTACATGCCAAATATGCTAAACATTCATATGCCCCTTGATGCTTTGGCCACCATTCCAGAAGACATGCTTCCATGCTGATGATGCTTACTAAAAAAATAAGGTGTTAATTAAATTTGTGACTGAACTCCCTGGGGGAGAATTGTATGTCCTCTGCTCTGTTTTACCCACATTCTACCATATATTTCATGTTATATCAGTCTCAGATGATGATCCAGCACCTGTTGTTCTTTTTAAGAACTCTTTCACTACAGATTTGACAAAACACAAAGAAGGTACCAATGTGGGATTTCTAAAGATAGCTACAGCACTAGACCCAAGGTTTAAGAATCTGAAGTGCCTTCAAAATCTGAGAGGGACGAGGTGTGGAGCATGCTTTCAAAAGTCTTAAAACAGCAACACTCGTATGTGGAAACTGTAAACTCGAACCACCAAAAAAGAAAATTAACTTTCTGCTGGTGGCATTTGACTCATGAATATACAACGGTCCACACTGCTTTGGATCGTTATCAAGCAGAACTCATCATCAGCATGGACGCATGTCCCCTGGAATTGTGGTTGAAGCATGAAGGGACATATGAATCTTTAGCGCATCTGGCATGTAAATATCTTGTGATGCTGGCTACAACAGCGCCATGTGAATGCCTCTTCTCACTTCTAGGGGACATTGTAAACAAGAAGCGGGCAGCATTATCTCCTGTAAATGTAAACACTTGTTGGTCTGAGCAACTGGGTGGACAAGAAGTAGGACTGAGCGCACTTTTAGGTTCTGAAGCTTTACACTGTTTTGTTTTTGAATGCAGGTTTTTTTTGTACATAATTCTACATTTGTAAGTTCAACGTTCATGATAAAGAGACTGCACTACAGTACTTGTATTAGGTGAACTGAAAAATACTATTACTTTTGTTTTTTATAGTGCAAATACTCGTAATCAAAAATAAACATAAAATGAGCACTGTACACTTTGTATTATGTTGTAATTGAAATCAATATATTTGAAAACGTAGAAATCAGCCAAAATATTTAAATAAATGGTATTCTATTGTTTAACAGTGTGATGAATACTGATTAATTTTTAATCGCGCAGTTAATCATGATTAATTTGTAATTGCTCGACAGCTCTCTTTTTTTAAAATTAAAAATCAGATTTTTTATTTAAATTTGATTTTTTTATTTTGTTATTTAAACTATAAATTTTTCTAACAATAAACCTGTTTAAAATGAAATTTTAATTTAATACAAAATATGTTAAGGGCTAAAATTATAATCTCCTAAAACATTTAAATAAAAAAATAAATATGCTGAATCCACGAGCCTCTAATCAAACTTTGAGTTAAAGGCTGGTTTTCTATATTAAGAAAGAATCAGGGGAGAAATAGCTAACTTTTGAGGTCAAGCGTTTAAAAAATGGCACAATAGATCAAGCCTATGTAACTTCGACGTCATTTTCAAGAGACTTAGGCGAGTAGGAACATAAGCTTCAGTCACTTTAATTTAGGCATATTTACTATAGTTTATCCCTTTGTTTAATAAATCATTTAGTTGTAAACATAAAACATGTTTTGGTAAGAAAAGTTTATGTATCTAAAACATTTAAAGTTGTTTTGTTTAATCAAAGTAACTCTTATGTGTTTAATTAAACACTCATGTGTTTAATTAAATTTCAGTTACCATCTTAATGTAACTTGACACAAATCATGAGCAAAAAAGTTAATTATCTGGTAAATCAGTAGGTCATTCTCCATCTTCTAACAAATTAAAAATATATAATTATTAATCTGAAAATATTAAAATATACATTTCCTTAAGTAAATATATAGTTATAAATGTATACAGTTGTGCTTCCTTGGTAGCAAAAAGATGTACCAATTCTAGCATAAAGGCTCATTTAGTTGTAAACCAACATGTTTTAATGGTTATATTAATTAATAAGAATGCACCTCTCTCTAGAAAATAACTAACACAAATGGAAAAGTTGGTTTAAATCATTGATTTTAATCAAGGCTTCCCACTTCATTTAAATTAATGATTTAAAAATCAATCCACCCTACCAAAAACCTTTGCGGTTATATTAATACAACTTGTATTTTTTTTTAATTATGTGAATTTGGCTCTTTTGAAAGTTAATACTAATACTAATCCTTCTAGTACTGAAAAGCAACATGGACTAATGGATAGGAGAGCAGACTGGAACTCTGGTTCCTACTCTTGTCTCTGCCACTACCTGTTGTATGATCTTGGGCAAATCACTTCACTTCTCTGTGCCTGTTTCTCCTCCCCACATTTGGTCCATCTTATCTATTTAGAATGCACACAATTTGCAGCAGGGACTGCCTCTTACTGTGTGTCTGTACAGTACCTAGCACAATGGGGTTCTGATCCCAATTGAGGTCTCTAGGTGCTACTATAACACAAATTTATAACAAGCTAATGCCAAACTATAAACAACCTTCTCTACACCTCTGCTGAAGTGCCAAAATCTCAACTACAACTACTCCTGGGGGAATTCTGCACCACTGCACATGCACAGAATTTTATGTCCCCCGCAGATTTCTTTGCTTCCCCACAGAAAAATGACTTTCTGACAGGGAAGCAAAGGGAAGCACAAGAGCGGTCAAGCGACCTTCCCCAGCAGTATGTTTCAGTGGCCCAGGGCAGCCAGCAGAGAGGTAAATCATTGTGGGGCAGGAGGTGGGACTGGGAAAGACCCGGCTAGTGGCTCCTATCCTGCACCAGGCTCAGCTGCTAGTCCTGGCTGGAATGGGGAGGATGGGACTTCCTCTTCCCCTGCACGGCATTTGGAGCCGGGTCAGACCCACCCCCATATGTCTCCACCGACTGTGGGAAGTCTGCCAACCCCCTTTCCACCTCCCCTACTACCTGCACCCATCGCTCCTCATCTGCAGGTGGAGGGATCCCTGTACAGGGAGCTGTTCTCCCGTCTGCCCAACCCCCATGCAGCCAGACACCCTCATGCCCAGAACCTTCCACTGAGCCTCACCCACTCCACATTCAGAATCCCCCCGACAAACCCCACTCCCTCTCTCCTGGATCACCCAATGAGCCACTTGCACCCAGATCCCCACCCCATCGAGCCCCAACCATCTGCACCTGGATCTCTACTCCACTGAGCCCAACTGCCCCAGCATCTGGACTGCCCACTGAGCCCCCCACACATATAGCCCCCTGCAGAACTCTATCCCCCCCTACACCCATGATGAGCTCCAATCACCTTCACCTGGACCCCCCACCACAGAGTCCCATTACTGTTGCACCCAGAACCCCCCCAACAAGCCCTTGTGCATCCAGATCCCCCCTCGCACACCCCCCTAAGCTGCACGCACCCGCAAACTGCCCCACACAGAACCCTCTCAACCCATACCTGAATCCCCCGACACTAAGCCCCTCCACACTTGGATCCTGCCTTGCTGAGCCTGCCTGCCCACACCTGGCAAGGAGGGGTAGTGCCCTGGGGCAGGCCCGGTCCTTGCACTTGTCAGGGTTCGGTGCAACCTCAACGCTGAGTCTATGTCCTGGGGGAAGAGCTGCACATGTGATCTCCCACCTCTGTGTACCCAGCATCTTGTGTTCCCCAATGCCATGCTGGAGCCTCCACATTTATTTGACAAATAAAATTTTAAAATATTATGCACAAAATTTGTTTTTTGTTTCAGAATTTTTAATTTTTTGGCACAGAATGTCCTCAGGCGTACACAACTCTCCAATTCCTTCCTTTGCTTTTTTTCCCCTCTCTCAGCAGAGGCTAACACTGCCAATAAACATGTAATATGGATCACACACTGAATCATAGGATAAGACCTCCAAGAACTCTAACACTAGTGACATGCTAAGAATTAACCTCACAGTTTCACAGATGAGAAAAAAGAGAAGCACACTCAGTAACTATATCATGCTCTCAGATCACTGAAGAGGCATTTTGGTAGAATTATCATGACAGACTAATAGCTCCTTCAGAGATATTACAAAGTCATGACAATTTTTTTTTTTTTTTTTTTTTTTTTTTTTTAATTATAGAACACATTTTGTCCATCCCCTTCAAGGTCTCCTCCAGTGGCCACCTACACTGCTACCTCCCTATCCAACAGGTCTCTTTTTAGAAACTGCTGCTCATCCTCTTACATACATTTGGTTTTCAACTCAACTCCCTATAGTTTCTCATGTTTACTCCTCCATACTGAGGAGTTCAATCGTCTAGCATAAATTCTAATGACAGCAATAACTGTACTGGGAATGACCAGGTAGAAATATATCATACAATACATTAATGTCAGAAACAACAGAGTAATTTGGATCAAGCGAGACGGAGATAGAATAAGACTAATGAGATTGGTTTTGTGACCTCTTAAACCTACATTTAGATAAAGACAGCACATGGCTGTGGGATTTATTTGTTCAGACACAGCATAATATATGGCCACTCTCACAATACATGAAGTGGACTGATTCATCTGAAATAGTATGTCACTTTACAAAGTTCTACGTGACATTCTGCAGGTCTGTACTTTAAATTGCTGCTATATTTACTCCTGCCCTGAATTTCTGCAGTTTTTTACATAGTTAAACAGCAAACAGCTCTAGTTAGACAGCAATGTTTGTATATGCATATAGGTTTGTGTGCTGAAGTTTTTATCTGAACGTTTCTATTTTAGAACTTATTTCCCATTTTCAGATCCTGTTTCCACTTCCCGACTGCAGGCTGAGTCTGAGTCATCACCACTCTGATATTACTCTAAGGAAGCTGAAAAAGTTTTCTACCAGACTGTTGTTTCTTTTGGCACAGTCCCACACTTTAATGAGAGATTATCAACTCCCCAGATAGAACAATTAAAAGAAAACTGAATGGAAAATAATCTGAGATTTGTAAATTTTCTAACAACAGTGATCGAAATTCTAATTTTTCATTAGATTTAAAGAGATCTTACAAAAAGTGCTAGAACTACAACTGATCCATCTACCTCAGATTTTCTTCCTCTGAGAGATGCTCTTTACAAATTGTTTCTGTTCTGTTTAACTCCCCAGGGACACAGGAAAAATAATCAGTGTATAGGCAGACTTTATTAAACTACTTTGTGTGAGAGAGGAGGATTGGCTCCTTTATTTAGTACACCTTAGGTTTTAAGGTCCAGAAGGTCTTTGTTTTTCCTATCTGTTTCTCAGACAGTGAGAAAAGTAAAGATGTGCAGCTGTTTGTAGATTTGGAGAGGAAAAACAGTCTTCTGGTTAAGGCACTGAACTGGAACAAGAGATGTGGATTCAAGTCCTGGCTCTCTTACTGAATTCCTGCAACACTTTGGGCAAGTCTCTTCATCTCTCTGTGTCTCAGTATACAAAAATATACAGTTCCTTTCCCCTATGCTTGGTCTACTTTGCCTATTTAGCTTGTAAACTCTGTGAGACAAGGACTGTCTCTTACTATGTGTTTGTATGGTGGCTAGAACACTGAGGGCTGGGCTACACTCGAAACTCCAAAGCGCTGCCGTGGAAGCATTCCCGCGGCAGCGCTTTGAAGTGCGAGTGTGATCGCGGCGCCAGCACTGGGGGAGAGCTCTCCCAGCGCTGCAGGAACTCCACCTCCCCGAGAGGATTAGTTTACAGTGCTGGGAGCTGCGTTCCCAGTGCTGGGGCACTGTTTACACTGGCGCTTTACAGCGCTGTAACTTGCTGCACTCAGGGAGGGTGTTTTTTCACACTCCTGAGCGAGAAAGTTGCAGCTCTGTGCAGCACCAGTGTAGCCAAGGCCTAAGGTTTTGATCTCTGTTGGGATCTGTAGCACTATCACAATCTGAATACTAATTTGTTGCTTCTGAGATTAAAATCTTTGGGAGAAATTTAAAATTATTTATCCTTATGATTAGTTTCTTATGAAAACAGATCATTCATTTTATGATTGTGACAAATTATTTTTATTTCTAAAGGAGTAAAGAGTTAGTCTAATTATCTGGACGGGTGGAACAGTCTGGATTTGCTGTGTCTATTGTTTCATAGGTCAATGTTGGTAAGTGCTAAGCTTGTCTTTATTGCTGCTTTGTGCTCATTTGAGATTTCTAGATGAGGAGAACATCTGTTACTTCTGAAGAATGCAGATTCAGTAACCATCTAATGAATTAAAGTGAACTTATCCCTCTTAATTTTTGATACAGATGTTGCAGTCCAGAGACTGATGAGGGTATTTTCTAAGTGCAGGGCCGGGGTAGAGGAGAGCAGGGTAGAGGTGATTAATTTTGTAATTATTGAAAAATTATAAATACTTTTTATTAAACAAGTAGAGCAGCAACAGGTAATGCCCAAGATGCAATGTGGCAGTAATTTAATTTTCCCCATCTGGCTCCTTTTCCTAAGGATCCAGCTTAGGGAAATGGGGAGGGAGAAGTGGAAAGCTATGTCCAAGTGGTGGCAGTAGACAAGAGCTGAGAGGCCACATGCCCCATGAAACAGAGCTGAAATAGGACTGCATTCCTGGCACCCATGCTTAGAACCCAGTCCTCTGCTAAGGAACATGGAAGGTGCCTTTAATCCGCTGGTGTCACTAGCAAGAGTCAGCCCCTTACCCAATAAAAGCAACTGCATCTCCTCCCACCAGCTTTTCTCCAACTCCCTGAATTGCTGTCACCCACAAGACAAAAACTCCCTTTCATCCCAGGTTTAGAAATATAAATCACTAATCCTTTTCTAGAGGAGTCTCTTAGCACCTTGCAGGATCAGGCTTCTAAGGGTATGTCTACACCACAAAAAGAGACCCGCAGCAGTGAGACTCAGGACCAGGTCAACTGACTCTGGTTCATGCTCCAGAGCTAAAATTAGCAGTGTAGGCGTTTCGGCTCACACTGAAGCCTGGGCTCTGAAGCCTGGCAAGAGGAGAGGGTCTCAGAGCCTGGGTTCCAGCCCAAGCTTGAATGTCTACACTGCTACTTTCAGCCTTGAAGCACAAGCTCAAGTCAGTTGACACATGCTCCGAGACTTGTTAAGGTGGGGATTTTTCTGCTGTGTAACCATACCCTAAAAGGTTACTTGAGGCATTCACTCAACTTCTTCCAATAACGCCTCCCCCAACTGCCATAATTAATGGTGTGTTACACACTTCTGGGTGTATTATATCAAAATTCTGTGAGGACACCGTATTTTATTTTTATAGTTTTCACTTATTCAAGGTGATCCTGGTTTTGATCTACATAGATCACACATAAATGCATATATTCCCCGACAGGAGATGCAAGAGTATTTGGACAGCTTATTTTTTCCCATTCTAATCACATCAGTACTAAATGGATTGCACTTTATATAATAGACAAAATCAACGATATATAAAGCATGTAAGGGAGGATCTTCTACATACGTTCAATTGAAAGGAAGCTATGTAGTGCTTAAAGGTTTCCTTACCTGTATATTTGTTCATAGGAGATGGGGATGTAGTCACCAGGACTCTGAGTTAAAAGCTGATCTATGGCACTGTCCAACTTTGGCCAATATGTGCTCTTATAATCTTCAATGGTTATAACATTCATTACTATAAAGAAAAAAAGACAAAGCTGTGTTTTATTGCACTTTTAGCAGAGGTACTCAGAGGCTGGGGAACTGTCAGCAATTTAAGATCACACCTGATAAGCAGGCAAAGAACTTCATATGAATAACTGCATTTAATCTTTGTTGGGATACACCCATCTTTCATAACAGTGGTTATACTCTAATTTGTATCTGATGTTTACAGAAATGGAAAGGTTGCTAAGTCAGTGTTTTGTGGCTCCAAAAAAATAGTTACCGATTCTGCTGTGAAAGGGAAAAATCACCATCCTGGAAGCTCCAATAATGACAAAATGAAACAAAACAGAAAGTGGCTCAGTGACTTGGCATATAACATATTATGCAACTGTGTTGGAAACCAGAATTAAAGATTAACACTAAGCTCTCCACACCAGAAGAACAAGGGCAGATTGGGAGCAACAGTTTCTCAGATCAATTGGTATGCAAACAACCACCATGTTAAAGGAGACCATCAACTCTCTTGATTACAAGGTTCATGGGTCAACGCAGCTACAATTTAGGACTTGTTTACTTGGTGCCCTAGTCCATACTAAGTGGAGTGTGAATTCTAATGTGCACCAGCATATTGTGTGTTAACTGGCCTATGTGGACCCGGCTGGTGCAAACTCAGGGTATGTCTATGCTGTGTTTCAAAATCTGTGGCAAGTTTCAGATTCCAGGTCTACAGACTGACTCATGTTACAGCACTAAATGTAAGCTGTGTAGACATTTGGGCTCAGGCTGGAGCTCTGGATCTGAAACCCATCCCCTCCCCAGGCTTCAGAGCCTGAGTTCCAGTACCAGCCTGAACATCTACGCAGATGATTTTAGTGCCATAGCATGAGCCCAAGTCTCTAGACTCACTGCCACCAGTTTTAAAACAGTGTAGACATACCCTAAAAGTTCCCTAGCGTGTGTTGATGTAGACCATTAACATGCACTAGGGAACTTTTTGTGCATGCCAGCAAGGGGCCTTATGAGCCACTTACTGCACAGCACACTGGTGAACATTAGTTCCCACTGGCTGGGTTGTAAAGTAAGGAGCCATGTAGACAAGCCCTATATCTATCAGAGCTTTAGTTCACCTTCTATAAGAGAGGCATAGTACACCCATACCTGGCAGGGATGTTGCAGGAAGCAATACATTAAAGATTGCAATGCACTCAGATATTATGGTAATGGGGGACATAAGTACCTAAGACTAAATATACTACTAAGCTCCACCACCATCCCACTTTTGTTCCTTGTGTCTTTTTCCCAACACACTTTGTGTATCCACAAAGGCACAGTCAAGCCCCTAACCTCTGAAATTAAAGCTCGCTCTCTCTTCTCAGACAAGCAAGCTTGATTAACTACCCATGGAACAATTCTAGAATGGACAACACCTTTTCCTGCTAGCTCTTGCTCTCAGAGAGCTTGAACACAAGTTCCAACTGACTCAAAGACACCAGATAGTCAATACAATACAATATAGAGCATACTTCTTACCAAATCTGAACTGATCAGTTCAAAAGTTTATTATTATCTGAGCAGGGAGCTTGGTGCGGTACAGAACAGAAGAAGAGATGCTCCAGTTCCAAATAGCTCATATTCTAATTCAAATAACATTTTGGAGAGGGATATAGTCAAACTATGAAGGTATTTTAAATACACTTCTAAATGTAGCATCACTATCTGTTTGGTGGATTTACACTGATGGGATTAGTGAACTAAACGTGATTTAGTTTGGGATTTGAATGAAGGGAGCGTGGTAGCTTAGTGCAACAAGAGGGAGAGAATTTCAGGCAAAACATGCAACATGAAAGAAGGTGCTAACACAAGAAAAGGAAGATACAAAGGGCATGGAAAGAGGTGTGAGTCAGGCAAGTATCTGAACAGCAGCAGCAGAAGCAGAACTGAACTGTAAAGATTTCTCAGTAGAATGGCACTTTGCATATTTCTTCTTATAGCATTTAATTCAGATTCAGCAGTTTTGCCGACTGGGTAACTCTACAAAGCTACACTGCCAGCCCATCTTGGCAAAACTAACCATCTGTTCACTCTTGCTTAATATTTGTTATACATTCTGTTCATTACAAATAGATGGACACTAGAGGCTTTAGGACATTCAGCAGTGTATGTAGCACTCATATCGAGTATTGTAACCTGCCTTAGCCACACCTAAACCTTCATTCTGACAACAGGCCACTATACTCCAGCAAATCTGTGAAGTGAAAGTTATCTATGACACTAAGGACTAGAGCCACAAAGGCGACAAGCTCAGCATTACAACATGTAACATTTAGGTGCCCTGTCACCTAACGGAATCCATGGCCCCAAGCTGGGCACCCAGGCTCCCTATGCAATGCCTGGGGAGAGTGAGGCATCTAAGAATGGAATCCACAAAAGCCAGCAAGATGAGTGGGGAGCCACCTAAGCTAGCCAACAGGAAATGCTGAGGAGAGCAATATAAATAATTAAATAGTCATTGGAGCATAAGACCCAAGTTCAAGTCCCCACCTCCCAAGGGAATGCCTGCACCGCTGTGCTGGAGAATCAGTCTCACTCTCTCTGGCACAATGAATATAAGTAATTTATACAAAGTGGAACAGCTTCAACTTGACAGAATAATACCCACACCCATGCTTAGGGTGTTCACTTGGGAGGTGGGAAACCTAGCTTCAAGAGCCTTCCTGAAATCAGGCAGAGAGGGGACTTGAACCCAGGTCTCTCACAGCCAAGACGAATGCCCTAACCACTGGGTTACTGTGCGGAAGGGACACCACCTCCTTCTCCTTGGAGTTTTATGCATAGCCTGATCCAGTAGGATGCCTCGGAGCATGCCTACAGGACTTGGCCCTCCAGGAGAGACAGGGAGGGAAATATTTAGTCTGAGCATCCTCCAGGGCTTAGTCACCAAGCTGCTCAGTGGTGTCAGGACTAAGGCAGCTGTGCACATGGCCAGCAACAGAAATTTAGGAGCCAGGGGAACTTGACAGTGAGAATGTAAGCACCTACATGGTTATGTGGC